>NC_135869.1:26246150-26603650 GCF_031162955.1 Sander vitreus | reverse complement strand
CCCCAAACTTTTGACCGGTAGTGTAGATAGATAGATAGATAGATAGATGTCATATTCGCTGTCTATTTCGCTGCGTTGTATCATTACCAAGTCAAAAGGTAATCAGTTTTAGGCCAACGTTACTTATAATAACCGCAGGGGGTAATTAAAGGCAGTTGTAGCCGGCAGTAAGTTATTTTACGAGGTGGGTTTGGCAGACAAGTGAAAGACTGACAGGGAGGAGCTCCAGTCACAACAGTAGGCAGACCCTCCCAGCACTGTGTGGAAGGAAGCGGAAATAAACGTCGCAAACCTTATGCTAGTAGCGATCCGTAGGACGGGGTGTTTAAGCGACATCAGGCATAACGTTACATCGGTTGTTGCCTCTCAAAAGGAAGCAGCGGTTGGATAAATCCCACTATATGGTTTTAGTTTGTTACGGTGGCAGCATCGAAACGGAATATCTCGAGTGGTGAGTGTCCCGTATGCTTTTTCTTTACATAAAAGTTGTGTACTGTTTCCTTTCACGACGCAGGCTAGTCAAGTTCAGTAACGTTAGCTGCTGGGCTAGCTAACTGTGCCACTAAGCTAGCAACAACAGCTTGCGCTATGAAAAAAAAGGTGTTTTCTTCCTTTTCACATTTGCCAACGTGAAGCCAGCTTTTAGGCCTCGAGCTTTAGTAAACAGCACATGCTTATTTTAAACTCGACACTTGTTCTGAGTAATGTCACTGTTAATGTGGCCGTTGTGATAAATGAATAGGGTTAAGTTTTGTAATCACACGGCATCGCAGTTATTGTTATCCGACCGTTAGCCGGCATGCTAGCTCTAGCGTTCTAGAACGCTGGGCGCTGCTGCTGGAACGAAATCGATCCATTCGAACTCGCGTGAAAACGATAAAAATGCGGTCTAAAGCTCAAAATGGTACATTACTAGATGTTAATGTGTATGTGTGTGTGTGTATATATATATATATATATATATATATATATATATATATATATATATATATATATATATATTTATAATTTTTTTTTTCCCTCCTGATTCCAGTAAAGAATCATGCAAAGGTTGTAATTCTAGGGGATTATTGCAGGCTTCCCCCATTTCATTCGACTTCAGTTTCCCTTTTCAAGCACTTTGTCTTTACCAACGTTAGTTCTGTCACTGGTGTGCTGTGTTGATGGTTTGTCTTCAGTAGCATTACAGTGGCCATGGGTTGAGTGTTTATTTCCAAATCAATTAAAAACACAAGTACAATCATAAGAAATAATGAAGACGGGTGAAATGTGACACCGTGGTAAACTATCGGAAGTTTGCGTATACGGGCACAGCCATTAAGCAGATAGGAAGCATATATTATAAATACTAACGCATTGTCTAGATTAAAACCTACAGTGACAGTTTTAACCTACAGAAACCCCTAAGGATAACTACACTGACTACAAATCGTCCAATCCAAGATATTTATTCCATCAGTCTAACGTTGGTTAACTAGGTACAATACAATAAATATAGACATCGGGCAAGTAGAAATAACAGTACAATGGAAACGGAATTCAGAATGGAGAACTAGTTTAGAAGTTGTGTGTGTGTGTGTCACAGTCCGTTCATTTGTATTGCTTGTGGGAAGAAGCTGTTTAGCTTCTTGCTGGTCCTACAGCTGATGCTCCTGTACCTCCTCCCAGATGGCAGGAGGGAGAAGATGTAGGCTAGTGGGAGGGGTGGTAAGGGTCCTTAATGATGGAGATGGCCCTGCTGATTTCTAGAAAAGTGTCCTGCATCTTCTGTACTGTGTAGTTAACATATAAACTGATTATCCGTGATGAGATAAGCTAGATTGTTTTTGAAAAAAGTAATTCAATCTGAGAGTTGGCTTGCCGATAATTTGCCATAAGTTTGTTACTCTTTTTTTTTTTTTTTTTTGTCGTCTGTCTGTGATTGAATGGCCTCTTTCGATTCAGGGCTTTATTGGAGTGAACCCATCAAAGCTGCACGATGGCATATCGGCAAACAACTTAATGAGATAATGTAGCTTTATCCATTTAACTCAGCAACTGTAGGTTTAGCCAGTGTATCACTGTCAGCTCTGCTTAAGTAGGCTACGGACTTAAATCTGGTTGAGCCAGGTGATTGGCTGTCAGGAAAGTCTGTACTAATTGCCATTGATTGTAGTGAATTTGGCATCAATATCTTCTTATCCTCTTATAAATGTGCCCAGAGTAACAGCAGCAAGAACATACAGGGCCTAACCCCTTTTCACATAAGTTTGCCATTGGAAATAGCCATTAATACTTGTGTGTAGGGCTGCACAATTAATCGCAATTTTATCGAAATCGCAATATGGACTAGTGCAATATACAAATCGCAGAGGGGCGCAATATTTGTTAAAGGCAAAATATGTGTCAAACCATTCTGAATGAAGTGTTGTGCTGCAGAGACGTCCCGGCCTAAAAATCCTATCCTACAGAAAACATCTTTGTTTAGTACAGATCCTCGCAAAACTAGAATCATTTTAATTTTTTAAGATTTAATATTAGTCAATGAAAATGAGAATAATGATACAAACATGATCATTCCCTCCAATATCGTGAATCATATAGCAATCGTGATATCAGTCAAAATAATCTCAATTCGATATTTAATGAGTGTAACCAAGAAGCAGTAAAATAAGTACAAACGTGCAACATAAAGGAAGCATCATGTTCACATTTTCTATATATTATTATTTTTTATTTATTTATTATTTCAGAACAATGCACATTTGATGAACATGTACAGCAGTACACGTAAAAGTGCCAGATTGTAGCCCAAGGGCTAATTTCTATCTGTAGTCCATTAAGCAGGTTTAAATTACAATAAAAAGGACAAAAGATATACAATAGTAACATTTGCTATATTAAACTGGGTAAAACAGGACAAAAGAAAAGAAAAACGGGACTATTCATTAGTAAATGTTAAAACTGAGACACAATTCATTGGTATGCTCTACTGAGCTAATACAGTACAGCATACAAGTTGAGGTGATTTATATGTTTGATTCGCTCTTAAGCTTCAGATCAAACCGAAATCATCTTCAGTTTTGATTCAGGCCATCTTAATCTAGTTTTATGTTTTTTAAATGTCAATCTTCATGTCTCCGGAGTAATCATATCAACATTTATTTTCTAAGTAGACCATCCTCCCCTGTGCAGTTGTTACTGTCAGCACTACATTTTGTCCATATTGAGTACCAAGTTGTTTCTTGTTTGCAGGAACATTCCTGTAACCTTTATGTGAGGTCCAAGCCCTAAAGGAGCGGGTCATAGACGGGAGGAGAGACTCGGAGCAAAAGCATCTGGCCACAGAAGCCTGGATACGTGTTTTTATTTTTTATTCAGCCCCTGAAACACAACAGCAACCGAGCCGTTTTCCAGCACGCAACAACCATGGAGGCCATTGCCAAATACGATTTCAACGCCACTGCTGATGATGAGCTTAGTTTCAAGCGTGGCGAAGTCCTCAAGGTAAGAGAAAACAATTTGATTGTTAAATGTTAAGACTTGTCCGTATTACTCATAATTATGAAATGCTGGCAGATATTTTCTTGCTGTAGGTTGTCTTTCCTGTGTAGTTAGTCATATACGTGTTGAATGAAAGTGCCATTAACAGTATAAAAAGAAATTCAGGCAGTGATGTTATCTTTTATAAACAAAAAAAATCTGTGGGATTAAAATCATCACCCAAAAATCTAAAAATAACACTACAGTGTGCCTGTATCAGACGCTGTGTTCTTTTTCATTTATATTTTACATTCATACACTTGGCAGATGTGTCTGTTAAACTTACATCCACATTTCAAAAACGAAAGAAAAAGATCAGTAGGCTTGAGGTAGGACTGCAAGATAGTTAGTTTCACCGCGATAGTCACATCGCAGGACGTGCGATGTTAACGCTACAACTTTTTTGCTGCTTGATAGAAAAGTAAACTTTCACCGTTCTCCTTTTACGTGACGGTTACCGACCGGCCCTTCCATCTGAGACAGGTGGCCATGTGGGCAACGTGTGTATGTGATGTAACGTTAGTCCAACGGCTTTGTTATGGGAAGTGAGGCTCTCCGGTGTGTACAAAAGTACCGTCACAGTGATGCACATGCTTCTCCATGGGTAGTGAACCTACAGTAGTCAGTGTTTTATGTTCGCTGCAAAGACAAACTAAATCATCTGATTAATGCAAGTTATAACAACGTCTCCCGGGCCATTTTTCACCGCAGAGTTGCCAGAAAGCTGCTAAAGCTAATATAGTTAGCATTAAGAATCAAGGGGTCTGTCCCAACTAGGATTGGGCATCGAGAACCGATTCCTACTTGGAATCGTTTCAAAAATTACGATTCCAGTAGAATCGTTTCTTTGGTTTCAAATCTGA
The DNA here is from genome assembly GCF_031162955.1 of Sander vitreus. NCBI lineage: Eukaryota > Metazoa > Chordata > Actinopteri > Perciformes > Percidae > Sander > Sander vitreus. The sequence goes on along the minus strand of NC_135869.1, from coordinate 26,599,265 downwards.
TCATCACTTCCCAGTTTAACATGCGCAACTTTTGGTTTCCGAAGCGGCCAGGCTCTTGTTGTGTTGCAGCCTTGGAGCTCAGTAAGCAGCGCTCTAGTGTGGCTTTATTTTACATAGAAAAATCCCTGTAGAACTACAAACCACCATTGAATCAAAATAAAACTCTCCTCTTATTTGTGAAAACAGGCATCTGACCCGTTTCAACTCCACCCCTCAAAGAGTCAGAATCAAGAATCGATGAGAACCGGAATCGGAAGGAAGAATCGGAATTGGAATCAGAATTATTAAAATCCAAACGATGCCCAACCCTAGTCCTAACTAACGTTACAGTTCGGAGCTGCGAAGCTGAAAACGTTACTCTAATCTACAACAAAATGTCTGTGTCTGATATAACATCATTTAGGCTGATTTAAGTGTTCTTGGATACACAGTTTGTTGTAAGTGCGTGACACGCAGGCTTTGCATGCACAGCGTACCACCAGTCACAACATACGTTGATCAATTTATCTAACAAACAAGCCGGCCCCGCTAGTCGACCACAACCTGTATGGGAAGCAACATGCATGCATTATTAATATCATTGACATTTAGCCTGGATTGATAGTATTATATGAATACAATAGTGTCATGTGAGTCAACCGGTGTATTTCTTCCTTATTTCCCTCTGCAAAATCACTTCAGAAGAGTAATCACAGCGCTTACTTGCTTTGGTGTTTGTAAAGCATTACATTTCAACAAAGACTGGTTCACATAAGAAAAATTGCCTTTTTATTTTCTACTTACATGCACTCCCCTGCAAAATCACCGCAGTAGTCGAGAATGATTATTTGCAAATAGAGCTATTTGTCATCTTGTAAACATTACTCTTTTTTTTCATATTGCGATATGTATCGCAGGAAAAAAAAAAGTATTGCTATGTCACTTTTTTTCCAATATTGTGCAGCCCTAGCTTGAGGTATAGCCTAAAATCCCAAACCCCACTGCGTTATGTGATGGTGCAAGTGGTAATTACATGTGGTAACGGAACAACAACAACAATTTAGGCCTAGATGCTGTGGCCCATGTGTGATAGTAAAGTATTCTAAAGGAGCAATGCTTGTGTTACGCTGCATTAAAAAGGCAAAAGATGCCTCGTTTTTTGTTCCATTATGAACTATGTAAAGTGCTCTCTGTGAAACCCCAGGCTTGTCCAGATCCTCAGGCATGAGAGGCTTATTCAAAGCCTCATGCTTTCTGGTCGCCTGAAAAGAGTTTATGTCTTTCTCTGACCTTGATGAGATAGCTATTAGGAAGTACATACTGCAATTTTCTTCCACAATGATTATCTTTGGATTTAAATACAATCATCACAATCCTTCTGTTTAGAGTCATAGTGATGACATGACGAAGAGGCAACAGTGCAGAAAAATGATATGTATTTTCTATGAAAATGTGTGTTGTTAAACACTCAGTTTTAGACATCCTTTTGATATTGCATGACTAATTATTTTTCCCCCTTGGCTTAAAGGTCAGTCCTTTTTTTGACTTACCGCCTACGGTTAAGATGGTTCTCCGAAACACTGCTCTTAAGCTTTTGGCTGTCAACACGGTGAATAGCCCCTTTTGTAAAGGATACATTTCTAAAGGACCACAAAGCTTAGGTCGTAATCTACTTTTGATTTCATGTGTTTGACTTCAGACGTCTCTATCTTTTCTTAGTTTATTTATTTGAAGAGATTTATTTCTATTCATTTAGTTATTTTGATTTGGGATTAAATTAGATTTTTGTTATTTAAGATAAGGAAAATACAATTTCAGTTGCACTTTTTGATAAGAGGACACATCTGTTGTCTTTTTTTTTTATATGAATAAAGAAATATTTTTCAGTCGTTTGTCTGCAGCTCATTCTGTTAAAAATAATCTTGAGAAAATCGTATCGTGAAAATTTGAGAATCGAGTCGTGACTTTGAGTGTATTGTTACATCCCTTCCTCCAAATAGTTATTAGGGCTGTCAATCGATTAAAAAATGTAATCTAATTACTGTATACTCTGTGATTAATTAACGAAATTATCGCATACATAATTAATCGGTGCCTGAACCGATACTTTTTAAGAAAGTAAAAAGAAAAGGAAAAAAAGGTACTAAACAACAGTTGGTGACATTAAAGAACGGCTTGTTTATTGCTAAGGCCATATGGTCAGCGTTAAATGATTTAATAATAATGTATAACAATAACTAATTTCAGTAGTAAATTGCTGTTGAACCATCAGATAGGAAGGACACTTTACAATAACTTCAAATGCGCCACGAGACTGTGGTTTACCGGTTTTCATTTGAACGCACCGTCTGTGTTGTTTCTCCGGCCCGGCAGCTGCAGGTGTTACATCCGGTGTTGAATCTCTGACAGTAAAACACAGTCAAACTTTACACCGTTTGGCGTTACAGCAGCATTTTAACGTGTTTAATCCAGCTACTAGCTAGCGGTAGGCTAACGTTAGCTGCTGTTGAGTATAGTGTTAACTAGCGTCACATGCAGCGGTGTTTGTGTTTTCAGAGAGAAGAGCAGAAGATTTTTACAAGTAAATGTTCAATTAATAATCCAGGCAGAACATTCTCGTCTCCCTCCTTCATTTTACAGTCCAATGGTGCTAGAACGGCTCGGGTCAAACGTCAATATGGAATGGATTAATCTGCGTTATTTTCTCTCAGATTGATTAATCTAAATGAATGCATTATTTTATATATATATATATATATATATATATATATATATATATATATATATATATATATATATATATATATATATATATATATATATAAATAAATAAAATAATACAGAAGTCGGCTGCCTTGGATGAGTTAAGTGTTCTGTCAGGGAAGAGTGTTTTTTTTTTTTCTTCCATTAATAAGAGATTTAAGGGAAAATATGTCCTATCTCACCAGGGGGGCCTAGAGGGTGAGGAGAAGAGAGGAAAAGAGAGGGAGAGAGGAGGAGATTTCTTATTAAATTTGCATATGCGAAGAGAAAGCTCTGTACATTTCCTCTAATTCACCAGCTAGGTCCAGCCAAGATGTTGAGATATGAGATAAGCCTATTGGTGCCGTGCTGTTTTATACTACTAAATAATACTAATGTTCTGCTTATTGTTTTCAAATTAAAACATCTAAAAATAAAATAAAAACAAAATGGATCACCCACATTTTACTTCTCAGTTCCCTATATGGTGAGCATGTCGTTGCTCTCAATTCCTGATTTGTTTCCTTTCTTCAAGATGCTTTTAAAGGCCTTTTTTTTTATTTTTATTTTTTTTTAGCTCATTTACAGAAGTCTGTGTCCCAGAAAGTACGGCCATTTAACGTAACGACTTAAAACTAATTGCTAAAACATAATTCTTCAGATTCAGTCTGTACTTTGACAACAAAAACTACACTGATCCATGTGACAAAGCATATATCCTTTCAAATCTTGATTTAACCTGTCTCGCAGTATAAATCATATAGTCAGTCCCACCTGACATACTATATGAAGAGATACAGTTAATGCTACTATGTGTAAAGTTGGAGAAATGTCTGACTTTGTTGCCCGCCAGAGCTACACTCAATGGCTTTTAAAATGAAAAGATATTCACATCTCGTGGCCTTCCATATTTGGCGCAGCTAGTCCGTAACATACTGTAAGTGAACAACCATAAGAGCTACAGAAAATGCTTCACAGGTTATTTCTGGACACAGACTACATCTGAAATGGGGAAGAAAAGCCTGTATGACTGTTCCCTCTAGCTCAGTCCACATTTCATTTGAATCAGTTGTTGGCTGCTTTGCCCATAGGACCAGTTCACTTTTTGAGACGGTATGAATTGGCCCGATGTTTGTCAGATACCATCCCCCTCTCCATTTCTTTCATCCTGTTTTTGTTCCTCCTCACAGTACTCATACATTAGTCTGAATCTTCCCTCCCCGAGGTAACTCATGAGAAACGAGATGGAACAAGCTCTTGTCAGTCACTGGAACATACTCGCACGTCATTTTGCTGATCTATCAACAGTGATAGATAGACAATGATTTTGATTGATTGATCCAACAGTTATATTAAAACTAGCTTGCATGTCCCAACACGATATCGCTTAGTTCTTCATACATATTGAGGCACAAAATCAACATTTGCAGCAACAGTTCTTAAAAATAAAATAAAAAATGAAACTAAGATCATTTTTGCATGTTTTTGTGATAAACTATTGTAAAGTTTAAAATGGCCTGATCTCCAAAGTACAGCAGATCAGCTTGTGCAATGGTACCTACCAATGCCATAAAGTATGTCATTGTTAGCCTGGTTTTAGCTGTGTGTGTGCCCTCTACCTTTTGTGGTGCTAAACATTTTGTTCTGCAAATTTCTCTGCAACGGTCAGTTACTTCAAAGAAGTTAAGTATCCAGTAATCCCACATCAGTTTGGTCTGGTCTGTTTCCTCTTTGCAGTCTTCTTTTTAAACAAGTTGGCTACGAAATCGCTGTAAATAATGCTAAACTAAATTCTTCTCAATTGGTTTTACCCTGAATAAAAGAACATAACCGAGAACGAGATAAGCAATCATACACAGCCTAACAATTCTGTGACATCTTGCTTTACCTGATGCTGTGCAGCACAGTATTCACACACATTTGGAGTAGTAGCCTACATCTAAAGGAAAACGTCCCCGAGGTGGAGTTTGTTCATAGTGGCTCCTTTGCTTCCATCCCCAGTGCTATCTGTCTGCTGATACTAATACTAAACGGCTCTGCTCTTCTAGTACAAAGGGTCCCTCTCATGAGAGAGCAAGCCCGTGTTAAGGCTTTGCTTGAATGTAGCATCCTTTACCTTCTCACCATGTTCAGTTTCAGATCCCTCGGATCCTAGCAGTATTGCTATCTCCAGCCCTCACGTTGGCATACAGGAAGATCTGTTTTTCACTTGGTTCATCTACTCCTGCTTTCAGTCACTACTTCTTACCACGTGCTGCGGCAGGGCGATTATGTGATAAATTGTAGTAGATAGGCAGTTGGTGGTATTGTCAAAGTTGCATTCAGAATACAAAGATGAAAGGAAGCCGCTGTGGTGCTGTAGACATCTAGTAGGCTCTTAACTACGATTTTTGGCTCTTAACGATTACAGAAACAATGTAATCAAGAAAAACGATTATTTTGCACATTACGTTTTGCAAGTAAACTCTTGTTTTGTCTTGTGTTCTGAAATGGGAGAGTACAATAAATGCAACATCTTACCAAAAGTCAATAAGTAATCGTGTTAAATAATAAGTAACTCACCAAAACTCATGCTGAAGCCCAAATATTAGGCAGCTCCAGCTCTGGCTTTTCCCCACACATCCGTTTCCTCTCGTTTAAATAGCTTTTATAGAAGCATTTATCTAATGGTCTTCCACTGAGGGGATCAAAAGGTTGTTTTGAGGACATGAAAACCAGTTGTGTCAAACCATTTAATCATCCCGAAAAAAAACTGACCTTTATCACTTGTCAAAATACCCATTTAAGAGGAGAGATTACAAATGGGACATGCCAGTTTATCTAGCATTAGGTATTAAAGATGGAAATGATATTAAATGTCATAAGAATTTCCACAAAACCAGCATTTCTTGGAGGAGGTTTGTGTATTGATGCTAAATCTCTCGGGAGGAAATTACGGTACATCCTGAGAATTGGGTGGATACCCTCGCTGTTTCACTTCCTGCCCGGCTGTCCGAACTGCTCGCGTGAAAATAGACCTGCTGCTTATCTTGAGCGGAGATCCGCTTCATGCACGCTTCTGGCGTGGTCGGTGGACTGTCAGGTCGCAGCGCCTCCGGGGCGCAGCACGGGCGCGTCTAGTAAGGGTTACTTGTTTAGATAACGCACTCGATGGTCCGTCCTTTACAGACGTCCACTAACTACAAGAACGTTACCGCAGACGGCGGTGCAATGCTGCAGAGTGAAACACAATGCATATTTGGCTTTATTTTTGGCATTAAAAAACGGCCAGGCCTGTACAGTTATAGGGGTCTTTAAATTGACTATGATTAATCATTTTTTGTTTTTGACATGTGAGCTGTACTAGAAGATACTGCTGCTTTCGTTCATAATTTGACTGTATTACAATGGCATTAATTAGATGGAGGGAAGAATACAAATATGTAGTTATCAGGTTTCACAACTGTCAGCCAGTTAGCAAGCTGTGTGTCACCGTGACTCACACAGCTGGCTGACCAGACGAGGCGCCCCTCTAATTTGCAGCCTTGAGTCATATATACCAACGTTTAGTTCTCTCATTTGCCAATTCATGAGCAGTAAAGCAAACTGTCCTATTTTAACAGAGTCTCCAACTCCTCACCAAGTCAGTACCATTTATTGTTAAACTAATAATATCTACTATTTGGTCTTTCCTGTTATGCAGCAACATTTTGGCCTCGTATCTTTTGAAAGAAAAGATGGATTTTTATATATACAGGGCTCAACGCTAACTTTTTAAAGTGGTTGCCGGCTTGGCAATCAGGCGTCAGCTTTTGGTTGCCATATTGATAATACGGTTGCCATGTTTTAATGGAACACGCCGACTTATTGGGACTTTGTCTTATTCCCCGTATCCCCCAGAGTTGGATAAGTCCATACATACCCTTCTCATCTCTGTGCGTGTTGTAACTCTGTCTGACGGCCCCACCGCTAGCCTAGCTTAGCACAGATCCTGGAGGTAACTGGCTCCATCTAGCCTAGCTTAGCACAGATCCTGGAGGTAACCGGCTCCATCTAGCCTAGCTTAGCACAGATCCTGGAGGTAACTGGCTCTATCTAGCCTAGCTTAGCACAGATCCTGGAGGTAACCGGCTCCATCTAGCCTAGCTTAGCACAGATCCTGGAGGTAACCGGCTCCATCTAGTCGGCTGCTCCCAATAAGTGACAAAATAACGCCAACATGTTCCTATTTACATGTTGTGATTTGTAGAGTCACAGCGTGTACAAATAACAAGGTCACATGAGACACAGCCATCTTCTAACCGTATATAAACTGGGAACTATATTCTCAGAAAGGCGAAGCACTGCTACTTGCGAGCAAATCACTCCGCCCAAGTAGTGCGCACGAACGTAGTGTTTAAACTTTAACCAAATAAAATATTGACTTCTTTTGAAATAAGATTTTCCAGCTTTGTAAGTTTTTATATAAAAAAATTAAAAAAAAACACAAATATTGAACAGGTGGTTGCCAAAGGGGCAACCAGAGGCCATGAACAGTTGCCAATTGACTAAATCTGGTTGCCAAGGGCAACCGTTACTGTCGAGCCCTGATATATTTTTTCATTGTTTAAAGCTACATTGTGTAAGAATTTCTCCCATCTAGCGGTGAAATTGTATATGACAACCAACTGAATATTACTTTCTAGCCCTTCCCATTCCGAGCGTGTTTCAACTCCTACGGTGGCCGAACCCGAAATTAGCTCCTAGTATCTTCATCGTTTCCACGCAGCTGTTCTAGCCACTCCAATATTAACTTTGGTCTCGTTGCTTTGCCTGTCGCGTTGTCGTTTTAATTCTGTTTTTCCCTCCGGGCTGGCATTCGTCACAGCGCCACTGAGTCTAAAAGCACGAAAGGCTGAGGTATGTCCCTCTTTGGTTAATGTATTTTAAAGATGGAGGTATGTCCCTCTTTGGTTAATGTATTTTAAAGATGGAGGTATGTCCCTCTTTGGTTAATGTATTTTAAAGATGGAGGTATGTCCCTCTTTGGTTAATGTATTTTAAAGATGGAGGTATGTCCCTCTTTGGTTAATGTATTTTAAAGATGGAGGCACTACATGGCTGCAGATTCTACGCGTTCTGACCCAGACACCGTACCAAGGTTTCAAACTTGGTTTCTTTTCACTCATTCTCGCAGTACATGCCCAGAAGTGCACCTCTAAACCCACAGTGGAACAGTGCAGTTGCCTGTGTGTGGTCAGTGCTGCTCCCCTCTCTTGTCAGGGCTGGATGGACCAACGGTTCTCTCGCACTCTCTCTCGCTCTCGCGCTCGCTCTCGCGCTCTCTCTCCCTCGCTTCTCTCTCGCTCGCTCTCTCTCGCTTGCTTGCTCTCTCTCTCTCTCTCTCTCTCTCTCTCTCTCTCTCTCTCTCTCCAACTATAAGAGTATCACAGAGTAACACGAGTCCCCTCAAGAAACGTTGTCACTTCCTGAAATTGTAGTCTATTTTTCTAATATGTTTTTTAAAAATAATTATATTTTAATTTTTTTAAATATTTAATTTCCTGGCCAATAGTTCATTTCTTTGGGAACATGCTAAAATCAAGCACATGTGCCAAAAGAAAATGTTCTTTTTAATGTGCTTTAGTCTGTGTTTGTGATAAAGAAGACCTTACCTTACCTATCATTTAAACCATGTGTTATGAATAACTGACACATTTTAAAGAAAATATGAGGATGATATTCAGAAATACTGCTGCAACATGAATTACCTGAATTGGGTGTGTGTGCTCTTACTCTACACATTGCTTTTGCCTCTTATCAGTAAATAGCACACAGAGCTGTTTCAGCTGGCTTCCTGTTTTATCTTTACAGGCTATTTGAAGAAGTTCAACTGTTTGCACTTAATCTGAACAGTTTTAGATACCGGAATGTACACATTTTGAAAGCATTTAAGCGTGGGCTTATATGTAAAATATCTTACAGCACAAATGTGCAGAGAGTGGGCCCATGAGACATTTGCATAACACAGACTAGTTCAGTTTCACATTGTGATCTCCCTTCTTGCATGGATAAAAAAGGGGAAATTGCCACTGGTGGTATAATGTAGAACTTATACTTTTTTTTTCTGCCTTTTTTTTAACTCGTGGGCTTTGTCTTAATTACTTTGTGCAACTTCAGAAGTTGACATTCAACAGTGAGGTCTACACACGCATACTTTACAACATTACCAATTTAACATACTCTGAGTTAAAGTGTGCTCTTGATCACGTTGACATCCTTACTAGTAATATTTGGCCTTAGGAGATCTTTACTGGAGATAATTTACTAAAATAATTGAAGTTTCAGATGTATGATAACCTTGTTTATATGACCTGTTGCCGTAGCATTTGAACAGAGCAGTATGACACTATAAAAATTCAATGTTTTACCAGTTTTATAATGAAATCATCCGTTTTAAAGGCATAGCCGAGTATTATTCTGCTCGTTTTCTGTGTCGGAAAACAAATCTAGAGGCAAAGCAGCAGGTGGAGGCCACAGCAGAGTCTGGCCATTGCCCTAAGCACTGTACACTTGTTCTCATTTCCTCCTTAAATAAATAAAGATTAACAGCCTTGCTAGCCGATAGAATTAACTCCTATCAACAGATCTTTGAACTGTGCCCATGTAGCATGACGTGAGAACCGCCTCTTCACCTTGCTCCTTCTATCAACTGCTGTCTACAGATGCAGATCATGTGTTATTTGAGCTCTGTTCAAGTCATATTACTATCAGTCTTACATTGCAGCCACTAATGAATTAGTATGCCATAAAGCTCAGATTTTAAAGTCACCCCAGGAATTGAATGAGAGCTTGCCAATAGATTACCAATAGAGCCGAGGCCTTTGTGGAACATTAAGACACTCAGTGGTTATTAAAGGAGGCAAATGTAAAGAAAATGTAAAGTAGTATTACACTGAGGAAATAAATAATTACTTAGAGAAATTGCACACACACAAGAAAACTAAATAAAATGATGAAACGTGAGGTTTGCACGGTCTAGGAAATACAACTGGAGTCCTGAAGAATGGTGAAAGTGACCGACTTATTCACATTTTCAGATTATGGCTCATCGGGCCAGTATGAGTTAGATTTCCCAATTCAGCTATTCTCTACTTTGGGGGCCAGGGTTAAAATTAGCACCATCCACCAGCCAAATGCTGGTAAAACATGCATGTGAAAGTGAAGCTAAGTGGCTGGTGGCTTCACTCACCAACCAAAAAGAACCAATGGTAATCTATTGAGTGGCTGGTAAAATTTGAACATTCACTAGCCGTTTGGCTGGTGGGCGAAAAGAATGTGACCTATCTTTTGTTTCAACTGAATGTCACAAATGGAAGAGTATTTTTTGTTGTTGAGAAAGAGACAGGATTGTAACCTTCACCACCCACTCGTCCTGCTGCCTCAAACCTTTTGGAGCCCAGAGTCGAGTAGAATCTAGTCTGTCCCAACATTAGTGTGTCCTTTGTGTCTGCATGTGCTTACATTAATGCCACAGCTTAGCTGTTTTCACATCCTGTTTGATGTGTCTTCCCCCAGCAACTTCCTGTATCTCCACAGCAAACTCCAGCAACTCTACAGTGTGCACCTACCACACTACAGCACTGAATTTACACAGAAAAGCACACGCCCGGTCCTTTGTGACACACAGTTTGAATTTAGTTACTGCAGTGCTTGCAATAGAACTGCAGTCAAATGATTTTGGCCTCAGCGAGAACTCTCTTAAGGGATCCTGTGACAGACATCTTGTTGTCCCTCTTTAGTTTGCAATGTAGAGCAAAATGGAGCTTTTAGCCAGTTGCTTCAACACTTTCTCCTAATGCACCCCACCCCTCCCCTGATTAATGGTTCCCTCACCGCCTGTTAGTGCTTAGGGTATTGATTTCTCCTCCTCGTCCACTTGACCAGAAGAAACGAAAGAGTTGTGTCAGCGCTGTCTTATGATGCCTGAATGTCTTGAAAATCCAAACCTCATTTGAAGGACTCATAAGCCGTTATTAGAGTCTGAGCTCCCAACCCAGATCCAAATCCCACAGTTTGATTTTCTTTCCTTTCTAAACACTCGAAGTCAGCAGCGGGTTTCTGCTGATTTCTTGGCCGCCTGTTTTAAGCAGCAGTGCAGTTGACTGTGTGGAACTGAAGGGTCAAGAAATCGCTGCTATGTTGCTCATTTTGCAGTTTTTGTTACAGGTGAGATTCACCCCACTTACACTGCCAGAGGCCCTGTAGGATCTCACTCGAGTCCAAGAGACTGTGTGTTCAGTTCACATTTGCATGGGAGCAGACTATTTTCTAATTACTGTGCTGAATCTCTAGAGAGAGAGCTTAGATAAGTACATTTCTCTGACTCCATTCTTTTGTGTTTTTCAAGCTGTGTGACCTTGTTAATGTAAGAAAAACCTTTTTAAAGGCTTTGCTATGAACTATAGCCACAGGACATACGGCCCACAAGGAATGTAGGTATTTAAGGAAAATCTTTTAACACAAAAACACAAATACATTAGTCAGTGTGGATGTAGCCTGAAATGCTTTACTACTTTATCCTGACTAATACGTTACCGTTTGAAAATGCATAACTTTTTCTACATTCAAGCCTAGCATCCACACTACTCATATTGCCCCTAAAATGACCAGTTGTAAGTTTAAAAACTTAAACTCAGGGGTTGCATTTTAGTCTGGACAGGCAGAAATGAAAACCTTTGGAAAAACGATGATGCAGATACCTACGTCCGCTTCATGAATGGGTCTTTCCCTGATTTGTCACGCGACCCTTTCCCGAAATAAAACAAATGAGAGCAGCCTTGCCAACCGGTGGTTAGTTCAACATGGATAACGAATTAACAACCATTTGGACCTTGTTGTCAATGCATTACATTTAGCATTTTATAATGCTACTACTGCCTACATGCAGAGGAGGCAAGCTACTATTCGAGCGATTTGCAACAATTCCCGCGTTATCAGCCTTCCACCGTGTTCCCACCGGCATGCCCAGTGTGCGTTTTCAGGCGTATTGGAAGGGACGGAGATCAGTTCTGAACTTGTGCTGAAATGCTCATGAAGACGGAGATCATTTCCGTTGTAAAATGAAAACGTAGTAGTGTGGATGTATCTGTCATCCAATGCAACACCCCGGTACAGGTGCTGCTTTTATTACGTACACAGTCTGTATTTTGTAAAGGATTTTTATAAGTAAAGTACTAAAACAATGAAAGCTAAGAGGGAAAGCATGCAGTGTACTTAGTGGCACCACTATCAGCATGCTGCGATTCACAAGGTTAATGGAAGGAGATGTGGAAACTGCAAATATTGCCTTAGCTTAGTAATGGACTAAAGTGTGTTTGCGTGAACCTTTTCCTGCCTTTTTCCCTTTTCATTATTATTATTTTTTTTTGTGCACCTGTGTATTTGAGGCTCCAGGTCAACATACAGCAGCAGGCCTAGCAGGCTGAGACTTATTTGTCTCAATGACTTCCCACTCTTGCCTAATAGCTGCCCAACTGCGCATGGTGCAATATGTCGGCACTTGTGCCTGATGCTGAAGTTGAAACCCCCTCTCTCTCCCTCTTTCTGTGGCTTTGCTTGCCCACAGCTTGTTAGAGCGGTACATTGTGCTCAGGGACGGCCTGTTTGACCTAAAAAAGTAGTCATTCTCTCATTCATTACTGCCTTTATAACAGACTCTAAATAGTTTCCTCTATTATGAGCAGTGAATTGACCTTTACATAGACTCACACTTAATCATAATTTTGTGTTATCAATGACAGGTTTTATGTGTAATTTTCACATATTTAACATGTGATTCATTGCATTGTGGGATTGTTAGCAAAAAGATATGTACATATAACTTTTAGTTTCATTGTTTTGATTTAGTTCATACATCTTATACTTAGAGTTTGGACACGGACGGATTAACTCTTGTGCACAAAATAGTAGGCAGGGAGAGATTTCAGACGCAGCTTGTGTTTCTATTCCTCTGTTCCAAACGCACATAATTCCTTTAAAGGTCCAGTGTGTTTAATTGTTCATTATCAAAATCTGTGTTGCCCGTTCACAAACTTCCTTTTTCCTTTCCTTCGTCCTTTTTCATGAATATTTACCACCACCATCAATTCCAAGTATTCCTATTGGCTTGAACTTTTACATTTGTGTTTGCATGAACTGGGGTAGACGCTCCATATTCATGCTCCATCTAGAAATACGTTAGCCGGTGAGGGACATACAGGACATACTGCTCCGCCTTTCACGTTTTTGCTGTCACATGATAAACTCACAGGTGCTGCTAATGCTGCTAACGGGTATCGTAGCTTCCTGAAGAAGGAAACACGGAGGACCACATGTATTCAAAATCCAAATTTCTTCGCCCAGAAAAAGAAAACTGAAAAGAGCAAGAGACCGTCTTTTTGAAGCGTGAAGGCTACCGTAGCTGTAATACGTACTTTGAACTGCGTGGTGCGAGAGAGTTGATTGCGATTATATGATCTCAACGCTAGATGGGAGAAATTCCCACACACTGGACCTTTTTAAATATTTTCCTGTTTTGTCAATTTATTGAACATGTTACAATAAAAGTAACAAAAGAAAAACAAATGGGATCCTCAGTAACAAATAAGTAACTCAAATAATTATTGTTCATGTTTAGAAGGGGTAGGAAGAAGTTAAGAACGTTTCTGGTCGTACCACCTTCTTAATTTCTTATATTATTCATAGATGGGCCTAATAAAAATTCAGTTTGCAATTTCCTGTACTAATTCAAATCTCTAAATAGTTAGTTTGACTTAGGGCAGAGAATGTGGGTTGAGGACTATGAGTAGTGTGGTTTCGGTATGCCATGGTAAAGCATGCTGTACTGAACCTGTGAAAAGGAGAAACTAGTATGACGCTTTGATAACCTAGTTGAAAGTAAGACATTTCCTGTTTACTAATTGATTGAGGTGATGCATGCAGTTCTGTTTCAGTACACAGTTCTCGTAACTTTTTTGACTTTTTAAAACCTAAAACAAACCATTTAACGTGGGAATTAGGACGCCTCTTGTCTTCTTGATCACCACCCCTGGACATAAACCACCCCTGACCAACTCGATGTCATATCCAAGTGTCTTTTTGACACATAAACCAAAAACCACTCCCAAGACCTGAAAACGGCGTGTAGTTTCTTTTTAGCATCTCGGATCACACTTTCAGTCACTATGACCACTACTACGGTCAGAAAGGTTGTGCGTCTGCCCTATTTCTGATACCGTGGCGGCAGAAATGTTCTATCGACATAGAGGAAACAATGCAGTAACAGAATCTTGATTCATATTTAAATCAGCGCTGCCTAGTTTGACAGTTTTGATCAGAGTTCACGCAAATGTCATTAGGAGCACTAAGAGGAGTCGGAGCAACATGTTTTTTTCAGATAATCTCTCATATACCAGGGTTAGGATAAAGTGACAAATATGACCAAAACCTTTTTCTTTTCTTTTTTATAAAAAAGGAGGAACCAAAAAAAACCCTAGCAGGGGATTGATGGGGTATGACAAAAAGGCATTTAGCTAGCCAGCTACCACAGATGGAGGACAGTGCAGTCCACATAATGGCTAGCTTGGCTGCTTTGAAAAAGAGATGTCCCCATTTTATGTAATTTCCCCCTGAGGAGTTTTCCTAAGCTGATCACAAGGAGTGTGACTCTTAAAAGTGGTTCTCTCTCTCTCTCTCTCTCTCTCTCTCTCTCTCTGTGTCTCTGTCTCTCTGTGTCTCTCTCTCTCTCTCTGTGTCTCTGTCTCTCTCTCTGTGTCTCTCTCTGTCTCTCTGTGTCTCTCTCTCTCTCTCTCTCTCTCTCTCTCTCTCTCTCTCTCTCTGTCTCTCTCTCTCTCTGTGTCTCTGTCTCTCTCTCTGTGTCTCTGTCTCTCTCTCTGTGTCTCTGTCTCTCTGTGTCTCTCTCTCTCTCTCTCTCTCTGTGTGTCTCTCGCTCTGTCTCTCTCTCTCTCTCTGTGTCTCTCTCTCTCTCTGTGTCTCTGTCTCTCTCTCTGTGTCTCTGTGTGTCTGTCTCTCTGTGTCTGTCTCTCTCTCTCTCTCTCTCTGTGTCTCTCGCTCTGTGTCTCTCTTTCTCTGTCTCGCTCTCTCTCTCTCTCTCTCTCTCTCTCTCTCTCTCTCTCTGTGGCTGTCTCTCTCTCTCTCTCTGTGTCTCTCTCTCTGTGTCTCTGTCTCTCTCTCTCTCTGTGGCTGTCTCTCTCTCTCTCACACACAGCTTTTTCCGCTTTCTCTTGTTTTTGCTGTCATCTCTTTTGCTAAGTCCTCTGTCACTGTTTGTGCCTTGATTTTTGCTCTTCTCCTCTTGCTCCATCTGCATCTTTTCTCACTGCTCTTCCTCTCTGTAGTGTCACAGAGCTGTAATTAAATCTCACTCCTTCTCATCTCCACATCACTCCCTCCTGATGTGCCATAAAGTCACAGACGGCTGTATTTAAACCAAAAGTTATCATTCTCTCTCTTGTGGCTTTTTTTCTCTCTACTCATCTTTAGTTGCCAATCTGCACAGCATATGAGTGAAAAATAGTCCAGGCACTGATTAGCCGATGTTTAATACATGATAAATACATGACTGATGGGGCCAAAGTGACATATATTCGTTGACATATTTGAGAAGGTGATTGATCGTCATCTTTTGGCTGACTGAGTATGTTTACATGTACACTAGTATTCCACTATTATTCCAAATATAGCAATATTCAGACTTTGATACGGCCATGTAAACAACATATTCCGTTTGGATATTCTGAATAAGGCCTTTCTCCAACTATAGCATTTTTCCAAAGGCTATACTTTTATTTATAATGTTTAAAAGTAGCTGTGTTTCTCCTTCTGACCAGAGATGTGGGCATTTCTTTTGAACATGCATCTCTACTGCAGCCCTGCAAACTGTTGGCTGGTTGGTTTGTGCACAACAACCATAGCAACGCACAGAGCTGCCTGCAAGCCACAAAAAGGCAAGAGGCTGTAAACTCTCACAAACTGCGGCAGAAACCCTGATTAAGACGCAGATTCCGAATGCGCTGTGTCCAAAGAAATAATAATACCAACATGTCGACATGTCTTAAAGGCATACTATTTAACTTTCCCCTCTTCGGTCCCCCTACAGGTTGTCTCATTGGAACTACAGCTGTAGGGGGACCGAAGAGGGGAGGTTACATACTATGCCTTTTAATGTTTTAATCAGAAAATGCTATATTTGGAAATGCCTTGCAGTCTTTGGGCTCCGTCCCGCTCCCGTTGATTTCTCTGCTCTATTCCGTCCCTATCGCGTTACCAACCGTGAAATTGACTGGGAGTCCTGAAAAATGGTCACCCTCTAATGGGATGTCTCCACAACTGTGTGAGTCGACTGACTTCCAAAAGTTCGCCACTTTACTCAAACCAAATGACCATATGTACATTTTATGTACCGGTGTTTTTGTTGAACACATTGTTCTGAAGAACACATACTTCTAAAATGTTTTTGTTATTATTACGCAATACTTTTTCTGACCTTTTTGAGTCTTGGCCCTGACAAATAACCCATATTACAAAAAAGACTAAAACTAACACTGAAACGAATAAAAACTAAAACTAAGCATTTTCAAAAAATATAAACTAAACTAGCAAACTTTTAAAACTAATTGAAACTAAACTGCATTTGAAAACAAAAAGTCAAAAGGTGGAAAACTTAGAAAAAGTCCTGTTTTGCACGGCTGCATGTAAACAGAAATATTAGTGCTATATTAATTTTTATAAGCCATTTAAACGGCTTAGTCGGAATATGGTCTTGTTCGGAATAAGGGATAGAAAATGGAATAATATGTGCATGTAAAGATTGGGTCCTACTTGTGTATGGCTGGTTAATCTCTTCAACAACAGCTGGTAAAGTCTTGCATTAGCACCAGACGGCAACAAGCCCATTCTTAACGCTGTATAACTGAAACAGTTGTTTGTAAATGCACACATTTGCCTAAGCTGTCACATCTGTTTACGGCACTTGAGTTTTTTTGTCCCTTTTTTTTAAGCTCGAGTCATTTATTGCCACAATAAAGTGCACTGAGGTTTCAAGCTGTGACAAACAACATCATGATGTAAAAGAGGATCCTCCCTCGAGCTGCTGAGGTCAAATTGATTTAGAGAGGAGACGGAGTGAGGGAGTGGGGCTAAGCCAAAATTATCCTTCCATATCAATTATCACACTTAGGCTGGTAATGACAGTTTACACCCATCTGGTTTGGCTGGTGCGTTCATCATCTTTTCAGGCATTATGACTTATTGTTCAGTAGTTATGAGATGGTCTTTTTTTTTAATTAACTACAGTATAACTGTTGGATTGCCTTTGGTCTGTTGTATCCCCCACCACTGACTTTGTATCCTGGATACGTCCAAAAGATGGTGAAGACTTCATACAAAGCCTTGTCTCATTTTGTTTCACTTGATTACTTTTGATACACTTGCATCTTTTCAACTTTCCCCCCATTTTTAAATGCAAATACTCACTTAGCTGAACTGTTGCTATTTTTGATAAATGCATGCAGTTTTTAATGTAGCTCAATTCAGTGTGTTTACACCCACAACAGCTGTTGTTTGAGAACCACTTCTGCATGAGAGTTAGTGGACTTGCATTTCACAGTAAAGCCTCCGTCTGCCTCTTCTGTAGGGTGTCCCAACGTTCAGTTTATCCCCTGGATTGGAGGTGTAATGTGTGTTTGAAGCTACAATCTCTGCTCTATAAGGGAGACTCCCCATGTGGTTATGGCCTCAAGCATTATTTTAATTACAGGAGTGTTAGAAGCTTTAATTTACTGGAAGCCTATGTAATCTTTTTCTCTGTCTTTCTGCGTCGGGGTGGCACTCTTTGCCTCCGTGATCAGAGTCTGCACCCTCCCTGCTGGGAGCAAAAGAGGTCAAACACATTTTGATGGCTTTTGTTTTTGGTGGACCCAACCCCATCACACCCCCCCAAACCTACTGTGATTTTAAGTCTGTCTTCCTCTCCATATCCATCAGTCTAGCATGGGGCTGTTATTCATCTTTGGAATAACACATTCAGGGTATTTAAAATGATTACACCAATACATAACCTGCCTTTTTTTTTTTTTTGAAGACTTTCAAGATTTGATTTATTTAATTGTATCAAAAATGCCTTACACATGGAAAAAAAAAGACATCAAATACAATTGAGGATAAAAACACAATAAAGCCCAGGACTTATTTCCATTGTGGTCCTCAACATAACAACATAACATCAGGACAAGACAAGGAATTAACAGAGTGTATAATAATCAATGACATAACATAAAAAAAATTTTCTTAAATAAATAAAAATAAAAATGGTAACTTGCCCTTTGATCTATTCTGCAACCCTCTCTAGTAACCAGACCTTGATACTCTTTTTAAAAGAGATCCCACACTCCATGCATATTGTCCTAGATACTGTACGGTTTTGGGGGGGGGGAATCACAGTTTGTCCCCCGTGTAAGATCCGGTGCCACCACAGGGGTCACTTCTGCTGCCAGTGTGTCAAAATGCCAGTCCTCAGATTCCATTCCTGCAGGACATCCACACAATTGGCCCTGACAAACGCATACACACAGATATTTTCAGGCATCTCTTGTACTTGTGCCATCACAGGCCTTCTCTTCTCCCTGGCTTTTCTTCACTGTTATCTTTTTTGGGTGTCGTGTATGAGCCAGGTCCACCTGATGGCTCGACATCGTCTGCTAGAAATCACTGTTTAGGACTGACCTGACCACCGCCTCCAAAAGGGCTTTGAAGTCTTTCCCCACAGCAACTTTTTTTGGGAGTTTGTAATCTACAAATTTAGAAATGTCTGGATTGAACCAGAAGTAGGTTTGTATGGTCATGGAATTGCTTGATTTGTTACATTTGAGCAGATTTTTATAAGATAGTTTGTCATCTTTCACCGTTGGTGTCTGCACCTGAAATTTTATATTTTCATACAAATGCCTGCACATTTCCCTTGCCTTTATTTATTTTTTAGGGCATTTTAGGCCTTTAATTCCACAGGACAGATGAAGACATAAAAGGAAAGCGAGTAGGGGAATGACATGCAGCAAAGGGCCATGAGGTCTGAGAGTCGTAGTATATATATATATATATATATATATATATATATATATATATATATATATATATATATATATATATATATATATATATATATATATATAAAATTCCAGAGGCCAAGGAACTTTATCAGGATCATAGTATCCTGGATCCATGAAATAACTGGCCTTTCAAAATAAAAGTCTGCCTGCCTCTATGGGGATTTAACATAGGGGTGTACTGACTTATGCCCCCTGTATTTTAAGGAAGAACATTTATTTATTTACGATACATTATTCATTCACAAAGAAAATTGGTGTCCTTAAAGGTTGGATTTTTCCTCATTTTTTTAATTAAGGCATTAAGATCAATTTCCTAAAGATGATTTTTTTCTTTTTTTAATTCCTCTTTTTAGTCAACTTTAGCATGAGTGTCCTAATTTGTTCACATGACTGTATGTGCGTCTGCTCTACCAACTGAGCTACCCCGGCCACGCCCTTTCCTTTTTATTGGGTTAAAAAATAACTAGAACTTTAAAGATTAATTGATTTAGTTTTCAACTATCAAAATTACTATATATATATATATATATAATATATAACTACTTTGATATTTGATTAATCAGTTTTAGTCTTATTTTTTTATTCTGTGATTCCAGCTTCTTAAATGTGAATATGTTCTAGTTTCTTCTCTCCTCTGTGACAGTAAACTGAATATCTTTGAGTTGGGGACAAAACGAGACATTTGAGGACGTCATCTCGGGCTTTGGGAAACACTGGTCCACATTTTTTCCCCATTTTCTGACATTTTATAGACCAAACAACTAATCGTTTAATCGAGAAAATAATCAACCGATTAATCGACAATGAAAATAATTGTTAGTTGCAGCCCTTAACCTAAAGAACCACTTCCTGTATCTGCTCCATGTGTTTCTGTAGAAGTATGACTGATATTGTAGCGTGTGCTGTGTGGGTTCATTAAAATGTTTGTTTATTTCCACTCGGCTTCGGTCCACTGGCTCTTCTTACCAGTGGCTGGCTTTGACTTTGCATATTACCAGGTACATTGTAACTGATAATTGTCTGTGGTCTGATTGGATAACTAAGCAGTGGCTGATGATGTTATGGTGTGCAAATACACAACAAAACGGACTCTTTCAGTTTTATTAAACTTGGTGGCAGACCCAACAGGCTTTGTCCTCTGAGGTTCTGATGAAGCTTTATCTTGTCTATTTTTCAATCGGTCTGACCTGCCGCACACTCGGATTAACTCACACTCCAGGGTAATCCCTGCTCCTGATTTATTGCAATCTCATGTGGACTGTGCAGACGTGGTTTATTTGGTTCCTGGTTCCCTCACTGTCATGTACCCCACTTTCCTTCTCCATCTTATGCTAAGGCAATCCTTTGTATAAGTCTGCTTTATTGCACCTTATGCAATCATGACTTTTTGAGCATGGTTATTTCTTTTATCCACATACTTAGTGTTGTACAAAGGATTTTCACTTTGTGACGTTCAGTTTTAGGTGGCCGGGAAGGGGAAAGTAAGGATTTGAATCTAATCTCCTCAGGGTCACTTACACCATATCAAAAGCAAAGAGCCAGCAAAAATCCATGTTTGCTCTGCATTGGTGTAAAACGTGAACATGGTTTAAAAATAACTACAGGCTTACTTCCTGAGGCCCACAGCTACCCTGTGTGGACCCAACAATAAATGGTGACAGCGACCTCAATCCTTTGCAGGCATCATTTCTATTCATGCAAAATACTTTAACATGATTATAAAATGTGAGTTTCTGCGTTGTTTTCATTAGATGACAGAAGAAAAGAAATCCCATTGTGTTGCACCAGTTTCTCCACATCGACATAGTTAAATCTCTAGTGTAAAGACAAAATAGCCTGTGAAGAATGAAGATGATTAAGGACGATGCAATCCTGTTTATCAGATGGATTTACACAAGATATTTTATATTTTCATTGATGTACAGAGACATACTGAATTAGTAGTTGTGGACTTGGTTCTCTTGTAAATGGAAGCTACCCAATTTTAGCGTCACACATGGATTTGTAAGTGGAAGTGCTATAATATTTTAGTGTGTGCAAGAGAGAATGGCAGGGGGAGGATGGCGTCTACAGTGGCAGCTGTGGACAAGATAATCCCTGGCCTGGACCTTAGCCTCTCAAATAGAAACTCCTACAACTATTGTGGCTCAATCAGATTAAAGAGACAAAAAAATCTTCAGTGAGAGAATGAGAGAGGGAGGGAATGCATCTCATCCACCGAAGTGCAATGGCACAATGCTGGCTCGGCTTGGAACACAGACACCGAGCTCATTCTCGCACAATGCTGTGGTTGTCTGCTCTCTGTATGGCTAAAAAAAACTGCCAGACAAGCAAATATTTTATTTCTGCTTTTCCTCATGGTCTGCCATTCTTTCGGTTTGTAAAATCACCAGATAGTAAGCATTTAAGTTCAAATGTAACTCCAAAGGCATGTCTAAGCCGAGTGTTTCCACTGGACTTTGACGTAATGTAACAATCAAACTCTTAATAACCAGGTCTTGTCTTTTTTAAATGTGTTGATCAAATGTCTCCTTAACGCTCTAAGATAATTTGACTTAAAGACTTTTCAAGTTGGTTGCAACAGTTGGGATGGGCACTTATTGGATATGTGCCAGGTTCTACTGTCATTTGAGATGTTTATTCAGACGTATTCAACTTATTTTGGGAAATGCGCTTATTTGCTTTCTGACAGAGAGTTGAATGAGAGGATCAATACCATTCATTTGGCTGTAAGGTAAACGTGTAGCTACAGCCAGCAGTCATTAGCTTAGCGTTGTACGAAGGCTGGGAATGGTGAAACCGCTAGGTGGCTACGGTAACTTTGGAGTTGCCTGGCACCCCTCAGAGCCGAGGAATGGTCCGGCAGTTGTCGTTTTCTTTCTTTCTTGTATGTTTAATGGAGCCTTAGGCTGCTGCTATTTTGCTGTGAAGTTAAACGACGTCGGGCATTTGTTCCGCTCTGAGTGGAAGTTTTTCAACTCGAGGCGTTCAGGGTGCTCCTGCAAAAAACCGTAAGGCGCTCAGCAAGGCAAAATCGGCGAGTAAAACAATTCATTGCTGATGAAATGTGCTCTGTCTGATCGGGGCCTTAGGAGTCATGCTGCTGTTTACTCCTGCTGTCAGCATCATTGAGACACCAACGCAACCGTTTATGTGAGCTACGGATGTTAATTAATCGTTAAACAGTTAACCGACAATTAGGGTGGGCGATATGGACATAAAATCTCCATTTTTAACGATAATTAGACGATATCCTTTAAAAATGTGTTTATAAAAGTCTGAGTTACTTAATCACTAATGATAAAAATGGGCACAATGTTGAATGAAAACAGTGCTTATTTATTTTCTTTAAAATGTAAGTACTCAAGTAAAAACAATTCATATACATACAAAATACAAATTGAACTAGTGTAGGATCATTGAACTCTGAGTAAACATTCAGTCGTACACCTCTGCTGTAATGTAAATTGTGCAGCATGCAAAGATTAAATCATAATAATAAACAAAGTACTCTGTTCTGTAACATATTGCACACAACCATGTCCTTATTGGAAGCAGTCCTGGAGCTGGGATAGGGCAGTGTCAGGCCAGGTTTTGATAGTCCTTCTTCTACTTGGCTGTATAGTCCTTCTGACCGGGGATGTATGCTGGGATCAGGAGTAGTTGGATGTGATCTGACTGGCCCAGGTGAGGGAGAGGCGTAGTTCTGTATGCTTTCTTGATGTTAGAGTATACATGGTCTAGTGTGTTCTTCCCTCTAGTAGCACAATCTACATGCTGGAAAAAGCTGGGGAGTACAGACTTGAAGGACGCCTTGTTAAAGTGCCCATATTATGAAAAAAAATCACTTTTTTTCTGTGATTTGGGGTGTTCTTTTGTGTCTCTGGTGCTTCCACACGCATACAAACTTTGAAAAAAAAAAAAACATCCATGCTGTTCTGAGGGAGATACGGTTTCTGAATGTGTCCTGCCTTCAGTCTCCGGGTGAGCTGGTCAAAATCTGCACGGCTTTCTACGTCACTAGCCGAGACGAGGGGCCTAGGGTGCTAACCGTTAGCATGCTAGCTTGTTCTCACTGCTACAACACACACAAATTGACCCTAATCTACAAAATGAATTGTATAGAACTACTTCCATGTCCCTGTTCTGCAGGTATTCCACACAAAGGTGGAAGTGCGCCCTCGTTTAGAAGAAGTCTCCCGGCTAATCCTGCCTTGTACTACTGAAGTTGGAGAAACAGCTAGCTAGCTCATGTAGTCCGTACCTAGCTACTGAGCATGTAGTCCTTACCTAGCTACTGAGCATGTAGTCCTTACCTAGCTACTGAGCATGTAGTCCTTACCTAGCTACTGAGCACGTAGTCCTTACCTAGCTACTGAGCATGTAGTCCTTACCTAGCTACTGAGCATGTGCGACTGACAACAAAGATCTTACAGAAGTTGAGAGGTCTCACTCTGTAGCTAAAACAGAAAATGAGCATAATTTGGCCACTTTAAAGTCCCCTGCCACAATATAGCAGTAGCTTATCCCCTCCGCAGTGGTGGCCTAAAGGTTAAAGAAGCTTGTGATCAGGTCGTCGTTGCAAATGAGAAATTGTTCTCAATCGACTTACCTGGATAAATAAAGGTTTCAAAAAAAATGTGTGTGTGTTGTTGGCAGAGAGTAAAATGAGTTATTTGGAGTTCACAGAATCTATAAGCCGTGTTAACACACCACGGCTACATCTGGCCATTGGGTGTCTGTGGTTAATAATCACAAAGTTTTTGCAACACGTGGTTCTTGGTGGGATTCTACTGACAGCAGACAGCAGTTGTTTGGGCATGAGAGGCAGTCGGTGAAAGCAAGATGACTGAATGGCTGTGAACGTTACAACTTACTGTGGTTTCTTCTTATTTTTCCCCTCTACATTTTTAGCCATGCTAGCGTCTCGGCTGTATGGATTCCAATGTCGGCCAGTCGATTTGGTTAAGACTGAAAATGTATTTAACTATTCAATGGATTGCCTTGAAATTTTGTCTCAAGAAGATGTCTACTAATAATGTTGGTGATCCACTGACCTCTTCTCCAACACCCTCAGTGACATTTGTGGTCCAGAGTGAGATATTTTAAAGACCTTTGAATGGATTGCCAGGAAATTTGCTACAGACATTCATGGTCCCCAGACAATGAATCCTACCGACTTTGGTGATCCCCTGATTTTTCATCTAGCGCCATCATCAGGTCAACGTTTTAATTTGACACTTAGAGTTATGACCAAATACCTGCAAAATCAATAAAATTCCCATTTGCCTCAGCTGTACTTTGTTTAGTGCTAATTGGCAAATGTTAGCATGCTAACATGCTAAACTCAGATTATGATCATTAGACCATCTTAAAATCAACGTGCTAGCATAAGCATTGTGAGCATGTAAGCATGCTGATGTTTGCATTTAGCTCATTCGTGTCCTAACAATCACAAAAACATGTAATCGAGAAACTATTATTTCACACATTAGGTTTTGCAAGTGAACTCTTATTTTGTCTTGTGTTATGAATAACACACACACTTTCACCCCTCCCGAAGGCTAAACTCACTCAGCCAATAGTCAGCGAGCTCCTGTTTGTGGTATCTGGTGACGAGAGAAGAAGGGGAGAGCAAATTCCGTTGTCTGGGAACAGTTTGGATTTGAAGTCGATTGTGACTTCAATATTGACCTAAATAATTGTGATTTTTTTTTTTCTTTTTTTTTTCTTCCCGTAATCAATCAGCCCTGATGGCTGTACAGTCTCGTCACTCTTCATGAGCAGTTGACCACGAGCTGACAATGCCAGTGCCGATGTGAGCAGAAAACTGCATGTCAGCTGGCCACAAGGCTGCACAGTGTTGGATCGGTCTGCCTTTTTAGACGCTAGTTCTTAAAGGTCGGTTTAATGTGTCAACATACATCCCAGAGGCTAAGGCCCTTTGTGTGAGTCTTGGCTCAGACAGTGCCACATCGACTAGCATAAACACACTCTTCCCATGTGGCTCCCTTCCATCTTTCTGTATCACAGATGTACTTTAATATCTATAAGTCCACTGTGTTACACATGCACATATAGACACAACCTATGTATGCTTTTGTCCAAGGCCACTCCCTAAACCAGTAATGCTGGTCTTGTGCAAGCAGCTGGGGGAGGCCAGTGACAGCTGGCATTCTGCAGGCTCACTGGAGCAAATGCAGCCACTCACACTACACGGGCCAATTGGACAGCTGTCTCGGCCTGGGTTAGTGGGGAAATTATGAATTAAATGGGCAAGG
The DNA here is from genome assembly GCF_031162955.1 of Sander vitreus. Taxonomy (NCBI): domain Eukaryota; kingdom Metazoa; phylum Chordata; class Actinopteri; order Perciformes; family Percidae; genus Sander; species Sander vitreus. Next base: position 26,574,139 of record NC_135869.1, on the reverse strand, counting down.
AAGGAAAAAAAAATGCATTGAGGATTGTCTTTTTCTGTCCGTTTTCTGTGTATCATTGTGCAGCTTTCTTTTGGCAGAAAACCCCACTGATGCTGCCGTAGCCCATAGGGCTGGGTATCACTAATGATTTCCTGATTTGATTCTGATTCACAAGGTCCCGATTCGATTACATTTTTGATTCGATACCAGTTACGTTATATAATACCAAAACTTCAGTTACATTACCGATTTTGCTCGGATATAAAAGAGATTCGCAAAGAACGTGTGCTGTAAATTGTATAGGCAAGAAGCAACTCTCAAATATTGTTTTGCATTTAATGGATCCTAAATGGTGGAATGAGCTCCCTATTGACATCATCTTCCGCCGAAGGCTAAAAACACATCTCTTCCGACTACTCCTCGGATAATGAAGGGAAAAAAAATAAATTGTGTATATATATCTCTCTTGATGCTGCACTTTTCATATGGCTCTTTGTAGCATTACCTATTTAGAGCTAATGTACTTGCACTTACTACTTGTTTTCTGGAGTTTGCACCTTCAAGGTTGAATGCACTTAATTGTAAGTCGCTTTGGATAAAAGCGTCAGCTAAATGACATGTAATGTAATGATGGAAGCGATGAAATGAATGCTCGTAGTGTTTTACTTCAAGCTGCTCAAAGAATCAAACGTGTGTGACTGCTTGGTTGCATGACACATGCATCACATCCTTTTTTTAACTTTTCTGTCGCTTCTCAGGCTTTTATACCCTGCTGGTATTTGGTGGCTGTACGTTTGGCTGAGATTACCAAACAGGCTTTGACTGGTTTTTGCAACATCATTCAGATGAAGTCTGCGTGACTCAGTGGTGTTGCTTAGTTTTCCTCATAAATGTGTACATATCTAGATGCTGCTGAAATACAGCACATATTTTACACAATGCAAAGTGTAGTTAAAGGAAGAATATTGTGCACTACTTTTACTTATTAATGTATATTTTCTCTTTTATTTCTTCTTTAAATCTGTACTTTGTACAAAAACTCAGGAACATAAGGGGTCAGATACTGAGTTAGTGACAATAATCTTGGGTACAGATTCTTGCACAAATCACATTCATTTTAATTTGAACATTTTTCAATGAAAATGAGAATGATACAAAAATGATCATTCCCTCCAATATCGTAAATCATATCGCAATCACAATCTCAGTCTAAATAATCGCAGTTAGATATTTTTTTGCATATTGTGCGGCCCTAGTGCCCGCCTTGAAACTGTAGTAATTGTATAGATCTTCTGGTTGAAGATGTGTGTGTGTGAAGCATCCATGTTTCTGCCCAAAAATACACCTAATACCTTTTTGTTCAGTACATGTAATATATGCATCTGGACTAGAGCTGCAAAGATTAATCGATTAGTTGTCAACTCTTAAATTAATCGCCAACTATTTTGATTTTGTTGAGCTTGGTAAATGTGAATATCTTCTAGTTTCTTCTCTCCTCTGTGACAGTAACTGAATATCTTTGAGTTGTGGACAAACCAAGAAATTGAGGACGTCATTTTGGGCTTTTTGGGAAACGCTGATCCACATTTTTCACCATTTTCTGACATTTTATAGACCAAACAACTAATCGAATAATCAACGGATTAATCGACAATGAAAATAATAGTTAGTTGCAGCCCTAGTCTGGACACGTGTGGATGTAAACTGCAACTTGACTGGTTGGTGGAGGCATCCAACCGCAAGGCGTTAATTCTAGTTTGTAGATAAATGATCTGCTGCAGCATGAAGGTAAATAATTTTTCAGCACGGCCTGCCCTCGTAAGCACGCTCACACATGGACAAAGTGGCACTCGCATATTAACATGGAGATACACTGATGCACCACTAGCCCGGCACATCTGCACTGTAGCCATACTCTGTCAGACATAATGCCCTCACAGCTGTCTGTCACTGCGGGGCTCTGCTGAATGAGTCTCTATAGCTAAAGGTGCAGCTCACATACAGACATATTATTGGTCCTTTTTAATTAGAATCTGTCTTTTCAAAGGTTTTAAATTGTATTTGTTAGATTCTATTTGCCTGCTGATCTCCCTGCTGTTAGCTTTGTACTTTCCTAATCCTAATATTTAGGTTTAACATTCAGTTCATGCAGCCTCTGAAGTCACAGGAAATGAAAGGAAATGGCTCAAAGCTAAATTTAGGAGGTTGATTGCTGTCCATTGTTGACATTTGTTTGCAGCACTAACCTGAACGACTCTTTCTTTCTTTCTTTCTTTTCGTCAACACCAGGTATTAAATGAAGAGTGTGATCAGAACTGGTACAAGGCAGAGCTAAACGGAAAAGATGGCTTCATTCCCAAGAATTACATAGAGATGAAAGCCCATCCGTAAGTATTACACATCCCAGTTTCTCTGTCAGTTTTTGATTGTGTATCAATGAAAGTGTGCATTACACTGAACATGTCATACACTATATGGCATTCTGCTACTGTTTCTCTTTTCTCTCTCTGCCTGTATTGATTAATTTGGATGTTGACTGTCAGTTGCTCAGGTTGCACATGTTTGAAGTACACGTGTCCTGTTCACATATATGAGACTTGATTGTATGTAATGCCTTGGTCAAGTCTGTTTGTGAAACCACTTCGGAGAACGCCTGGCAGAGGCTTAGAGGACATTACCTCTGGACCTGTGCTCAGTGCCAGATTAGCTCTCTCTTTATTAATGTGCTCCAGGCCTCTTACGCTTAATTGAATATTGACCTTATTGCATCATTGCTGGGGTGTGAGCAGAAGTAGACAGACGAGACAGAGCATCACAGTAGAGCCCTGCACGGGACTGTTTTCTTCATCCCACTCCCGCCCGCTCCCAGTGAATTTCTGACTATTACCACCCGCACCCGCAACGTGTGTGTTACACTCCCACCCGCTCCCGCAATGTGTATGTCCACTCCCTCCCTCCCGATTTTGGGTCTTCTCCCGTCCCGCATGAGAAAACAGACGGGAAGGAAGGAGCAGAGGATGAGGGAGCGGACGGTGGACGGAGCAGAGGAGCTCCCCAGTCCTGGGAGGCTCAGGCACGCTGGTGTCTGCTCATAGATAGGCTATACAGTATATACTCAGTCAGTATATGCCGCCCGCAGCAAAGTTAAAACCGCCCACTCCCGCGAGATTTGCGTTGAGTCCCGCTGGGACGAGTTCTGATCACGCTGATGTTTTTTCAAGTCTTAATAAGAAAAATGAAGTTTGGTTTTTGTTTATTATTTGATGCTATAAAAACGAGGTGAAACGTCATATTTGACATCTGTGATTGACTCGTGATTAGGGTTGGGTATCGTTTGGGTTTTTTCCGATACCGGTGCTGAAACGATACTTTTAAAACGGTGCTGGTGCCTGAACCCATACTTTTACAGTTTGGTGAAATACAGCCACACTTTAGACTCTTTAGATTTAAGCATTTTAATCGTGTTTAAGCCAGCTGCTAGCTAACGGGAGGCTAGCGGTATCTGCAGCCGAGTTTAATGTTATCTAGCGTCACGTGCAGTGATGTTTCTGTTGCCTGTAACGGACAAATAGGGTGAACAGATGGGTATATTTTAGCTAGCCTGTCATTGGAGTAGTGTACTCTGTGAAATACCTTGAATTGTATTAGTCCATGCCTTACACATATAGAGGATGTGTGTATGCTGGAGATGCATTTAACCCAGACATCATCCAGGATTACAATTTCCAGGTCCTTTTCCCAGGCTTCACGTATTCTAGTGTGTGATGGAAGATCAATCTTATGTATTCTATCATACGTCTTAGAGATCAGACCCCTAGTCCATGGATTCAGATTTAATAGGTCATATGCTGTGTCTTTGTTTGGCGGCTTGGGGTAAGTAGGGAACTGTTTGGAGGTAAAACTGCGGACTTGGAGATATCTGAAGAAGTCTAGACTAGAACCTTGGGATATTATGATCTCTAACTAGGGCCTAACCAGTCCATGCCGATGCCAACCAGCGATATTCTGATCCATCTGTGAAGGCGTGAAAAGGTGGTTGAAGGATGGAATTTAAGTGGCACCTTAATGAGGCACTATAATCCACGTTGCCATTCGATCCGGTTGGCACCGGGGTTTCGGTACCCAACCCTACTCGCAAATGGGCGGGACATCGATACCGCTGCTCCACCTCCCGATCACCGCTGCGCAGACTGGCTCCAAAATTACAAGATGGCGCCGATCGTCCGTATCCGGGAGATTTTGGCTTCACTTTTGTACAGTGGGAGGAAGTGGAGATTCGTCGTCCATCTTCATATACAGTCTGTGATGGAAACTCAACGCTCCCTGTAGCTTTTTTTTTTTAAAGTGCAGATAATTCTGTGCAGTTTTTATTGTGAAATAGCCAGCGGGCCACATTTGCACCAAGGCTAGATCCCAGAAGAGCCACAAATGACAGACTGCAGTGATTGTGAGGTTGTCTAATGTCTCATGTTACTTGCGTTAATGGGCTCTGTTTTAAAGTGTTTCCGCATCCTAGGACGCCATCAAAAGTTGTTTTTTTTTGTTTTTTTTATATAATTTGAGCCAGACCTTAGTCTTAGTGCAGTCAAAGAATATGATGCACTACACTTACGCAGTATATTGCAACCTATGGGAACTATATTTTAGTGAAATCATTTTGTTTGTGGGTAGAACTTTTGATTGATGAAAACTACCCCAGTACAGTAATGGACTAGAAACGGTGGTGACAGTGATGAAGTGTCTGGAGTTTGCCTTCGCCTCCCATTGTGGTGACAACTGAGTGCCCCCCGAAAGCACCAGGCACCCACACATGCACACACAGCCGTGCTATACAGCAGGGCACAATAGAGTCCTTTCTGTTTGTAAATGGATCTTTTCCTCTGCCCAACAGTAATTGTGTTATTGGGGCTAATGCTTAGGTTTGAGTGACAGTCTGGAGAATTAGAGCTGCAATTAGTTGTCGACTTTTACATTAATCACCAACTATTTTAATAATCAATTAATCGGTCGTTTGTTATGGGAAAATTCTCTGATTCCAGCTTTTTAAATGTGAATTATTTTTCAGTTTCTTCACTCGTCTATGACGGAAAACGAAATATCTTTTGAGTTGTGGACAAAACAAGACATTTAAGTACCACATCTTGGGCTTTTGGGAAACGCTGATCTTTCACAGATTTTTCACCATTTGGACATTTCATAGACCAAACAACTCATCGATAAATCAAGAAAATAATCGACAGATTAATCGTCAAGGAAAATAATCGCTAGTTGCAGCCCTAGACGCTTGTGTGGATACAGAGTTGAATATGTTTTTAAACCTTTTTAATCTGACCAACTTTCTTCATAGTGTAACCTAACTTTAAGAGTGTGAGATAAGTGTGAAAAACATGAAAATAATCGTGAGTCGCAGCCCTTGAATCAAAGTGGTAGAGCAGCATGAATATGTTCGTGCATGGGCGGGGTGTGGGCATGCTGATAGTTTCCTTGACTCCATTAATTGCTCTGCTATCACTTTAATCAAACACGGAAAGAGACTCGGTGTGCATGCTTGCTTTTGCTGCCAAGCACTGATGCAAAGCAGATCAAGGGTTGGCCATTTCATTATTGATTTCCACCTACCTGTAAAGGAGCCAAGATGTCATCTTTTGGCTGATTGTACTTTTTAATTATTTACACGAGTAAAGAGCTTTCACTGGCTTTGCCTCCCATTTGTCTTCCCCTCACTATGTCAGGGTTTTCTCTCACATTTATACATTTGCAGCACATATGCAACTAAACATAAATGTGGGCCACTTAAAAAAAACTTTCTGACTTTAAATCTCAAATTGAATCTGTTATTTTTGCTGCTTCTCGATTCAGAGACTTTGAAACACAGATGTTTGCGAGTGTGCATTAGAAGTGTGTTTTGTTTCCCACTGTAATTAGATAATGACTAATCTACTTCCTGGTTTACGGATGGACAATGTAGCTCCATAGGACGAGCCAATGCTTGTGTAACTTTTTCCTTTCTTCCAGGTGTGAACATACAGTTTTGTTGGTGGCGGAGGGGTCTCCCCGTATGGTCAAATACCACTCGGAGTAAACGCTGAAATAAATGTGGTTGTGTGTATAATTTAGCTCCTTCACTGTGGCTGCTGTCAGCAGTTAGCACCCTCTCCCCACAATTGTTTCCTCTGGTCAAAGCTGTCGACCTGCAGGAGGTGTGATGTTTGTGCGATGTTTGCGTGTTCTCACTTTGTCCGCTCCGGTTTTCTCCCTCAGTCTACAGACTTGAAGCTAGGTTGAATTGAAGCTCTAAATTGCTCATAGGTGTGAATGTGAGTGTCTGTGGGTGCCTTGGTAGCTCACCTGGTAGAGCAGGCGCCCATATTGAGGTTTACTCCTCAATGCAGCGGCCGCAGGTTTGACGCCGTCCAGCGGCCCTTTGCTGCGTTTCATTCCTCATTCTCTCTCCTCTCTAGTCTTCATCTTTCCTATATGAATAAAGGCCTAAAATGCCCAAAAAATAATCTTAAAAAAAAGAATGTGACTGTGTGTGTTGGCTCTGGGATAGACCCGACAGATTCAAAGGTGTACCCCACCTCTTGCTTCTAGTACAAACGTCCAAAAAAATCATTAACACAATAAGCAATATAAAAGAAAAATGGACATAGCTGTGCCTTTACACTTATCATATATCTTGTGCAATACTAGGCAGTGTTGTGCCTTTATTATATATAAATTATTATAATTTTCATAGTAGAAAAAAAACAAACCTTTAGAGTTGATATAGACTCCATGGATCCAGTCTATGCGAGAAGAAGGCTAAGGGGTGGCTTTGGGTAAGCTTTGTCGATGCTTGCTTTAGAGCTGCAAATATTATTTGATTAATTGTCAACTACTAAAATAATCTGCAACTATTTTAATTAGAGAATAATTGGTTTGAGTCCTTTTTTATTGGGGGAAAAACATCTCTGATTGCAGCTTGTTAAATGTGAATATGTTCTAGTTTCTTCTCTGCTCTGTGACCGTAGACTGAAAATCTTTTTTTGAGTTGTGGACACAACAAGACATTTGAGGACGTCATCTTGGGCTTTTTGGGAAACACTGATCTTGATTTTCTGACATTTTATAGACCAAACAACGAATCGATTAATGGAGAAAATAATCGTTAGTTGCAGCCCTGGCTTACTTGTACCTGTTTCCTGCCTCCTGCAGGTGGTTCTTCGGGAAGATTCCCCGGGCCAAAGCAGAGGAGATGCTAAACAAACAGAGGCACGACGGGGCCTTCCTCATCAGAGAGAGCGAGAGTGCACCAGGAGACTTCTCCCTCTCTGTGAAGTAAGTAGCGCCACGCCAATGTACAGGAGGAACATGATTCACACTCAGCGCTATTTACTATAAATACAGTTTCACACATTATTCTCCTTACATCGGTGTACAGTTTCCTCACAAGTGATCATGTTCATATGTTTCCATACTTGGTATGTCTGAGTCATCAGCACAGCCTCTTCCTTATTCTTGTGAAGTAAGTCTCAGCGCTGCCCTCCGGTGACCAATGTGCACCAGTTATGATTTGTATTGTGTGTGTGTGTGTGTTGAACGTCTGCCCTGTGAGATCTTACAGTTTTAGCTGACACGTACAGACAGAGCTCATTTCCTCTTATCCGTCTCTATCCAGTCCGTCCTTCCCAGAAGACACAACAGTTCACAGCAGGTCACATGTAAAGTGGATGCCAAGATACGGATCTTAATTACTCTCTGGACTGATTCCACTTTACCATGCCAACAACAGACTAATTCATTTGACTAATACTTACCAGTCTGTCACAGGGACATTAATCTTTCTTATCAAATGCATTACGTGTGGGAGTGTTCCACTATCTTTTTATTTAACCCCCCCCTCCTCCTCCTCCTCATAGTTTTCGTCTCTGTGCCCTCGTGCAGGTTTGGAAATGACGTCCAGCACTTCAAGGTTCTTCGTGATGGAGCTGGAAAGTATTTCCTGTGGGTGGTGAAGTTTAACTCCCTCAACGAGCTTGTGGACTACCACCGCTCCACCTCAGTCTCTCGCAATCAACAAATCTTTCTGCGAGACATAGAGCAGGTCCCCCAGGTAAGAATCTACATCCCTGAAGGCCGTTTAATGCTTCTGCGTAGAATCGGCGGCATACCCCCGCAGACCCCTCTGCGTCTACGCCGTAGCCTGAGGTGCCACGTCGCTCGGCCGTGGCTTGGTAGCATTTCCTCCCGACTCATTTCCTGGTTCTCCTTCTCCATAAACATGAAATCAAGGAGAGGGTTAACTTCTCCTGCTCCAGATTTCCCACCGTGGTCAGAAAGAACAGGAGGAGACACTTTGTTCCTCTCACTATGACTCTAGAGTCACTACTCACTCTGAAGCTAATCACTGTCACTCTCTCACTTCTCCCTCGCTCTACCACACACTCCACACACACACACACACACACACACACACACACACACACACGCCGGCTCGACACACACACCAGCGCACAAGTATAAACATCAGGCCACTTACGTAGGCTACGGAGAAAGCTCTGCGTGGAGCCTCCACAGAACCATAAAACGGCTTTAAGAGTGAGCACACTCTGGCATCTCTGCTTTACTCTACAACTAAAATCTAAAAAAAAAATAAATAAATAATAATAACGTTGCTTTTAGAGCTGCAAAGATTAATCGATTTAGTTGTCAACTTTTAAATTAATCGCCAACTATTTTGATAATTAATTAACCGGTTTCGGAGTCATTTGTTATGGGGGAAAAAAAGTCAAAAATCTTTGATTCCATCTTGTTAAATGTGACTACGTTCTAGTTTCTTCTCTCCTCTGTGACAGTAAACTGAATATCTTTGAGTTGGGGACAAAACGAGACATTTGAGGACGTCATCATTTTCTGTCATTTTATAGAGAAAATAATCAACTGATGAATCCACAATGAAAATAATCGTTAGTTGCAGCCCTGGTATCCTTCAGACTTTCTTACAGAATGATGTGGTATGTAAACTATTAGAGGTGAATAGGGATGCAACGATTATAGATTTTGTTGGTACAATTATAGTCTGAAGAATAATCACGGTTTTACGATTATCACGATTATAATGCATTCATTTATTTCACTACTAAAGTATAAAAAAACCAGTCAATATGTTATGTATTGCTGTCTTTTGAAACAGAACACCGTAACAGTTTTGCATGTTTTGAAAACGATAATATGATCAATCATCAACCTTTTTATTTAAGTAGAAGTAGAAAAGATTAGAGACTACAGGTGAATCAGTCACACCACAAACAAAGGCCAAGTCGGCAACAACCGTGCTGTCCTTCAGGCCCTCAAAAAGCTAGAAATGGTCCTGCTAGCCGGTGTTTCTAAAAGTTGGAGGAGCTGCTAGACGAGATGCACCTGTCACAGGGAGCTGAGGCAGCATGTTACCAAGGAATAAATGCGATGGAGAGATCTCTTTGTTGCAGAGTTTTGACTCGAAGGACTGTAATGTCATCAACAATGCAGTTACTGTAAATGCAAATGGCTTGGCCCTTTCTCTGATCTAGATCACTTGTGGGGAAGCTAAGCCCTCAGGACTGCAGAACTAGGAAGAGAAAGAGAGTGTTGGTTGCCCGCTTAACCACATGCAAACCATCTAATTCTCTTTTATTACACACAGCTAGTCGTGTTTTATAAGCACCCCATATAATAAACTTAGCACAAAAAGTAAGGAAATTTGTGTTTGGTAGATTATTTCTCTGTGGTAACAATGCTTTTTGGCAATAAATTGTATACCGTTGGAAATCCTGTTTAGGTCCCTTTCAAATGGTGCCCAGTTTGTAAGGAACATGCATTTGTGGGATGAGCAGCAGCGCTGAGTATGTGGGTTGCGCCCATTGAAACATTTGCCAAATCTTCTCTGCCATTGCCAAACAGGTTATTTTGCTGTTGCTATTGACACTTGTCACTTGACCCAGGAACGTTATGTTCAGTGATGAGTCCAGATTCTGCCTACGGCAGTTGGATCATAGGGTCAAAGTGTGGAGAAGACGCAGAGAACGCTATGCTGATTGCTGCACCGATAGAGTAACACCTTTTGGTGGAGGCAGTGTGATGGTGTGGGGTGGCATCACCCTCACTGGAAAAAACGAGGCTTGTCATCATTGGAGGCACTCTCAATGCAGAGAGATATAGAGATGAGATTCTGCAACCAGTGGCAATCCCATATCTCCACAGTCTGGGCGCGAACTCTATCCTCCAAGATGACAAAGCTCGCCCCCACAGGGCGGGGTTTATCAGAGACTACCTCCAGAATGTGGGAGTGGAGAGGATGGAATGGACCTCAACCCCATTGAACACTTGTGGGATCAGCCTGGGTGTGCTGTTCGTGCCAGTGACTTGTGACAAATGCTGGTTGAAGAATGGGATGCCGTCCCACAGCAGTGTGTGACCAGGCTGGTGACCAGCATGAGGAGGAGGTGCCAGGCTGTATATGGTTCTTCCACACGCTACTGAGGCTCCTGTTTGTGAAATGAATACATTGTTAAATTGCCAATAGGTCTTGTTTCTTCCAACTTTAATCATCCAATCCACCAAACACCAAACGAGTCAATGGCAGAATAAGCTGTTTGGCATTGGCAGAGAAGATTTGGCAAGTATTTCATGGGCGCAACCCACATACTCGGCACTGCTGCTCATCCCACAAATGCATGTGGGATTTCCAACGGTATAAGATGTATTGCCAAAAAGCATTGTTACCACAGAGAAGTAATCTACCAAGCATCTACACAAGCACTTTTTGTGCTAAGTTTAGATGTAATGATGGCAAACGACCCCAACGTGTCTCGCATCGTCCGGCGAACTTTTGCCGGCAGAGAGCGAGGAGCTTCGGGCGCTGGCAGCATGGAGGGGCGAAGTTCATCATGTACTACGCTGCAGTGAAACTGAACCGCTGGTTGAAAAGATTCCCCCTTTAACTCGCTTAAGAATGTAGCAAGAAACAGAACTAAGGGACATGTTATGTCCGTCTCTCTCTCTCGATCTCCTCCGCTCTGTTTCAGTATCGCACACACAACAGCGCCACAACGCAATACCTTTTTTTAAAAAAAAGCAACGAAGCATTTGAATATTGATTTGGAAGTCGATTCTTATGGTTAACAGTCGAAGCCTCAAAACATTCGAGTCAGCCTTAGTCTTCTGAATTCAGTAGTTTCGGAAGAAAGCAGGGGAAGAACTGTGGAGGCTACTCACTGTGTTTGATTTCCATTTAAAAAAAAAAACTGTAGTTTTAATTCATAATTCACCATTGCCATTGAAAACACTCTCTGATTGGCTGGCAAGTTTGGCTAAGATTTTGGTAACCTGAACATCTGACCCACAGGTGTTTGCCGTCAGTATTAAGGAGCCTGCACACTGTTCCAACAAACTCCAACAGTTGGGTCAGTGTGTGGGCCGGCCGTCTGTGTTTGTTGGCATTTGTTAGATGGAGTTGTTAGTTTGACATGTCCAGTCTGGTCTGGTGGAGTTGGAGAATGTCGGACCAATGTCGCCCATTTTCCAACAAACGGCCACATTCTAACAGCTGGAAATGCTGTCTCTAAAATGGGTGTTTTTTCTGGCAGTTAGTGGAGTAACTATAGCGAGTAATGCCTCCAAAAGCTTGAGGAGCAAAATGGGCAAAATTCACAAAAGCTGGAGTATCTTCTGAGCGAAGTTCTTGACACAAGTTAGGATAGACACCCTGTTGCATGTCGCAATATCCAAGGTTTACACCACAGTCTCCTCCTGGCTCGTCTTGTTTACCGCTAGGTAGACCAGAACTACTTTGGCCACATTCAACAAGGTCTCCACTTCATCCATGTTATATTAAACCACAACTCAAATAAGAAAAGGTAGGACTAGGTGACAAAAGTCAGTCTTGTCTGTTACTGTCTGGGCCGTGTGGACTGGCAGTTGGTTTCATGAACATTTTAAAGACGACCAACTGACAGCTGCCAACTTTACAATGTTGGAGTTTGTTGGTATTTGTTGGAGCAGTGTGTAAGCTCCTTTTTAAACTGTAGGTAAAGATAGCAACTGTGAGGCTTAGCTAAAGAGCTCGGTGCTAGTTGTATTTGTGTAACCTATTAAAAAAAATAAAAACCCGGACATAATAGCTTCTCTGTGAAAACCATGCAGATTTCATTACAAACTTTTGCGAGAGTCTAGACGTCAGTAGGCGGAGGAAGTTGGCTACGGTGAAGGGGGTAGCCTGCGGCTCTGAGGGACAGCTGCAGGGGAAAGAAGAGAGGAAGTGTGACCAAAACCACAAATAAAGAGATGACGAGAAAGGTAAGACAGTCTGAGGGAAAGCGAGACAGTGGTATACCTAGCAAACGGGTCTGTGATAGACAGCAGGAAGGAGCAGAGATTGTGTATCGGGATGCTATTGATTATTTTTGTAGGTAGAGTATGATCAACCATTTGAAATTTTTGTTTTGTCACATTTGAAATTTTGCAGCAGGTTTTTTTTGCCTGCACATTATTAATTACAATCATGGAATGCAAACTTTGTCGGATATTATCCCTCCTGTATTGTACAAATCGTATAAACCCAGTGTCATACTCTGGAGTATTTGCGGTGGAGAACATTGAATATTGAGAATATTGCATAACCAAGGTCCGCATTAACTCAGGAATCAGTGTAAAAGTTAAGTTTTTGAGTATTTTTGTTGGCACGTCATCTTATCGCACCCCTGCTAACCCTTGCACCTCTCTTTCCTTCCTTTTGATTGCGCAGCATCCCACATATGTGCAGGCGCTCTTTGACTTTGACCCCCAGGAGGAAGGAGAGCTGGGTTTCCGACGCGGAGACTTCATCCAGGTCCTGGACAACTCTGACCCCAACTGGTGGAAAGGAGGCTGCCACGGTCAAACGGGCATGTTCCCCCGCAACTACGTCACGCCTGTCAATCGGAACATGTAAAACAGTCAGACCATGTAAACAACAACAAACGGCCACAACAGCAACCTATCACCACCACCACCACCACCATCATCTTCATCGTTCTCGATTTCATCAGCCCCCATCCAGCCCCCCCGACCACCCCTCCACCCCTCTTCGCCATCCCACGATAACAGGAGCAGACAGGAAGAACGCAAACAACTGAAAAAGAGCGAGCTAAAACAGGAGTAGTGCTGTCGTAGGCGTCGCTGAGTGGGTGGTAGCTGAGCAAAATCAACTTTTTTTTACTTGTGCAGAATGTTCACCTCCCCAGTGAACGCCTCGGCGAGGACTGAACTGTCTTTGAGGGAAATCTAAATGCAGAGAAACTAAAGAGTAGTGCACCATCCCGTGGAGATAACCAAATGATTCTACCGCTCCCACAGCTGCTTCTGTCTTCTCCTTAACTTCTTAACATTCTGCCTTCCTTTTGTGTTTGTTTTCTTTTTCTTTGCCGCATGTTGTTTTAATCGCCTAAAATGAAATGCCTACCGATAAATCCTAACTCTGTTTTAAAGAAGTTAAAAAAAAAAGATTAAAATATAAAAAAGAAGAAATGGTTTTAAAAAATGTACAAAAAATAAGAGCGAAAGAGAGAGAGAGAGAGAGAAAACAAATGCAATCTACAGTACAGCAAGTTTCCATGTCTGAGATCATTGGCACCTGAGCATTGTACATCAGCCATCGGCTGTATAAATAAATCGACTATAGAGAGAATCCATTTTTTAAGAATATATATATTATATATTTGTATGTGTTTGTCTGTTTTACCTCTCATCACAAATTGTATTTTTTTTTTTTTCCATTTGTAAATTATGTTCAATCTTTTGTTAGTCTGGATAAGACCTAGTAGTTTTAGGATGTGCTAAATTGTCAGTTTTGTTTTTTTCTGAATCTATCTGAGGGCTCTCAGATAATACGGCGTGATATTTAAGGGGTCCTAAATTTGAAAAGGTTTCTCTTGTCTATAACGCAAGGAAAGTAACGTTAGTTCTCTGAGAAGAAACTAACCCTGTCAGGAACCTAATGTTGACCAGCAAGTAGAGCCATGAATGCTGCAAGAAGCTGTTGTATTACAAAGCCCTGTATAAAAGGTCACAGACACCTTTTTCAAAAGCCAATGTATTTATTGCAGCCATTTTACTTGGGCAGTGAATGTAGCTGACTTGGAGTCCATAAACATTAACATGAGGGAAGCGAGGTCGGAGAACTGAACTACACAAACCATGCAAGCGATTTTTAAAGACATACTGAGACAGTGATGATGTCGATATTCATTCAAGCGAGTGGTGTATGAGGATATGTACAGGTAGTTGACGTGCATATTCACAAACATTCATTACATACGCGAGACACTCTCCTCCTTGTTATACCTGCACGTAGCAAAGAGGCTGAGTTTTGGATAATCACATTGTGTAATCACCAGTGCTGATGCGCAGCTGGCACAGTAAATGGTTCAGAAAACTGAGAGATTGTCTTTTATGCTAAAAGTTGAGAGATCAGCTTCAATGATGTAAGTTTTTTTTTTTTTTTTTCTCTCCTTTTGTCCAATGTGGCGTGTTGTCAAGCACTTTTTTTTTGTCAAACATTTTGATTTCTGGTCCTGTGTGTTTGTGTTACTGGTTTCTGTTTTTTTTGTTCTCTCTGGATAGTGCCTTTCTCTCTGGTGTTTCAGTGTCTCCGACCTGCTACTTTGAGCCCCCCCTCCCCCTCCCCTTTACGGGGCCTGCCAGTCCTGCAGTGAGAAACAGTGTACATAATCCAACCTGTCCTACCCAACGATGCCCTGCCTCCCCTTTCCCCGCCTCCTACATCAACCCACCTTCACCAACATGGAACTCTTCTTATTTAAGTGTCTCTCGCCTTGTCTTACCTAATGCTCGTTTTTATTTTTTATTTTATTTGCATTTGTTTTTTTGTTTCGTTTTTTTCAATTAATAAAATGCAATTATAAAAAAAAAAAAGGAGAATCTTTTTTTTTTGTGGTCTCGTTCTGTTTTTTCTTAGTTTTTGGACGAGGCAAACCTCATGGACCTGAGTGGGAAATGATTACATTTGAATTCTGAAACCCACTCCCCACATTCCAATACCCACACTGCCATCCTAAAGGCCCGGACACACCGAGCCGATAATCGGCCGTCGGACAGTCTGGCGAGGTCGGTGACTCAAGTCTGTTCGGTGTGCTCCATGCCGTCGGCCTTCATTTTGGCCGGCGGGGCGGGCACTGCCGGCGGTCGGACTCAAATGACCCATCTGATTGGTGGAGAGCTAACCAGGAAACAGGGAGAAGGATGAGCTGACTAGAGTCTCTCAAAATCTGACAAATCTTTCAAACTGACCTTTGTCGAAAATGTTTTCAGAAACACGTTTCGTGAACTATTTTAGTCCAATATGAGATCGTATTCTGAACGAGACGCCATGACAGTCTGGCTGTGAATTTCCGGAGAAACCAGACCCACGTGACGTGTTCGTCCAATCAGCTGCCGGTTTTCATTTTTGGGCGACAATACAGATTAGCGCCGCCTGCTGTTATGGAGACGTAGTACGTCTCGTCTCTTCGGTGTGTTCTGAGGCTGAGACCGATCAGTCCCACTGGCTTTTCTGCCGATGGCTGGCCGTCTGGTCGGTGTGTAAGCAGCTTAACGGTGACGGACTGGGATCAAAAAACGGCCCTGGTATTTGCGACACACCGGCCCTGTTTTTGTCAATAACCTAGCTTGGAAATTAGGAACTCTGCCTTCCGAGTGAATCTTTCCACGCACCTCGCCACAGTACAATCTAGAAATATTTGTGGCTGCATGCATAAAACAACTTAACCAAAGACATATCAGTAGTGGCCCATAGGGGGGGGCGGCCCTTCTGGCGTTTTCCCAAATTCCAGAAATCCTTAATAAGTAAAATGTCAAAAATACCAGGATGTCCTACTGCATCCATTGGAATTTTGCAGTTGGCGAGCCAGTATGCTTTTCTGGTTGTGGCAAGAAGGGATAGAGGTACGACCGGAAGTTACGCAAAATCTAATCTAATAATATAATTTGAATACTTTCACCCAGGAAACGAGTGTTCGTTCCTCGGAAGTGTTTCAATCCAAACCACGATCTTTTTCCTGAACTTAACTAGTCGTCGCATGGCGATCACTTTTGCTCGGTTTAACGCTGTAGCTGTATATCCCTATAGACACAATCTGTTTTTCTGGTTATTGTGAACCACAATCCTTTGTGCAGAGGGTCAAAGTATTATGTCCCAATCTGTATGCAGTAGTACATACGGGCATCAACAATACTTCATAAAAGTAAAAAGTTCTCTCACGTTCAGCAGGCTACTAGTCTATATTGACGACGTTTCCTTTCAGGGATTGTTCAGCTGCTGCCGGAAATTCCGCCGGATGTCCCTAATTTTTGGCCGATGTCCGTTACCTTCCTCTTTCTTTGTGTTGGCGTTCTAACCTCCGGTGGATTTCTGAGGACTATGGTTAGCTGCTCCTCAGATCTCTGCAGGGTAAATCCAGACAGCTAGCTAGACTATCTGTCCAATCTGAGTTTTCTGTTGTACGACTAAAACTACTTTTGAGCGTACACATGTTCCACCAAAACAAGTTCCTTCCAGAGGCTATTTAGCAGAGGCACTGGGTACATCCCATGGCCCTTATTTGAAAGCTCCTCGCTCCTCTGAACCGGAAGTTGTTCTGTCCCTCCTCGGTGAAGGCCGTCTCAAAGCTCTTATTTCTGCCCGGAGGAGCGAGCATCGAGGAGGGATCATCGAGGAGCTACAGGCAAGGATACACGAGAGCAGCCTTCCTGGAAGCAGTGCGGCTTAAGGAGTTGCTAACCCCGCCCATACAGCTGAGGAATTCATGCGACGCTTTAGAGGAAAGGACGTCTAAACACATTTGCTCGTTGTCTCTCTCCTCCCGAGATTACCTCGCGTTTCTCCCGTGCCTCCTCGGTGGGAGGGACTAAGACACGAGGAAGGGAGGCAAGTGGAGGCCTCAAGGATGCAATTTAAGCAACATGAGATGCAGCTACTGTCATTGCGTCCCATGCTTAGCGCCGTCCAAGGCGATTTTGATTGGTTTAAAGAAACGCCAATAAACCAGAGCACGTTTTTCTCCCATCCTGGAATGCTGTGTGGTCTAGCCAGACCCTCCTCCACAGCTTTGTGGAGGAAGGTCTGGCAATGCGAGACTAGCAAGCTCCAGATTCTCCTCCGTAAGAGGGAGCTATTCAGTCATTGTCAGAATGGTTTAACGTGTGCCAATTTCTGGTGTGGTACATTGAGTCAATTTCTCATTTTACTGTCAACATTGAAATGTTTGCGATTGCAATAGTAGCAAGAACAGATAAGAGGCATATTATCAACAAACAGTCTAAAGTTACACAGCATTATGTACAGTATATCTAAATTTATAGCCGCAATGAGCTACTTTGAATGGCCAGTGAGTTATGAATTAAACTTTTCATTGACAGAAGGAAATATGGGGTATTTCTTCTTTCAAATGTTACATAGTCTAGCTTTAATATTACTATTGACCTTTTTTCCCCCCAAAGGTTTAGATTAAATAATGCCTCTTCCCTCCTTGTAGGCAGCCTGTGGGTTCTACACATGGCTGTGCAGTATGATAATCAGCTTGCAGGCTTTTTTTTTCTGTTTTGAAGGAACGTCAGAAAACCAGGGTTTGGGAGCTGCATTCTTAGCTCTGATTTTATATCAGACCTCACAATTACAAAGAAAACATAAATATAACAAAAAGAACCAAGCTTTTCCACCAGTACAACATATTTTCAAAATCAATCCCTGCTTTGAGCTGTGCATAACGCCCACAACAACAATGAAAATACATTTAAAACAGTACAGTAAGCTTATTGGATTTAGGACTTGCAGAATAGATTAGGGATTAGTCTTTTTTTTGACATCCTAACATTAGATGATCTTGCCCATCGAGACTTGAGTTTAATAATATATGCTGTGATGCTGGTGTCGCGTTAAATCATCTTTATATTTAATCTACAAACGCACAGGAAATCTGCCTACTACAGAAGTAGCATCTTCACTGCGACCGAAAGAGATCTCTTCCAGGCTACACAGCAGTGGCAGTGAGTCAGACAGTAGGTTTAGCTAAACGCCAACTCAATACATGAGACCACATTTCACTGAAACGCATCCAACGTGTCTCTGTGCCTCTCGAGGTGCAGATGACGTGCATGCAGAAGCAGCGAAGAGGAAGTTGATGATTTCATTTCTTGAAGGAAAGCCCGGTGTGCTCTGCTGCAGCCTGGAGACATCTTTAACATCACGTTAGCCACGGTCTGGTGCACTGTCTGCTCCACATTTGGACTTTTAGCACTCCTTGCTCTTCTCTTCAATCTGGTTCCTCTCCGCTTTCATTTTTGTCACCAACTGCCTTAAGCAGACACTGTTACATCAGTGTTGCTATCCTCTTTCTAGCCCTCTCATCAGGAATTTATGTTAGTTATGAAAGATATCAGGCTGCTCCAGTGCTTCTATTCATCTCTATGAGATTCACCAGTAATGTAACCCAGTGAGACGTTTGCTCTGTGGTCCCCGACAGTCTTGTGTAAAGTACTTAAAAGCAATACTTGTATCTTACCGGGAAATGACTTTGGTAGAAGTTAAAGTCACCTTTTAGAAAAAGTCAGTCCCTCCAGGATTTCGCGGCCTGAAACTTATCATTGCACTTACAATAACGAGCGTAGCTGTCCTCAATTTAGGTCATCGTGTCGTCTCATCTCCTTTTTTTCCTGCATCCACCGTGTGTGTGTTGTTTGTGTGTGTGCAAGCGTCAGTCGCGGGGGGTACGGAGCAGTAGCCCCGCCCGCTGCAGAGAGCCGACAGCCAGGATGGAAACGGCAGCAACTTCAGCAACTTTTAAATCGTTAAAAGTCTACATCGATGTTAAAATGTATCGGACGGTCTGAAATGTTTTGCACGGTCATTCGCTGTACGTTTTGTTGGTAAAGGAGGCACACACACGCCCCGTCTTCATATCAAAAACAAGGAAACGATCAACCCGTTCTCACTCCCGATTGGTCATTGGCTCTCAGAGTGCACGTGGGACTGCTGTGATTGGTTGAAGTCGCGGGAAACTTCAGGTTATTGGTCAAATGTGCGGAAAAGTTGCGGTGATTGGTTGAATTCACGTGAATTGGCGCGATCGCGAAATCCTGGAGGGACTGAAAAGTCTTAAGGCCCTGACACACCAACCCGACTGCCGACCGTCGGCAGAAAAGGCAGTCGGACTGATCAGTCAGCTCCCGTCTCCCCGGGTCGGTCCAAAAAGTGCCTCAGAACACACCGAAGCGACGCCAACTTGGGCGTACGTTCTGCGCGTGCCCGAGACATAACACGTCTCCATAACAGCAGGCGGCGCTAATCTGTATTGTCGCCCAAAAAAATGAAAACCGGAAATGACGGAACATCTCTCTAGACCTCGTAAACACAGAGCACGCTGTCGTCAGTCATTGTTTTCATCAGAGAGTGGTGATAGTAGTCAAGAAGGATCGTTGTTGTCATTACTCGCTGAACGGAAGAAAATACAATGGCTCAGACTGATGTCATGAAGTGGTGTATGTATGACATGCCAATCCGTATGCCATTTTGGCGTGTTATCAAGACGCATACTCACTTTTTAGCGTGTTTATCAACACAGTTTGTCCTCCATTGACCTACATTACGTGTGAATTATCGCCGTAGTTAGTATGAAAGGACTAAAGTCCGCGGATGGGTAAAAACACAGGTCTTTCACCCAGGAGAGCAGGGATCGCGTCCCGCGTGTGCCGTTTTATTAACATTTTTTTTTTTTTTTTTTAAGCCTTCCCCAGTGTTCTTTTCCTAAACCCAACCGTTTATTGTTTTCCAAAGCATGTGACGTTGGTCACCGTCGTGTTTTTTGTCGTTTTTTTTTTTTTGTGTGTTACTAAACCCTTTCCCTAAACGCGCATGACGGCACGGCGGTTCTCGGGATATGTTTACATCCGCTGCATACAGCGTAGACAAACATGTGGATAGCTATAAATGCGTACAGATAACACCATTTGGCTTTAGGAAAGTGGCATGTATGTTTACGCAAAGTCATGATGCCATGTTGGATGGCTAGTAATAAGAAGATACTGGCGTGGTCAGCTCTCGGGCTTCTCCTTGTGGAAGAGGAAAGATGTTGTTAGTCAAGGGCTAGCACTCCACCAATCAGATTGGTCATTGAGTCCGACTGCCCACTGGCCGATTCAACAAGTCAAAGTTTTCTGATGTACACTATGTATATAAAACTATATAAATAATACATCTTCTAAAGTGTAAGGCCTAAACTCAAACTCTGCCCCAGGGGGGTTTCGCCTCTCAAGCTTGGCTATGCTGTTTGCCATATGGTGCTGCTATAATAGCCGTACCAGCATTAAAAGCCCACTGTTACCCACTTGTTCGGAAATATTAAGATGATATGAGGATTTGCAAGTGAGTAGGACATCTTGTGCAGAGTTGAGAAGATTATTATCAGCGTGTGAAGTAGTGACCTGTTTGTGCCAGTCTCTCACCAGTATAATTATAATCATTTCATCTAGACGCTCACATGCATTGACGTGGTTGTTCATAGATAGTATTCGAGGTAAATAAAATAAGAGGTCTAGATTTGGTGCGAAATAAACTCAGTTTTGGAAAATACATTTGCAGTAGGATGTGTTTATCTGTGTTTTAAGCCCCCAACATCTCCTTCCAACACCATCGAGCGTAGGATGTAGGCATTAGAATAAAAAAAAATCAAGGCTTTGTTGTTTCCTGTATATGACGGGAGTATCATGGATGGATTACTGAACAGGCCGACCGGCCGGGTACAGGCCCAGCAGCCCTCGAACCTACGCCTCTGTATGAGACTGTTTGAAAGTTGGAAAATCAATCGAACAACTATGAAGAGACCCACACAAAAACAACAAGAGATGCAAAACAACCACAAAGAGATTCCGAATGACTACAGAGAAATGCAGAACAACCATAAAGAGATGAAAAACTCCTACGAAGAGATGCACAATGGTCACAGAGAGCTGTGTTGTTTTGTGTCTCTTTGACTGAGGGTGTCTTGCTCCTATATACTGTATGGGGGGGGTCCTTTTACATGTCTGTAATGTTGTCTCATAATGTCAATGGTTGCAGTTACAAATAGCAACTTACTGATATTTCATATTAAAATATTTCAAGTTGTGTATTTGGCATTCATTTGTTAAACAATGTCACGTTTATTAATGTACAGAACCTTCTTTAAAACTGTGCATCAATCTGGACCCCCATTCAGACGTTTCTAAACCTTAAAATCGGACTGCTTCCATCACCTTGAGCTCTTAAGAGTCTATTTCTGCCCATGTTTATTGTTACTGATGTCACCTGGGTTGGCAGAAGGTTAACCCTCACTAGCTCCTGTAATATATTGAATTATGAACTCATGGAAACATTCTGTGTCCCTGTGTAGGTGTCTGATATGTGATAGAGTTATCAGATCAATAGTTTTAACTGTATGAGCGCATGCATTTATCTGGCATGCAAAGGTTGATACTTTCCACTGCCCCCCCCCCTCCTCCACGGGCAAACACAAGTAGATGAATGAGACACACTCTCCTGCCCCATGTCGAGCTGTGTGGCTGTTTCGTGGATGCTTTCAGGGTCACATTAGATTGCAATCTGAAATTCAAAAGTTGCATCCAGGCCTAAATTTCCCTGTGCCTCCAGAATTATCCATCAAATTGTGTCAGAACATTTTAATGAGTCAATTTAAGTTGTTTAACCACTATTCAAAAGCCTGTGTATTGCAAATAGTGTTCTTTGTACCTCTGCTTGTCGTTTGCCAAAAGTCTTATAAATAGCCTACCTAGAAAACATGAAATAAACTGTCTTTTTAGGTTCAGATTTTCATTTTAAGCTGACTTAGTATATTATTAGTATATATATTATGATATGATATAGTCTATTCAGTTATTTATGGTATATTACTGCCACTTACTGGCTGATCTCCACACTACCTGGAAAAAAAAACTAGCAATGTCATGTGTGGGGGCGCTGTTTCCTCACTTCAACCATTACAGTGATTACTTCAGCCACTTCCAGGTATTGCTTTGTTACCATGAACACATTTCGCCTGCATATGTGATCGTTTTGTGTGAATGTGCGGCTTTCCTGACATAATATGTTTAGTGTTATGTTTAGTGTTATGATTCAAAAGCATTATTTAAGTAAAACTACGCAAAAAAGACTTGACGTTGTCGGCAGGATTCGAACCTGCGCGGGGAGACCCCAATGGATTTCTAGTCCATCGCCTTAACCACTCGGCCACGACAACTTATACTACACACCCGTAAAAGAAATCAATTTATTCAAACATCATTAAACATAAACCCGATGTGAAATTAAAGTCGTATCGCTGAAATATAATAAAAAGTGTATTTAATATAGCACCTTTTACAGACAAAGTCACAAAGTGCTTCACTAGAGAAGAAATGTTAAAATCATCATCAATTTGGTCATAACAACAGCCTGGCAATAATGTTGGGGAGAGAAAACTACAACTCGACCAACTCGACTCGCCTCATGCTGCGTTCCAGACACAATTTTTAGCCCGTAAGTTACGACTTCAAGTCACGACTTGGTAGCGTTCCAGGCAAAGTCACGACAAACCCTTCAAGCTAACGTTAGCTAGCGGCCACCTAACGTTGACGTTAGCTAGCGCTAGCTGATACTAGCGATTTCTAGTCCGCGACATATTTTGGGCTTCATTTAATAAACATAACCTGTAGCTAGTAGTACACATTCGTATGTGTATTGTTTTGATTACAATGTGCGGAATTACTTTACGTTGCCTATTTATGTCTATTTATTTCTATTTCTCACCGTTAATCACCAGCATCTGTACAGCATCAACAGGGGTGCCATTGTTGTTTATGTGTGTGTGTGACGTAAACAATTGTAACTGGTGCTGCGTTTCAGACACAATTTTTACCCCGTAAGTTACGACTTCAAGTCACGACTCACGACCTGGTAGCGTTACAGGCAAAGTCACCACAAACCCTTCAAGCTAGCGTTAGCTAGCGTTAGCAATTTCTAGTCGGCGACATATTTTGATAAACATAACCTGCAGTAGTACACGATCGTATGTGTATTGTTTTGATTACAATGTGCAGAATTACTTTACGTTGCGTATTTATGTCTATTTATTTCTATTTCTCACTGTTAATCTGTACAGCATCAACAGGGGTCGCCATTGTTGTTTATGTGTGTGTTACGTCAAAAACTGTAACTGGGAGTACAACAATCTGGTACGAGTTCACGGGTAGTAAGTCACGGGTTTGACTGCCGTTCCAGGGCACTTTCACGGGTAGAAGGTTGTGAAAACAGGGGTTACGGGTTGCCTGGAACGCAACATAAAGTTATATTTAATTTTTGGAGCATCATAGACTTATGTCTTTATTATAGTATCAAAAAAAGAATGTATATAAACCCAGTCCAGAACATCAGTAGAAAATAGAAAAATTACAATAAAAATATGAAAAAGATACCATAAAAAATATTATTACAAATATGTAATATAATTGTTTGTGCAAAACTATTTATTATTTTTGCACGGCATTTGTCTGGTGTTTGCTCCAGTCTATAAACCCTAAACTAAACTTAAACCTAAACTTAAACTATAAATCAGTCTTTAGAAGCTGTTATGAACTGTGCTGTGTTACCTTGCAGCAAAAGGACTGCCAAACACATCATAACAATCTCCTGACGATTCCTGACGATCTCCTGACGATTCCTAACGATCTCCTAACACAGGGACGTGGACATTTGAAGGGGCTATTGCCCGGGCAACAATAGCATGTATCTGTGCAGGTCCCTGTCCCGACATATCCGAACGAGGTCCTAACACAGATCATGTGAACTGTGCTGCAACAAGTAACAACTAGGTTATCATTATCATAACTACCTTTTTAGTCTGGCTTTTAGGTGTCTGTTTTACGTCTTGGTGCATGTTGGTATATACCAAGTTGGAGTTTTTATCTATTTCTCATCCTGCCTCTGGGGTTTTCCTCAGCTCCTGTTTTTATTTTTAGTGATTGCTTTTATTTAGTGTCTGTTTTGTTAATTACAAACACTGACACTTCTGTGAAATACTTTGCGTTACATTTTATAGAATGAAAAATGCTATACAAATAAAGTCTCATTGACTGATTAAAAGGGAAACTGCACACAAACATAGGCCTATAAGAAATCAGTGGTGTGACCAAACAAGGCAAACCAGATTTGTGTTCACCTTTAACTTGACATGTTGCGTAATGTTTCCTGTTCTCTTCTACTTGATGTATGTACGGTATATTGTTAGGCTACTTGTACATGTTACCTACCTAGTAGTCTCGCTTTGCCAGACCCTCCTCCTAGGGACTACGTATGTAAAGTAGCATTATTACATTTTCTTGCATGTTTACATATTGTATTTTATAATGATGTTCATTAACGTGCTCTGTCCCTATCAAATAAATAAATACAATAAATGAAAATATGTAACTAATTGTGATTCATTATCATGTCGGTCATTACACTTTGCATCAACCTACATCCTGGACTATACACCTGCCCATCGCACATATAGCCTACTATAGGCCTACATTTTTTGCACGTTCTGCAAAAAATGTTACAGCTATTTTGTATATATGTGTTTCTGTATTTATTGTTTATTTCATATTGATGTTCACCGTTTGTTTATCCAACCACCAATGCAAATTCCTCGAACGTGTAACTTACTTTGACAATGAACCCTTTTCGGATCCTGTTTCTTGTAATGTTCTCTTTTTTTGTTACCTTCCTACGAACACAAATTAGCATTATTTTTTAACTCCGGCATGTTTACATCTTGTATTCTATACTGATGTGTATTAATGTGCATTGTCCCTATCAAATAAATAAATCAAACTTAAAATATTAAACTAATTGTGAGTAGCCTAATTGTCATTTGGGGCATTGTTGCCACTGAGCTGGAAGCAGTGTCACCACGTGACTCCTGTAGTGAGAGAGCCTGCTGTTTGTTCAGCGAGGCAGAGGAGAAGAAAAATGGCGGCTCTAGGCGAACCCAAACAGGACGCCGGGCTAACGTTTTGAGCTTTCACACCCGAAAAGACACAGGGGCTCCACGGGGTTACTGCACCGTCTGAATCCCCACCGGTCCATCGTTGCAGGGGTGCCGCTTTCGTTTGCGTTCGTGTAGGCTAAATAAACGCAATCATTGGGATATTAAAATAATAGATTTCGCCTATCATGAGAGGGAAAAGAGGCAGGCCGCCCAAACCGCTACCAGCCGAGGACTCGTCCGCAGCTACGGCCCGAGGCTTGCGACCTAGGAGGAATCTCAAGCCCAGGTTGAGGGATAGCGGGGATGAGGACGTCGAGAGCCCCACAAGGGAGACCCCTAAGTCGGCCAAGAAGAGGAAAGCGGGATCCGTCACGTCAACACGGGGCAGGGGACGAGGTAGAGGCGGCGGCGGTGGAAGAGGAGGCAGAGGGGGCCGTGGAGGAAAGCGCACGGCTGCCTGCAAAACAGTGGTGTACGACGACCACGAGAGTGACGAGGACGACGATGCTGTCAGTCTAAGGTCGGAAGAGGACGAGTTTGTTGAGGAGGAACCTCAGTCCGATGAGGATGAGGCCGTCGGAGAGGAGTCTGATTGCCTTGAAGATGATGTGCTGGACGAAGAGGTGGAGGAGGAGGATAATGCCAGCTACTGCACAGAGAGTAGCTTTCGGAGTCACGCCAGCACTCCGGGTAAATAAATACTATGATCAGGCAGTGGCTGCAGTGTCTCAATGTGCACTGCAGAAGTTGGGAAATACATCCAGTAAATGCTGCTGATTATTGTTTCTGGTCCGTGCAGGAAGCAGTAAGGTTATTGTTCAAAATGGAGAATGCACACTGTATGAACACAGGCCGCAGTCAGCTCATTACTGCTGCAGGTGCTGTATCACTAGCGTACCATCACTGTCATCACATCTTAAAGCACGCCGTTTTATATAATTCACACGTTTTAAGAATAACTCCGAATGCATCTAACTCGAAAAGTATTCAGTTGCATTTAGGTTAATAACTTAGCTGCTAGCGTGCTAACGTTAGCATGTTGAAATTAGCTGCCTACTGAAGTTAACGTTAGATAACGATGACTTTACTTAGGCTACTATAGCTCCATTCAACACGTACTGCTTTATAGTTAGAAGTGAAGAAGAAATTGTAGTTTCAGATTTAAAGTTGATAAAAAGTAACTTAAAATAGCCAGCTAGCTAACTTAGCGTGGCTAGCATGCTTGTCATTTTGACACTTTGGCAGCTTTCAACTTTGTTAACCTTACAATTCATCACTCCCAAACTCCCTTAAAACACGACAGCGAATGTCTCTTAAGGTGCAACACAAAGAAAGGGGGGTTAAAATGTGTGGTCTGACTAACATGTACGTGATTAGCCAGTTGGACAGCTAATGTTTTCCTAGATACAGCCTCATTAAGCTAATAGTTGACACTGGCCATGTGTTTGAGTCAGCTCAGCCAAAGTAGCACACTTAAAAGTTTGCTACCAACTTTAAACCAGACTATTTTGTTGAGTTGTTTTGTCCGTTTGAGGGGTTATGACAAACTAACTGCACCTGTAGGTTTGAGAATAAAAGAGTTACAACTACATTTAGAAATAATGCACAATATATCCAACTGCATGTTGGATATATTAGTATCCAAACGAACAAATAGGCCTACATAAGAGCAGGGTAATGTTGATAAGATCAAACCTCGTATTTTGACTATTGTACCTCAATATATAGTTCAGTTCAGTCACTTTATTATCCCTGATGGGAAACTGGATTTGCGGTCAGGAGCGCACAATAAAAAAACAAGTACAAAAATGTTTCCTGTACAGTACATACGATATTCAGAACACAATAATACTACAACAGCAGTCTCAACATTTTTTAATTACATGTGCATATTAAGACGAATATATGACTCTCAAGTATAAGAAAAACAACATGTTAGATGTTTTTTTCCTCTGCTGTAAGCTATGAAGCAAAACTATCAATTTTTAATTAATGTTTACTGATATCATTTTTGTATCCTACAGGGAAGAAAAAAGCACGGGCTCCTCGACCTCGCACTCCCATCCTCGAGGAGAAGGAGATTCCTGCTCTTCAGCTTCCTGACTCCTCTGAGGATCTCCTGGTGCCTAACGAGGAGCTGCTCAATGCCACCTCCATCTACGAAGTGCTACGGAACTTCAGCATGGTGCTGCGTCTCTCCCCCTTCCGCTTCGAGGACTTCTGCGCGGCTCTTGTAGGCCAGGAGCAGTGCACTTTAATAGCAGAGACCCATAATTCCCTTTTGAAAGTCATCCTACGCGAGGAGGACACATCCAACACTACCTTTGGCCCCGCTGACCTAAAGGACAGCGTCAACTCCACTCTGTACTTTATAGACGGCATGACATGGCCTGAGGTGTTGCGGGCGTACTGCGAGAGCGACCGGGAGTACCATCACGTCCTGCCGTATCAGGAAGTGGATGAGTATCCCTATGGTCCGCTCGAAAGTAAGATCAAGGTGTTGCAGTTTTTGGTGGACCAGTTTCTGACCACCAACATCGCCCGCGAGGAGCTGATGTCCGACGGCAGCATGCAGTACGACGACCACTGCCGCGTCTGTCACCGCCTGGGCGACCTGCTGTGCTGCGAGACCTGCACGGCGGTCTACCACCTGGAGTGTGTGAAACCACCACTGACGGAGGTTCCAGAGGACGAGTGGCAGTGCGAGATTTGCGTGGCACACAAGGTGCCGGGTGTCACAGACTGTGTGGGCGAGGCGCAGAAGAACAGGCCCTACATCCGCCAGGAGCCCATCGGATACGACCGCCACCAGAGGAAATACTGGTTCCTAAACAGAAGGATTATTGTGTAAGTTAGGACCCTCGTGCCTTTCCGCTCCACTAGAATTACCTTTCTGTGCCAGCAGCTTTAAACTTAACAGATTTTATTACCAAATACATTAAAACAAAAAGGGACATATAACAACCAATACAGTGCTGTCCAGCTGGTAACTTAACACAATGGCATGTTACAACCCTTTTACAAGTAGGGCTGTGCAATTAATTGAAAAGCTCTTCAGAACACAAGACAAAATACGAGTCTACTTGCAAAATGTAACGTGCAAAATATTATTTTTTTTCTCGATTACATTGTTTTTGTCATCGTTAGGAGCCGAAATCGCGATCAAAATTCAATTAATTGCGCAGCCCTATATGTTAGTAGTTATATACCTCAGTGCACTGTGGGAAACGTGTAAAGATCTAAGCATCCATGTAAAACATGTCACCATAGTCATGAAGCAGTGAAAAAGTAGCCACTGTAAACTGTAGTTAACCGTGACCCAGGTAAATATTCAATAATAGCCTTTTGAAACCAAATGCACGTTTACTCTAAATGACAAAAAAAAAATCCTCCAAATCAAATTGCAGCCAATTGAAAACCGTTTCCTAAAAGAAGAAAAAAACGGCCCGCTGCTAGAGCGTGAAACTGAAAGTTGCGTAGAATGCAACGTGTTTCCATGAATTCAGTCATCAGTTTGAATAGGGATTACAAAAGAGACGTGCAATCCAAGTCCTGTTATCTTAAGTGATGTGTTTCCTGGTGGCCTCCCCCTCACCCCAAGCTTATGTTAGACTTTATAAATAAGAGGCTGAATTCCTCTTACTGTGAGAAAGTATCTGACCTGTAAATGTTTTTAATTTGGGTAATTAAATAAAAAAGGCCCTCGATGTTTGAGCTCAACTATTGTCTTTTAGGGTCCCAGTGTAGCCTGTCCCTGACACTCGTTTTATCTGGAACCACATTATCTTTAACTTCTTCAGACAGCTGATGTCATTCTGTATGAATCAGCTTGTTACTGCAATTGAATTTGTGTATGGAAATTATTTTTTTGCAGCTTGTTTGTACAGGGTTCTCCCTACCTTTTTTTTTATATAACAGTATCTCAGCAGAGTTGATTTAATCCAACCGAGAAGAACCTCAAAGAATAGAAGACGATGTTTCTTTCACTAAAGTTAAAAGTCACACTAATCTACAAGGTATAATCAGGTGTCATTAATCACTGTCATACAGTGACCACGTTTATGTTTTCTCGGTTACATTTGATTGTAACGGTACCTTGCAGTGAAGTGATAGAGCAAGTCATGTGGTTTGTTTCGGATATTTACCAATGTATCTAAGAACCTGTCCTGCTCTACCTCCCCAGCGAGGAGGACGGGGAGCACGAGAAGAAGAAGATCTGGTACTATAGCACCAAGGCGCAGCTGTCGGAGCTCATGGAGTGCCTGGATAAGCAGTACTGGGAGATGGACCTCTATGCCACCCTGGAGGAGATGAAGGAAGAAGTGCAAGCCCACATGGACCTCACAGAGGACCTCACCAACAAAGCCCGTGGAAACAATAAAGCCTACCTCACTGCTGTCAACGGTACGGATCTGATACTGTCTTCATTCCCCCCCAAAATAGAGATACATTTGAACCCTGTAATAGTGTAACCTTATTCTGGCACATGTGAGTAGTAGGGCTGGGACCATACGCTTCTGTCCCCATTTGATTCTTTCACGATACAGGGGTTTTGATTTGTATTGCGATTGTCCTTTATTTATTGTCCTTTATTTATTTATTATTGCAGTTGCAGTTTTTTTTTTTAAACTGATTTTCGATTTATTTTTCCACCCCATCTGATCAGGGCATCTGTAACTTGAGCTGTAGGTGAAGGTATTTCTCTTTTTTTGTTTTCTGCAGACTTACATTCTTTAAACGGTTGCATCGAAGCTTCAGATAGCGTAGTTCCTCCCCTCAGGCAGCAGTGCTCTGCTACAGTACAACTGTTAGGCGCTGCCTTTTCTTTCTGCTTCACGCTCTCTCAGACAACAAGCAACCGTTTTCCTCCTCTACCTCCCGCCAAGGAGACGGCGTGGTCTGAAAGCTTTTGATTACTACGCCAGCAGTTTCCGTTTGTGTGTGACAGGCTGCCGTATCTGTTTTCGTAGCAGTGTTCCTGTCTCTGTCACCAAAGTGCCTGAATTTCAGCTCTCAGAAAGACAGTGTGTGGCGCTATGTTTTATAGGGGAAGTTCCTCTGGCATCCTGTCAAAAGCTAGAAGTTGGAATAGGTATTCTGTAGCCCTAAATGGAATAGAGGTGTTTTTGTAAAGCCATTGCAGTGCTTTTTTTCCACCCCATCATAAGTGATTAATGGGTGTTGCTGGTATTTTTCATCCGTTAAAAACCCGCTGCAGCACAGTGCTGCCTGCGCCTTGCATTTCTTCATCTGGGATGGTTGGGAAACAGCTCTTCCTGTAGTCCTCTCGTAAAAACAAACTGTAGTTATACAACATGGTTAGACAGGAGATTAGATCTAAAGATCTTGGCCCTTTCAGGAAACAAACTCTGCCCCGTCTGGGTCTGTGTGAATGTAAATCAGTTTCTTTGCCGGGTTAACTGAGTTACAGACTTTAGATTTACTAGAGTCTAAGAACAAGTTCATATTATTTATGTGTTATTATATTGCTTCATACAACCAGTCAAAAGTCACCTGGAACTGAAAAGCAGCGTTGATTTGATCACTGGAGTATGTTGTGCTCCAGTTGCTGGTTAGAGCTGAAACGATCAGTTTAATCACAGACAATTTAGCGGCAACTATTGTTCATTACTTCAAGTCATTTTTTAAGTGCTCATATTATGCTCATTATCAGGTTCATAATTGTATTTGGAGGTTGTACCAGAATAGGTTTATGTGGTTTCATTTTCAGAAAACACCATATTTCTGTTGTACTGCACATTGCTGCAGCTCCTCTTTTCACCCTGTGTGTTGAGCTCTCTGTTTTAGCTACAGAGTGAGACCTCTCACTTCTCTTCCATCTTTGTTGGGAGTCGCACATGCTCACTGGCTAGGTAAGGACTACTAGCCAGTCAGAAGCAGAGTATGAGGGCGTGCCCTGACAGTACCTAGGTAAGGACTACTAGCCAGTCAGAAGCAGAGTATGAGGGCGTGCCCTGACAGTTCCTAGGTAAGGACTACTAGCCAGTCAGAAGCAGAGTATGAGGGCGTGCCTTGACAGTAGCTAGGTAAGGACTACTAGCCAGTCAGAAGCAGAGTATGAGGGCGTGCCCTGACAGTAGCTAGGTAAGGACTACTAGCCAGTCAGAAGCAGAGTATGAGGGCCTGCCCTGACAGTACCTAGGTAAGGACTACTAGCCAGTCAGAAGCAGAGTATGAGGGCCTGCCCTGACAGTACCTAGGTAAGGACTACTAGCCAGTCAGAAGCAGAGTATGAGGGCGTGCCATGCTAGCAGCTAGGTGAGCATTATAACGTGTGTTCCAAAGTGACCACGTTTGTCTCTGAAGTAAAGGCTGGACTACAACAGAGCTGTTTGGAGCAGTTTGTGAACAGTGTTTTCTGTGAACATATAACGTGCACAAAAAGATATATAACACAATAAAGGAAAGGGGAAAAAGCCAAAAAGCATAATATGAGCACTTTAAATGAAAAAATAAATTAAAAAACACCATCAAAAGGTTCTCAACTGTGAGGATGTTGTGCCTTTTTAAACATGTAGTAGTAAACTGAATACCTATGGGTTTTGGACTGATGGTAAAACACTGTATTTGAAGACGTTGCATTGGGTTCTGGGAAATTATAATAGGCAATTTTAAACAATTTTTTTTGCCATTTTATAGACAAAAGGATTACATGTTTTTTGGCAGATTGTTGCAGCCCTAATGATTTAATTGGAGCAAATGATCGTGATATGCAAATGTAAGGAATGAGGAGTGTTTTTTGTAATTTAAAATATTTAAATGCCCCCAAGAAGTTCTGAGTATGGACTGGATTTATTTATGTATCACGTGATCTCATCCTGACTTGGGAGAAAGCAGTTGCTCCAAACAGAGCAATTCCATTTGTTAACATTTTACATGAACGCATGGATAGGTAATGCCTTTATAACTTTTTAGATAAATGAATGTTTCCTCTGGCTTTCAGATGTGATCATGGAGCGCATGAAGGTGAAGCGGGAGGCACAGGAAGCAAAAAGGCGGGAAGAGAACGTGAAGCAGGAAGCAGAAACCGGCTCTGTTAAGACAGCGGAGGACCCCCCCGAGCTCACCTCGCAGCTCGACAACGGAGAGCACACAGAGGCCAAGGAAAATGCTGGTTCCCAAGGTAAAAGTCAGCTTCATATACAGTACGATATGAGGAAAGTATGGGATATGCAATAACGTTGACTATCACGATAAGTATATTACTTTGGATAAACAGATATTGAAGTGGACTCACTTCTGCTGCTTTCAGTATTCTGCTAAAATACAACAAATTGCTTGTAAAAATGTTAAACGAATGAAAGGAAATCATTTTCAATGTTATTGTATTGAACAAATTGAACATTGAATTGAATATAAAAGGCACCCACTAAAAAAACAATGACAGTTATATTTTAAAGTGCAGTACTGATATTTTCTTTCAACGTACTCCATAAATCTCTTAGTGTCTATCGCGATATGTCACACAGAGATGGTCCGATACCATTTTTTGCTTCCCGATACCGATTACGATACCTGAACTTGCGTATCGGCCGATACCGAGTACCGATCCGATACCAATGTGTCATATATTTTATGTTTTAACAACTGTATACTACTATCTCTGTATGGATGATATGATGTATAACAGCTGTATACTACTATCTCTGTATGGATGATATGATGTATAACAGCTGTATACTACTATCTCTGTATGGATGTGATATGATTTCTATCTTTGTTGTCAGTCTGGCTCAGGTTAAACTCTTTGTGAAACATGAACGCCACAGAACGTTCTTTTATTCTGCAGTTTGACAGTCAGTTATAACGGAAAAAGAACATAAATAAACTAATTTAACGTAGATTTTCTTTAGGGCTGTATTATGTGGTGTTGGATCGGTGCATAAACTCCAGTACATACCGATACCAGCATTTTAGGCAGTATCGGAGACAATACCGATACTGGTATCAGCATCGGTACATCTCTAATGTCACAGCCTTTCGTGATGTGGTTATTGCGCCAGTTGATAAGTAATAAAAAACGATCTATTGTGCAGCCCTAATGTACAGTATTCTGTCATTCTCTACATGCCATTTGTCCTAAAGCAAGTCCTTAACAGAAGACTCAATAGTGCTGATGGCAGCAGGTTTACTTTTCTTGAATTGCATGGTGAAACTGTGTCCGTGGTTTCTCTGCGGCAGCATCACGACCTTTACCTGTACCTGACTTTCTGCTAAATAATATGATGTCTCCGCTGGTGCTGTTCGCCCTCTGTGTGTGTGTGTATGTCATACCACAGCAGCCACGGCTCCCCCTGCTGCAGAGGAGAGCTGCGAGTCTGACCCTAACCCCGGCTCTACCACCCAGGACGCAGCCACGCCTAAAACGGACTCCCTCGAACCTAACCAGGAAACGCAGCGTGCTCACTCTGAGAGCCAGGAGAGTGGGGAGTCCCCTCCGTTGGCAAAGCAGGAAAGGACAGGTACTCAGAGTCAAATATGGACCCCGTTGTTTCGCTCCGTCCGAGTCCAGCTTTCTATCAGCCGCATCTTTTGCCATTCAACTCGCCCTCCATTTCATTCCCTGCTGACGGGCCGCACATCCATCTGCATCCGTCTGCTTGTGAAGTAGAACTTTATTTGTCCCAACATGGGCAGTTGGATCAATTAAAATACAACAAATAATAATAATAATAATAATGATGATGGTGATAAAACGTAGTAAAAACAAAGTAAAAAGCTGATATTACCTTTTTCTATTTGCGTTCAGCCTGTCTGTGCTGGTTGCTACTAACCATAGCCCGCCCTCTTCGCCCGGCTCAATTCAAACAACTTTATTTATCCCAAAAGGGCAACAAAACAAAATGGGTAACCCAGGCAAGAAGAGCGGCGAGGTTGCTTCCATTGGCAACATTTAAGAGCCTAATGGCAGAAGGGACGAAGGAATACAAATATCAAATGTTGGGTGTAAGGCGGTGGCTACACTGATTTGTTGTTTTAGTCTCTATACATTTATAATGTTATAGTTGGGACAGAAAACTAAATCATGTGTCAAATGATTTTTTTTCTAATTGGACTTGATGAGGCATTCCAAGATTATTATTTTTTTGATGAGTTATAATGAAACATTTGAGGAGGCTGTAATGAATGCAGTGTACACCATCTCTGATAAGCCTGGCTAGCATTATATTGAGGTGAGGTAGTATTATACTGTATTACTGGTCTCTGTTTGCTTTTGTTCAGACGGTTTGTTTATTGTGTTGGCCGGCTGCTTTGGCTTTGGTTTTACATGGCTTTGAACAAGCTACTGTGTGTCTCCTTCTTGTTACATATTCTGTAGTGGAGAATTGTTTCCTCAGAATGTATGATGTCCTCAGCCTCCATGGATGGCACGCACTGTGAAAAAGGCCTTTGTGGGTCTCTGTGTTTAACCTGGACAAAAATAACATTTCAGACAAAAGACTCATAGCTGTGTTGGCCAATAAGTGCTTCTTTCTTTGGGAAGCTCAATCAAAACATTGTAGCTCTCACCACACATGCAACAGTTGAGTAACCAGAAATAGCCTGATCCTTTTTAGATTCCCCTTCACAGCGTCTCTTCCATATCTTCAGAAAACATGAAATTAGACCGCGAGAAGGTATTTTTCCCTTTCATTTAATTGGTCTTGAGAGACCTCAAGCTGGTGCGGGCCGTTTTCTGCCATTCGTCTTGTCCTGACCCACCTACTCTTAAACATGAAACTAAAGCTGTTGCATTCAGCACCTGCTTCGTTAGCTAAATGTTCCATTTATTTTTTGGTGCATTAATTTCTTGCCTCGTGTTGTACGGTCTTTGAAAAGCATGCTTTTGGCACCGTGGTAGCCGGCATCTCTGGCAGCAGCTAGCACGCCACGTCTGTCACAACCGGCTCCTTATTCTCATTCCAATTTATGGGCATTTGTGTGGGTTCCTGTTGCTCAGACAAAAGGCCCTCTGCCTGGAAGCCCCACCTGCTACCTCGTCAACAAAGAGCTGCATATATATGCAGGACTGTCTCCCCTAACAACTCAAAGGCAGAGCTGTTGTCTTGAATTGGCTCTGCGGCAAGTGCACAGCTTGTTTTGGATTTGTGTTGCCTTTCCTGTCCAAGATGGGTTGGGTTTTAGAGGCCTAACCGGGCTGATGAAGCACTTAATGGTTTCACTAAAGACTCTCACTAAAGACTTTTTTTTTTTTTTTTTGCGGTTGGTTGGTCATATGCAAAATGTCAGGTCTTGAGACCTGGTGTTACATTGAACTAGTCTATATCCACGACGTTCCACTTCCAGGATTGCTCCGGTGTGGCCGGTAATTCCGGCGGATGGCCCTCTTTTCAGCCGGATGTCCGTCCCCTTCCGCTTCCTTTGTGTTGGCGTTCTGATTTGTGAGGACTATGTTTAACTGCTCCTCAGATCTCTGCAGGGTAAATCCAGACAGCTAGCTAGACTATCTGTCCAATCTGAGTTTTCTGTTGCACGACTAAAACAACCTTTAAACGTAAACATGTTCCACCAAAACAAGTTTCCTAGTGAGGCTATTTTTCAGCGGCACTGTGGCTCTGTCCGGCGCCCAAGACGATTGTGATTGATTTAAAGAAATGCCAAGAAACCAGAGCACATTGTTCTCCCATCCCGGGAATCCTGTGTGGTCTAGCCAGACCCTCCTCCCCAGCGCTGTGGAGGAAGGTCTGGCAGAGCGAGACTACATTGAACAAGATCTGGCCGACCTATATTGAAAATTTCCCGATTGGAGAGGTTGAACTCTTTTCCACTACCAGTGTAATTTTTTGTTATTTTTTACATCGCTGCCGTCTTTGCTAAAAGCCTGTTGCTTGTAATTAATGTCATTTAGATTCACTCCTTGCATCCCTAATACTTGCTTTACGCTTGTCCGAACATTTTTACTTTGTAGATAAGGATGTGAAAAACGAGTCTAGCAGTGAAGACAAGCACCCTGACGACTCCCAAGATCAGCCACAGCAGCAGTCCTCTCAACCAGAGGCGAGCGGTGGCAGCAGCCAGGTTTCTGGCCTCAGGAAACCAGAGCAGCCTGACCTGGCGGATCGGTCCTCCCGGTCCTCTTTTACCAGCCAGGATGGGACAGGTAAACGTGACTGAGGCTTGTTAGGGCTCGAAGAGTAGATTAACACAACTGACCGATTCCAAAGCCAGTGTTTAATTGTCTCTCGGTGTGTCTGTTTGGAATCGATGCTGATTTTGTGCCATCTGCTTTCTGAATGACAGACGAGTACAACAACAAGGCCAAAGCCGATAGCGGGAGACCAGCAGGACAGGAATCGAAAAATCAGACGTCCAGAGGCAGCAAAGAGGTGAGGCGGGGTTTTTCCAATCACAAAAGTTATTTTTAATTCGTAAGAAATCTTAAGGAAATCTGTTTTGAAATGGAAAAAAGTGAGAACTTTGGTTAAAAAATTCAGTACTGACTAAGTTGTATCCAGCATCAAGGATCCTGTATTTTATTTAGTTAATACAGTTCTTTGTTAGCATAAACACTGCATTGACTACACCTAATTATTGATAAAATGAAGAAAACAAAGGCTTTGTAGAGAAATGTTCTCCCATGTACAGTATGTATTCAGAAAGGTATTGTGTCAAAATCTTTCCAATCTTTTTTTTTAAGCTTAATTTACCTTAATTAAACAGCTTCGGAGTCATTGGAATGGTTATATGACTTTTTTTGGGTTGAGTGGTGATCGTCTCGCTCCCCCCTAGCACCTGTGAGCTGAAAAACCACCCTTGCAACTTTCGGCCGGCGAGCCGCTGGCCTCAGCGTCAGGAAGTATGGCGTGATATCAGGTCTCGCCATGTAATGAATTGCTTCACGGCACTGCACACATACACACATTCAGGAACCGGCTAACAAGGTAGAGATGGAGTTTTTCACACTATCGTCATGGCTGAGCCGGGAAAAAAGAAGCAGAAAGCTAGGAAAGCATGTCAAAAAGTGGGAAAACGGCAAAGAAATGGCCAAAACTGAATAGCGCCCCTTTAAAGCCACAAGTTGATCGCCTTGAAAAAGCAGCTTCTATTTTTATGTCTCGTAGTTGAATGTAATGTTCTCTCATGTTCCAGTCGTCTCCTGTACGCTCTGATGGGGAATCTTCGCGTCTCAGCTTCTTGAAAAGGGACCTGATGGTGAATTTGAACAACTTGTTCAAACTGGGTCAAGAGGGTAAATACAGGGTCTACCATAACCAGTACAGCACCAATGTCCTGGCCCTAAACAAACATCAGCACCGGGAGGACCACGACAAGAGGCGCCACCTCTCCCACAAGTTCAGCCTGACCACCGCGTCAGAGTTCAAATGGAACGGCTCTATCTACGGGTCGCGGAGCCTGACTGTCTCCACCCTGCGTCTCACCATCATCCAGTTGGAGACCAATGTCCCTGGACCATTCATGCATCCTAACTGGGCGTCGCACAGGTACAACTCTGATCCAGCTGATGTGAAAGTCACTGGTGTTTGTCCCTTTACGCTGGTAGGCAGGGATTGATACAAAATGTCTTGGTGACTTACAAAGTGTTAATAACTGCATAAGAAATGACAGGCTATTTTTACATTTATTAGATTTTTTTCCGTGATTTCGATACCTGAACTTGCGTTTCGGCCGATACCGAGTAACAATCTGATACCATATAATATATGTATTTTTTTTTTTTTATACTACTATCCCTGTATGGATGTTATATGATTGCTACTATTATTTTATGGCCTGGCTCAGTTTAAACGCTTTGTAAAACATGAACAAATAGATACAGAGAATGAATGCCATAAATATGTAGTTTGACAGTCATAACGGAAAAACCCCCCATTAATAAACTACTTTGAAGTTGACTTTTTTCAGGCTTAATTCACCAATTCAGATAACAGCATTTTAGGCAGTATCGGAGCCATTTCCGACATTTGTATCAAAGTTTCTGTCCCAGTGTGGTGGGAGATCCATATTGATTTAGCCACCAAACGATCTGGCATGAAGTTCCTCTAGCCGTGGGGTGGTTAAAGAAATAGTCAGTTGTGCTGCGTTATCTTTTGTTTTATACAGTTTGTCTCTGTTTTTCTAGGACCAACTGGAACAAAGCAGTGCAGATGTGCAGCAAGGCCAGGGAGTTTGCATTGGCCTTGGCCATACTGGAGTGTGCCATCAAACCAGTGGTCATGCTGCCTGTATGGAAAGATTCTCTTGGACACACAAGGTAAACAACTGTTGGCTACACACACTAAAAGCACATTAACATGTAGTGTGCTTTCCAAAAGCCTAAAGGCCTTTTTACAGTCGGTGTTCCCCACCTGTGATGTCAAAATGACGTAGATCTCCAGGATTTAAAGTGACCAGAGGTTGCGCACCACTCTATTTTTTTCAGCGGCGCACAACAAAGTGGAAATCATGGACGAGTTCAAGGGCAACCGGATGCCAGGACTCTCAGTGACTGCAAGTCTCTCTTGTAAACTTACTGGGTTAAGATGAGTTCTTTTATGGTGAATGAAAGGCTTGATCCCACCGAGTAGGTCATCAAATCGTGCAGACATTCTGAAGTATTCAAAGTGCTTCTCTTCGTCTATCATCCTCATTTGTTACACGAGGATATTGAACTCACCATATTTATGTCTGGCGTTATTCAAAGGACGAACATTCCACCTTCTTTTTCTTCATTTCTTAGCAAGCAGGCTCAAAAGCAGCTGTTCTTCCTCATCCATTGACTCCAATATCATCTTCGTCACTGTTGACATTGACGTCAATGCTGCTGCTGCCAGTTCTGCCATTGTTTACCTTTTTCTTCTTCTTCTGGTCCGTAAAAATAGCAAAGTCAGTAGCCTTTCCTCAGTTCCTCCAGTGCAGTTTCCTCACCTCTGTTCAGTAGAAGACCATAACTAGTGTCGCGACCACTACGCGCGAGTATAAATGGTTACGGCACTCCCATGACATCACATTGTCGCGCGACAGGTCGGGAATGGCGAGTATACTGAACGTTTAACAGGACTCAAGCTACTTATCATCTGTGTCACTACTCCAGGGATTTCTTCAACCTGTTTGGAGTACACTATTGTCTTTACATCTTGGTTAAAAACTGTACCTTCTTGCTTCAGGCTACATCGCATGACCTCCATGGAGCGGGAGGATAAAGAGAAGGTGAAAAAGCGCGAGAAAAAACTGGAGGATGAGGAGACACTGCAACAGGCCACTTGGGTGAAGTACACCATCCCCATCAAGCACCAGGTAAAACAACCGTGTCTTTCAACTGTCACCTAGCTCCTCCAGTGGCCATAGAAGAGGTTTAACATCACGTATACTGATCAAGAGCAGTGCTTCTCAGCCTTTCTTTTGTCAGACGTAACCCCCACAGCCCTGTTAGATTAACTATCCATTACTTTAAGCTAACCATTTCAACCACTTAGCTGTTACTTTTAGCTGTTTCAACTGTTTATTCATTACTTTTAGCTAACAATTTCAACTGTTTAATCATTACTTTTTACTTTTAGCTAACCGTTTCAGCTGTTTTAGCCATTCATCCATTACTTTCAGCGAACTTTTTAGACCACTCTGTTTGAAAACTAGTTTTCACACACACTTAGTTGAGCTAATCTGCAATCTCTCCACGTACCCCCTGACAACTGAAAAAGTACCACCTGAGGTACAAGTAGTCCTGGTTGGAAATATCTTAATATTGCTGCATTCTCTGAAATTATTGTGGTTCTTGTGTGTTTTTTCTTTCAAGGTGTGGAAGCAGAAGGGGGAGGAGTACAGAGTGACAGGGTACGGTGGCTGGAGCTGGGTCAGTAAGACTCATGTGCCGCGGTTTGTCCCAAAGCTACCAGGGAACACAAACGTAAACTACCGCAAAGAACTGGAGGGTAAGGTCCAAACTGACAATATTTCTTCATATTCTCCTGCTGCTGGCAATCTTGGCTCATATTATGATTTTTTTTATGCTGTTTTCATAGCTAAAATGAAGAAGGAAAATGCAACAGCTTGCACTAATAAGCAGAAAAAGTGTATGGAAACTGAGAAGCAGACAACTCAAAACACATTGAACAAGGACAATGTACAAGCATCCATCACTGCGTCATCTGAGGAGGACTGCAAACCTGAGACCTCCCAAGTGGAAGAAAAACCCACGGAGAATGAGCGGGAAAAGAATGCAGACGAGAAGAGAGAAGAGGAAAAAATGGAGGTTGACTCAGAAACTACTGCTTCAAGTGGAGAGACAGGTACATGTTTGAAATTACATTTTCTCTCCTTTTATCTACTGGGGTTCCCTTGGTGCTATTTGAGGACAAATATATGTTTCCCATCTACTGACCTCTCTGACTCTTTGTTATAGATAAAGCTGAAAACAAAGGCTCTTCCCCGCCTTCTGTGCAGCCTGCGAGGGACGAACCAATTCAGAACGTAGAACAACCCAAGAAGGAAGAGACCACTGCATCAAAGCCCTACTATGATGTTGTGAACGTCAGCGAGGGTTTCCAGCTGCGGACAGCTTATAAGAAGAAGGTAAAGCCCTCCAAACTGGATGGGCTTTTGGAGCGACGGGTCAAACAGTTCACCTTGGAGGAGAAGCAGAGGTTAGAGCGAATGAGACAGGCGGCACTGCTGTCCAAAATGGCTGCCACAAAGCCTACAGCCGGAGTTAAGACTGAAGGATCCACATTAGGCAAACAGCAGCCTGCTGCGACCCTGTGTGTAAAAGAAGAGAAGGAGGAGGGCCTTCAAGTGAAAGACCACGTAGTTAAAAAGCTTGACTTTGGGCAAGAGCAGATGAAGATAAAGGCAGACATAGATGTCAACTCAGAAGCCACAGCATCTAACCACAGCAAACAGACAGAGGTAAATGCTGTGCAGGGGAACTGCGGGGAGGACTTGGCTCACAAAGAAGTGAATGGAGAACCCTTATCAAGCACTGAGCCCAACAGTAAA
This sequence comes from Sander vitreus, assembly GCF_031162955.1. Taxonomy (NCBI): domain Eukaryota; kingdom Metazoa; phylum Chordata; class Actinopteri; order Perciformes; family Percidae; genus Sander; species Sander vitreus. The sequence continues at coordinate 26,533,133 of NC_135869.1, read as the reverse complement.
AACAATTGTATATCAGATGCAATGGAAGGCAAAGAAAAAACACAGAAGCCAGAGGTGGCTCGAGTGGGAGAGAATGCTAAGAAACGTGGGTACGAGGAAATTGAGCAAGGCACTGGACAAAGCACGGAGGTAGACCAAAGCAAGAACAGTCCAGTGCAGGTGAATGGGAAAGCTGGGGAAAACCCTGCAGACTCAAACAGCAACTCAAACCCAGCCAGTCAAGTCCAAGGCAATATCAAAGAGCCTCAGAAAGAGCCTGTCAAGTCTCTGATGAATGGAAACCTCTCGCAGAATGATGCGTCTGACATATGTCACCCACCTCCCCTAAAAGTCCCGAAATTAGAGAACCATGTGGCAGAGAAAGGAGACTCTCTCAATAAGAATGTGGATGTGGCCATGTCCAGTGAGGGGACCGGACCTGCTAAGCTTCCATCCTCTAGCCCTTCTTGCCTGAACAGTAACCATACCAATAATGACGGCAGTAGCGAAGGTTTGAAGACCTCCATCACCACCACCACCACCACAGAGCCTCAAAACGCCCCGACAGCTGACCTACCCAGCAACATCAGTAAGTCAGATGTGACGTCTCAAGCAGCAGGTAACGTAGTCTCCTCTATTACCGCCGCCGCTCAGCCCAGCTCCAGGGCAGTTGTCCCTCAGAAGACTAAACTTCCAGTCACCGACACCAAGACGGGCACTTCAACTAGCTCCATGACAATTAGCAAAGAGTATTCCACCAAAGACCGAGTCAGCCTTCTCAGGTTCCTCAAATCCAAGAAGGCACGCTCAGGGACAGCCCTGCCGTCCTACCGCAAGTTTGTCACCAAGAGCAGCAAGAAGAGCATCTTTATCCTGCCAAATGATGACCTGAAGAGAATGGCGAGGAGAGCAGGCATCAGAGAGGTGCCCATCTTCAACTACAACGCCAAGCCCGCCCTGGACATATGGCCCTACCCTTCGCCTCGGCCCACTTTTGGGATCACATGGAGGTCGGTAACACATTTAGATCTTTTTACACATTGTTTGGTGTACTTAAAGTGTTCATATTATGCTTTTTGGCTTTTTCCCTTTCCTTTTTTGTGCATGTTATAAGTTTACAAAGTGAAAAAGCCAAAACTCCACCCCATAGGCACTTACCATCTCCAACAGAAAACTCTGTTCACAAACTGCTCCAAACAGCTCTACTGTAGTCCAGCCTTTACTTCAGAGACAAACGTGGTCACTTTGTAACACACGTTATAATGCTCGACTAGCTGCTAGCATGGAACGCCCTCATACTCTGCTTCTGACTGGCTAGTAGTCCTTACCTAGCTACTGTGCATGTGCGACTCCCAACAAAGATGAACAGAAGTGAGAGGTCTCACTCTGTAGCTAAAACAGAGACCTGAACACAGGGTGAAAAGAGGAGCTGCAGGAATGTGCAGTACAACAAAAATATGGTGTTTTTTGAAAATTAAACCATGTATAACCTCTATAACCTCTAAATACAATTATGAACCTGAAAATGAGCATAATATGAGCACTTTAAAAAAAACTAGCACATGTAGTACACATTTACAATAGCCAGGTGAAAATCTTCTTTTAATTATTTTGAACAATGCTGTGATTGATATGCCAACTTAAAAAAAATGACATAATCTCTTCCCATTGCTGCTGGTTTTTTGTTGTCTTAAGTGTGCCGTCTATTCAGTCGGACAGGAGCCTAAGTAAACAACACAACGTGATTGGTTGTCTTTATTTGCGGTGCAAAAGCTCAGAAAAACAGTTTCCAAAAACAGTTACGCCGTTTTATTGGCGCGTAATAATGACGTTCTGTGTTAAAGTACTTGTGACAAAAACAACTGTTTGAAAACATATATTGAAGTGCGAAATAATCGGACAGAAAAAAAAGTCCCCGTGTGTAAAGACCTTGTATTTGTGTCATGAGCACAATATTATGTCACCAAGATGTAGAAAAAATAAAAATACAGTGAACTAAAGTGTGTATGTAAACATACTTTCTGTTTAGTAGGTCGTGTTTTTATGGCTCATGTTTTTGTTATTTTTGACCCTTTCAGGTACCGTCTCCAGACTGTTAGGTCGCTGGCTGGGGTCAGCCTGATGCTGAGACTGCTGTGGGCCTGCCTGAGGTGGGATGACATGGCTGTTAAGCCCTCTGCTGCTGTAGGAACTACACGGAAAGGTGAGAACGTGCTGCACACTGACTTTTAATACTTCCTTTGGGCATCTTCTCTGTGTTCCTTAGAGGACGCCTTCTTACATTAGTTTCTATTTTAGTTCAACTTATGTTTAGAGCTGCAAAGATAAATCAATTAATCGATTAGTGGTCAACTTTTAAATTAATCAGCAATTATTTTGACAATCGATTAAATAGAGGAAATAATCAGTAGATTAATCAACAATGAAAATAATTGTTAGTTGCAGCCCTAGTAATGTTATCTCTTCTGTTTCTGCCAACAAAACCTTGTCTCCACCTTCCAATGCTGGAATGCTTGTAGTATTTGTCACTACCCGATGTGAGTCGAGTGCAGATGTGAGTTGCGTGTGCCCAATGACCAGATTTCACGCAGATCTGTTTTGCTGTTATATAGAATAATGACATAGAATAATGAGATAGGTACATTACATAGCAGTAATTTATTATTTAGCTTTAAGGCATCACATTTTCACGGCATTATCCCTGATGTCAGTTCTAGATTAGAGGCTGAAGTAGTCTCCAAGTACCTGCTAACGAGAGACTTCTGTAACGTCAATACAATAAAGATGGACCTACATAATGAAGTTGGTTCACGGCTGGCTACAAGTCAGCAATCAAACACAACAAAGGCTGTCACTTGAATGGCGTTTTGAGCTAACGTTAGCAATCAAATAATCACGTTTGCCGGATCCCTTGGCGTTATGCCGTAAACCGTTTTAAATCTGAGCATGCGCAACTCACATCTGCACTTGACTCACATCGGGTAGTGACAGTATTAGAACTATTAAATGGTTTCCATTTTAAATAATGTGCTGATACGTTTTCTTCTTGCCACAGAAACCACGGACACAGACGTCACCACAACAGAGATCATAAAACGAAGAGACGTGGGGCCTTACGGCATCCGCTCAGAATACTGCATCAGGAAGATCATCTGTCCCCTCGGAAACAGAGACACTCCCAAAGGTAAAAGCTAAACAGCAGAAACACACACACACACACACACACACACACACACACACACAGAAACAGCAAATTAAAAGAATGACCCAGGTTGATTGCTGGAAGAGTTTTGACAACTTTTTTTTAATATAAATCTTAAATTTGTTTCTCTTTCTGAGTAGAAACCCCCACTCCACAGAGGAAAGGCCTGCGCTCAAGCGCCTTGAGGCCCAAGAAGCATGAGCCAGCCAAGCTGACTGGGCCTGTAGCTGTGGAGACATGGGTGCCTGAAGAGGACCTGGAGCTGTGGGAGATCAGGGCCTTTGCAGAACGGTGAGAAACGCACAGCTAGCCTCCTCTGGCCTGTGGCGTCAAAAATTATTGGCTCGGGGAACACTGAAATATTCTGTTAGAGCACTGATTCACCTGACTGTCGCCTTTTTCCTGAATATTACAGAGTGGAGAGGGAGAAGTCCCAGGGTATCGATTCCTCCAAGACTGGCAGTAGTCTTAGGACGGCCGAGGATGTCAAGGCCCATTTGGAGAGTCAGCTAAAACAGGCCAGACTGGCTGCTCAGCAGGTGGGAACGCTGAACACACACACACATACACACACACACACACACACAGGTGTGTTATATTTTTTTCTGGTTTAACATTTTTTAAATTTATGTTCACACTGTACTCCAAAAGCATTTGTACAATCCATTGTTTTGGCAACATTTAACCTAATCGTACTTTACTTTAATTCCTATTTCTTGCACTTTAGCTATTATACGTTATACATTTTTTTTTTTTTTTTTTTTTTTTTTTTTTTTTTTTTTATACCTTAAATCGGACTGCGAGCAACGGCAACTTAGCAATTAGTATTCTGATTCTGAAGATTTTGTACTATTATTGTTACAGAAACGTCTGGAGCAGAGACCGGGTACACCTGCCACCACTCCCACAACAACCACCACCACCACCACCACCTCGGCCAGCACTCCCAGTTCTCCCAGCACCCCAGCGTCCATGGGCCAGAGGACAGGTCAGGTCACATCTGGAACTAAGATGGTCCTGGCCTCCAAACTGGGCTCTCCTGTTCCCTTCCAGCAGGACAAAAACTTTCATCAGTCTTTTGCTTCTTGGGTCAAGCAGGGTCAGACCAACAACAGCTCAGGTAAGCCAGATCGAAAGACACAGATAATTTGAATGAATCTTAATCCCATCAGAAATCTTACGTAGAATGGTGTAGAGTTGTGCGCCTTCTCATCCGTCATCTTCTGTTAGTGGCAGGCAGGCAGACAAAACTACTCTGTCAGAAGATACTGCTTTTTGTTCCCCCCCCCCCGCCTTTTTATCGTTCTCTGACAGTTATATCAGTTTGTCCGAAGTCACTCATTGGCATGAATTTCCACGTTATTTTTTTGTTGGTATATGTGATTGGCTTTGTGGCTCGTGGTGTCCACTTTTTATCCTGTTAAAACTGTTTTCAATGTTAGTCCTTTCATATCCTAAAGGGATACAGGATAGCCTGTTTATCAGCAGAATTTAAACACATGGCAAAAAAAAATTAGTTGCATTTTGGCCTTGTATTGATCACTATGTGCCTCAGAGAGGTGGGTTCTTTTTTTTTTGGGATGCGTTGGACTTGTAGGATGGTAGAGTTACTGCTTTTTGACTCATCAGCCACCCTTAAAGCTGGGGGAGGCAGAATCTGAAGTAGAGTGAGACCTCCTCCTCCTGCAGCTCTCCCTCTCCCCTCTCTGTCCAGCCTCTTCCATCAGACGAGCACAAGCGTATGCACCGGCATCACACAGTAACCTGTATTAGTCATTCATTTCATGCCGATGCTGTTATATAGCGGCAGTTATATGATAATGACGGTCCTGTTTTCTTTGTAAAGGCCTTTTGAGATGACACACTGTGATTCAATGCTCTAGCTAGCTACATAAACATGAACTTGAATTAGCTGCAGCTTTTAGCTGCCGGCTCTTCTGCCGCATTTTGTTGTGGATTTTGTTCAGTGTAATAGTAACTGAAAAGTAAATAAATAAGTTTAAAAAAAATGGCTAAAGCATTAATCCAAAAATTTCAAAAATGTCAGCCCCATTATTGTTGACTCAAACCTTCCAGTGGACACCACAGCCGTAGACTGGCCATCGCGGTGGCCCTTGTGGGTATGCGTGACTGCAGGTGGTGCATGGTGTGTCTTGCAGCCTCCATTGGCTCGGTGGCCACCGTGGCTAGCAGTATTGCCACCTCAGAGCAAACCTTCCAGATTGCTGGCAGCCCAGTGACTGTGGCTGGCCAGGTCCTCGCCGCCAAACTCCCGCTCCCCGCTAACAGCAAGATTGTCACGCTCAACATGCCCACCGCTCAAGGAGGTAGGGAGCACGAGTGTCATCCATTTCCGCTGGTTTGTGCTTACAATTGTCTAAATGGATGGAAGAGTATCCTGTGACCGGCGAAATTTGTTGGCACTGAGCATGGATGATGCAACCAGATTTTAGTTTTTTTTTTTTTTTTAGCTTTTATGGCCAAAAGAATGCAGTTTTTTTTCTGAGCTTTTCTCTGAGTTGTGTAAAAGTGGTCCCATGAACTAAAGCTTTTTTAATTGCTTTATAGATATTCCCCACACACAGTGCATGTCTCGCCGCTGCTGTGCACCCTTGACCTGTTTCGCTGCATGCACCCAATGGATATCTGCTTCTTTCCTCACGTAATCGTGCTTGTCAACAGGTATAGTCCAGCAGAAAGTCGTGGGCATTTTTCCCTCTGGGCCCCCTGCGAACCTTAGGACGTACAGCACGCTACATCCTACGACTGGCAACATCAACCTCAGAGCCACCACCTCCTCAACTACCCAGCAACAGGTCTTTAGTCCTTCACCCTGTCCTTTTCGGTGTTAACTTGAAGCTAGTAAAATATTAAGCACATTGATTGAGGATTTTACTTTTGGTTTTGTGTTCCAGGCCATCACAGCGGGAGGCCAAATACAGCCTGGCACGACGACGAGCCAGTCAGCGACCCCGTCTACCTCTGTGGGCACAGCAGCAGGCAGAAGTCCAGCAGTGGCTCAACAAGGTGTTCTGTCGAACTCATCATTTCTTTACATAAATAAATGTCTTCAGCTTTTGTGGCTCACGTTTTAAGCCCAGTTCAGACCAAAGATTCAAGATGAGACAAAACCATTTTAGAACATTGCAGGGAAAAGTTGTTGAACCGGCCCGTCTCAGCTCGACTCAAGCCAGCTGATGGTGTCACCTGCGACTCAGCTTGTCAAGTCTCCAGAGGCTGGTTTTAGAGCGCAAGGGACGTAACCTGTTTCAACAGCCAATAGCAAAGTCAGCTTGTAAAGTCAGCTACAAACTATAGAAATAAAATGATCCATAATCTATTTTATTTTCTATACAAACTGTACTCGAAAGGGCAGAGTTTGACGGAGGCTCAACGACCGCCTGCTAACACGGTAATATGGTCGAGCGAGCTAGAGGGTGCTGAAAAGAGAGAGAGCAGCGATAGAACAAAGCATGGGTCACATAAACGTTGTTTTCTCCGACTCATCACTAGAAATGCAACGTTATCCACATTCATATTTAGATGCAAAAATTATATATCCAGCGACAAAAAGCTGGCACGGAAGTACAGAGAATCTTTGGTCTGAACTGGGTTTTACAAATAAGAATAAAACATTCCCACTCTCTCCTCATCCCCTCCAGGCCAACCTCAGCCGACTGTGACACAGACTGGTCCCGGTTCTACACCTGTACAGACGACTGCAGCTCAGAGAGCAGCAGGTGCTGCGCCATCACCTCATGCAGCCACCGCAGCACCAGGACAGTCACCTGTCGCCTCCTCCCAGACCACCAGACCACAGCAGGGTCAAGTTAAACTCACTATGGCACAGCTCATGCAGCTAACGCAGGGTGCTCAGGTGAGGGCACATTTCTTTTCTCCTGCAGAGAAAGTCAAATGTTTTAGTGTTTACTTGCTCTTGTAAAGTACTTTGTTTTGAATGGTGATGTATAAATAGAGAATTCTATCACTGTTAGCTGAAGGCAAGATTCCTTTTGTCTACAATGCTACAGGGTGGAAACCCAGGTCTGACGGTGGTGATCCAGGGTCAGGGTCAGACCCAGGGACAGCTGCAAATCATCCCACAGGGTGTAACAGTCATCCCTGGTCCTGGTCAGCAGCTAATGCAGGCAGCCATGCCCAACGGCCAGGTCCAGCGCTTCCTCTTCACTCCCATGCCCCCATCCACATCAGCTCCAACTTCAGCACCCTCTCAGACCCCTCAAACCCAAATGTCAACTCCAACTCAAGCCAGAGCCCCTGCACAAGTCCAGACGACCCCCTCATCCCGAGGCCAAACCATAATGACAGCCCCTGTACCTGCCCCTACACAAATGCCAAGTTTGGCCCCCACAGTTCCTGTGCAAACCCAAGTTCCAGCCGCAACCCCGTTATCAGTACCTGCACAATCTCAAATATCCACTCCTGTTCCTGCCCTGCCACACGTTGCAGCCCAGGCCTCCACACAGGTTTTATCCTCCACACCAGCCTCTGTCCCCGCACAACCCCAAGTGGCAAGATCTGTCCCTTCCCCAGCACAAAATGCAGGCCCAGCTATGTCTCAGACACAAGTCTTTGCCACAGCCTCAACCCCTGCACAAAACCAAGTCCCAGCCAACATGCCAACCCAAGTCTCCACCCCTACCCCTGGCTCATTTCCTACACAAACCCAAACTGCTGTGTCGATTCCTGTCCTGGGACAAGTTGCACCTCAAGCCCAGGTCCAGACACACGCCTTCAGCCCCGCCCCTGCTTTAGCCCCTGTCTCAGTCAAGGTGGCTGCCCAAGTTGCTGCTACAGCAGTCACTACTAACTCAGCCCAAATGCCTGCTTCTGCCTCTCTTCCCTCACCTGTCCAAGTTCCAACCCCTGCCCTTGCCCCCGTCTCTGCTCCTGTCATAGCTGTTGTGTCCACCCAAATTGCTGTCCCGTCCCCAGCCAAAGCTCTAACCCAAATCCAGGCTACAGCCCCGGTTCCCCTTCATGCTGCTGTGGCCAATGCTGTTGTCACACCAGTCACAGCCACCTCTACAACACCTTCAGTGCCAGGTAAGGAACCCACCTCAATTCCCACGGACGATCTATCAATCTAGGGTTGGGTAGCGTTTGGGTTCTTTCCGATACCGGTGCTAAAATGATACTTTTAAAACGGTGCCGGGGTCTAAATGGTGCCTGAACCGATACTTAATAAATAAAATAGCGCACAAGACGACTGTGACATGCAAAAGCCGTATGGTCAAATTTAAATTAGTTATTTAAATTATATTAACTTTACTTATAACAATAACTTATTTCACCAGTGAGTTGCTGTTAAACGACAAAAAGAAGAACCACTAGATGGGAGAAGGTACTTTACAACAACAGCTTGAGTTTCTCAAAGTGCAGCTAGTGTCCTCCGTGTCTTTAGCTGCAGACTGTTGTACGTCTCGGTGTTGGAATCCTCTTCAGTGAAATACTGCCACACGTTTTAGATGTCAGTATTTTAATTGTTTCAGCCAGCTACTAGCTAACGTTACCTGTGTCCAAGTGTAATGTTAACTAGCGTCACGTGCCGTGATGATTCTGAGAGCAAAGCAAGCATTTAAGTAACACCGAAATGAGGCACTGAAATTTGCATTGTCATTCGCTCCGGTAGATACCGGTCATTTAGGAAAGGTTTCGGTACCCAACCCTACGCAAATCAACAGCATTCTGTTTTTGTCTACATAGGATGGTTGACTTTTTTATTTATTTATTGCTTCTCTTTACTTCTTCTGTACTCGTTCTGTTGTAGCTCTGACAGAGCTGAGGGCAACTCAGCCCCAGGTTTGGACTCCGACTTCATCTCAAGCTCAGACCCCAGTTCAGCCAGCTCAGACACCTGCATCAGTCTCCATACATTCACCCGTTTCCTCTCTGCCTCAAGCATCTCTTCCTCCTCAAGCTCAAGGACACGTCCAGCCCCCCACCGTTGTGTCTGTGCAGCAGGTCACTCAAATCCCAGTCTCAGCTGTGCAGGTTCATATGGGACTACCGGTCTCTTCTGTTGTTTCTACTGTCAGACCTATGCAGCCTCAGCTCCAGCCCCAAGCCCATTCTCAACTTCAACCCCAGCTTCAAGCCCAAATCCGTGCTCAGATTCAGGTCCAGCCCTTTGGCCAAGTCCAACAAATGCCACACATTCAAGCACAAGCCCAAAACCACCCCCAGGTCCGAGTTCAGTTTCAGCCACAAACTCAGCAGCCACCCCAAGCCCAGCTACAGCCTCAAAATCAACCTCAGGTGCGGTTTCAGTCCCAAACCCCCAACCAAACCTTGCCCCAGGTCCAGGTCCAGGCCCAGGCCCAGCTCCAATCAAGGGTCCAGCCTCAGTACCACCCCCAGGTACAGGCTTCATTTCAAACACCGGCTCAGACCCAACTACAGGCTCACCAACAGCCTCAGGTCCAATCTCCACCCCAGGTTCAGTCTCAGGCCCAAACTCCGCTACAGAACCAGATCCATACCCAACTCCATCCCCAGGTTCAGGTCCAGTTCCAGCAACAGAGCCCGATTCACCCACAACCTCTGGCCCTGCAGCAACCCCAGGTCCAAACTCAAGTCCAAACCCAGCCCCAGTTTCAAGTCCAGTCGCCACAGCAGACCCAGGTCCAGCAACAGCTTCAGGTCCAAGCCCAACCCCAAGTCCAAGCTAAGCTCCAAGTCCAGTTCCAGCCTCAGAACAAAACGCAAGTTCAAGCACAGCCTCAGCTTCAGGTCCAGTCTCCAATCAGGCATCAGCTCATCACCGTTCCGGGCATCCAACAGCCTGTCCAGCTTCTTTCAGCTCTGCCGCCCCACGTTGCTGCCCAGATCCAAGCCCAAATCCAGGCACAGGCACAGCAGCAGGGCGGCACGGTTCCACAGCAGATCAAACTGCAGCTGCCTATCCAGATCCAGCAGACAGGGGGGCAAATTCAGGCCCACCAGATCCAGAACATGGTGACCATACAGGCACCAGCGAGCGTCCAAGAGCAGCTCCAAAGGATGCAGCAGCAGCAGCAACAACAGCAGCAGCAGCAACAACAGCAGCAGCAGCAGCAGCAACAACAGCAGCAGCAGCAGCAGCAGCAACAACAGCAGCAGCAGCAGCAACAACAACAACAACAACAACAACAACAACAGCAGCAGCAACAGCAGCAACAGCAGCAGCAGCAGCAACAACAACAACAACAAAAACCAAAGAAAAAGAAACACCACGAGGCTAAAAGGGAACAGAAAGAGCAGATTCTACAGGCAGTTAGCCCCGGGGATGGCATGCAAAAACAGGTGTGACTAAAAAAAAAAAAAAATTCACAATGATTCCTTTCTTACAGCATCTAGAAACTTAATATTAACGGAAAGTGTTTTTGTTGTCAGGTGGTAGTGAAGCAGAATGCTACAGCAGAACAGCTGAAACAGAGGAAGGGCCTGGCTGCAGCTGAGCGAGAGGAGAACCAGAGGTTTGGGACTTAATAATCACAGAAATGTGGCACTTTATGTCAAAAGTGTATATGTCCTGTGGATGACAGTAGTATTTATGTTTTTAGTTAAACTTTATTTTACCAGAAATATTCCCGTTGAGTCCAGGCCAAGACGGCAGCATAAAAAGTTTCACATAAAAGAATAAACGGACTTAAAATAAAATGGAAAATTACATCAAACAATGAATTTGCAATGTTCAGTAACGGGACATGTACATTAAGTGGTCATTAAATAGTCCTTTAACCTGTTTTTATAATCTTTCATGCATAAAATAAAAGTATATTCATGGTATTGACGGCTTTTCCCTCCATGTATCCTGATATAAAAGCTTATTGAGTTTTTTCCCCATAACTGCACCACCAACTGAACAACAATGACTCTAGCGCCCTGCTGTCCTCTGTTTACAGAATGATAGTGTGCAACCAGGTGATGAAGTTCATCCTCGACAAGATTGAGAAGGACGAGAAGCAGGCAGCTAAGAAGAGAAAGAAGGAGGAGGTGGTTGAGCAGAAACGCTCCAAACAGAATGCCTCCAAGCTGACTGCACTGCTGTACAAGCACAAGGAACAGCTGAAGGCGGAGATCCTGAAGAAGAGGGCACTGCTGGACAAGGAGCTGCAGCTGCAAGTGCAGGTTAGCACACAGTCTGCCTTCATAAGATGGTTGTGTATAGAGTAGTCTGGATCAACGGAAGTACATTTCCAGGATAAAGGCCGACATCCAGCATGTGACTTAAGTGCCATACGTCGGGCCCCTTCCGCTCTCCGTGTGTTGCCATTCTCAAACTGTGTTCACTTCGGGAAACAACAACAACCTTGAAGCTAGCAAGCTATGTGCTGAAAATGGCAAGTTTTAAAGTGCTCATATTATGCTCATTTTCAGGTTCATAAATGTATTTAGAGGTTATATCAGAATAGGTTGACATGGTTTAATTTTCAAAAAACACCATATTTTGTTATACTACACATTGCTGCAGCTCCTCTTTTCACTCTGTGTGTTGAGCTCTCTGTTTTAGCTACAGAGTGAGACCTCTCACTTCTGTCCCATAGCTAGCTAATCAGGAGCAGAGTATGAGGGCGTGCCCTGACAGTACCTAGGTAAGGACTACTAGCCAGTCAGAAGCAGAGTATGAGGGCGTGCCCTGACAGTACCTAGGTAAGGACTACTAGCCAGTCAGAAGCAGAGTATGAGGGCGTGCCATGCTAGCAGCTAGGCGAGCATTATAACGTGTGTTCCAAAGTGACCACGTTTGTCTCTGAATTAAAGGCTGGACTACAATAGAGCTGTTTGGAGCAGTTTGTGAACAGAGTTTTCTGTTGGAGATGGTAAGTCCCTTTAGGGGGGACTTTGGGCTTTTTCACTTTGTAAACCTATAACATGCACAAAAAGATATACAACACAATAAAGGAAAGGGAAAAAGCCAAAAAGCAAAATATGAGCACTTCAAGAAAAGTTTTGATCGTGCAACAAGGCAGGCCTGCTTGTTTTTTTTTCGGTGAATGATTGGTTAGGTTTACAAAGAATATGTTTACGGTATTTATTATCTAACTGGGTTTTGGGACAAATTGGCAGAATTGCTATGGCGATAACACTGGTATAATCAAAGTGAGGCTCACGTTACTGTATTGTTAGTTAACTTCATTTAATATTTGATGTGGCGTTGCCTTTGCGGGCTGCAAATGTTTCACTGAAAAAAGTTCCTACCCCAGACTATTTTGCAGAGCCACCGTCGATTGTGATTGGTATAAAGAAATGCAAACAACCCAAAGCGTTTTGTCCTATCCCAGGATGTATCTGTGGTGTAGCCAGACCTTACTCCACAGCGCTGTGGCAATAAGTCTGGCAATGCGAGACTATGTATATTGAGTATAAGCTGTCCAGGAATCCTTTTTATAAGGCATAAAATTCAGAGCGGAGATACTAACCTTGACGTTACATATCTGGTCTCCTTCTCAGGAGGAGCTGAGGCGGGACATAGCCAGACTACAAAAAGAACAGGAGAAAGCCAGAGCTGCCATCGTCCAGGCTGCTGCAGCAACAGTCAAGGCAGCCTCTTCCCACTCCTCCCATCCCTCCCACTCTACACATTCCTCTCACAGCACCCACACGGCGACCTCGCCCTCCTCATCCCATAAACGTAAGCGGGAAGAGGAGAGAGACAAAGACCGAGACAAAGACCGAAGCAAAGACCGTGACAGGCATCACGAGAAGAAGCGGGACAGGGATAAGGACCGAGACAAATGTAGAGACAGAGACAAAGACAGAGACGGGGATCGAGAGAAGGAGAGAGAGCGAGAGCGGGACAGACATCGGGACAGAGACAAGGACAAAGACAGGGACAGAGACAAGGACGGAGATTCCAGCTCATCAAAACACAAAAAGAAGAAGAAGCTCTCTTCTACCTCAAAGGATCACAAGAAGGACACCAAATTGTACTGTATCTGCAAAACGGCCTACGACGAGTCAAAGTAAGCTCTCTGGAAAAAAACCAACCGTTGTGATAGAGAGGAAAAGTCCCTCCCATCCGGTGGACCTCATGGGACCTTATTTCAGGAAAGAATATGTATGGTAGTGAACGGGAAAAGATCCCATTTAAAAAAAAAAAATTACATTTTGCAGCTGAAGAAAGTCAGTTTGTCAGGTTTGTTGTAGTACCACTTAGTTTTCTGTTAAACCGCTCAGTGAACCACATCTCTCGTCTCCCATCATTTATGTCACCTTGCTGCTGCTCGACTTGCTCGCTAGCTAGCTAGCTAGCTTAGCTCTGTTCCACAACACATGTAACGTTATCTTATGTGATGTCTTTTATCCAGCGAAGTTTTATCAGCCGACAAGCGAAAGAACGAGCAAGCTCCGTTGCTCGTGTAACTTTACATCCCGGTACAAAACGCATAGGCATCGTAGCTTCAGAGAGACGTCACTTATTTGGCATCTGGGTGAGTAGGCTTTCTAATTGCGTATTTTCACAGACTTCTACTTCAACAGTTTCATGACAAACTTTCTTGACTTGCAAAATTATCCTTTAAATTGACAGACATCATGTTTAATTCATGGCTCCATTTGATTAATTCATGGCTCAATTCAAACGGGGATAATTCACTAACGTACAAATTGTTTCTGAATAAGGGGTCCCGTGGTGGTCAACAGGAAGGGGAGGAACTTCGCCTCTCTATTGTATTACAACATTTCACTGCAACGAGTGTTGGCCGGGTTAGCTCAGTTGGTAGAGCGACCTGTGACGGTTTCCTGCATGTCTTCCCCTCCTCTCTCCCCCCCCCCCCTTCATGTCTCAGCTGTCCTATCAATCAAAGGCGGAAATATATAAATAAATAAAAATGATAACATTTCACTGCGACGCACTCGTGATGTCGGCATGAAGATTTAAGTGATACAAAAAATGAACAATCTGTCCTCCTCTTAGGTTTTACATAGGGTGCGACCTGTGCTCCAACTGGTTTCATGGCGCGTGTGTTGGCATCACAGAGAAAGAGGCCAAGAAGCTGGAGGACTTTGTGTGCAACGACTGTAAACGTGGTCAGGAGGGAGGAAGCAACGAGGAGTTGTACTGCATCTGCCGGACGCCGTACGACGAATCACAGTAAGGCTCCTCCTAAATACAGTCTTGTATAAAAAGTACTTGAAAGCAATACTTGAGCAAAAGTACAAGTACCAGACTTTGATAGAAGTTAAAGTCACCTTTTAGAATATTACTTGAGTCGAAGTCTTAAAGTATGTATAGGATATTTACTGTACTTGAGTATCAAAACATTTGATGAACATGTACTTAACTATTAGAATTAAAGTAAAAAAAAGTAAAGAAAAACTTTGATAATGAACTGTGTTGTGGCTTCCTTATCGCAAAGCATAATAGTCAGGGTTTCCACACCTTAAACTTCAAAGTCTGACATCAACAGAGAGAAAAACAGAATGTTTAAGTGTTTGTTCACTCCAACGTACGAAAACATTTCTTGCAAGTGACGAAGACGCTGAGGGGAAATGTAGCGGAGTAAAAATATACATTTTATTTAGGAAAAGTAGTGGAGTAAAAGTGAAAGTTTTCAATAATATAAACGACGACGTAAAGTACAGATACGTGAAAATTCTACTCAAGTACAGTAACTAAGTATTTTATACATATGGAACCTTTTCATTGGTTCGCGCTAACTGCCATGTATCCCATCTCTTCCCCCCCCCCACACACACACACACACACAGATTTTACATCGGCTGCGACCGCTGCCAGAACTGGTACCACGGGCGCTGCGTCGGCATCCTGCAGAGCGAGGCCACTCACATCGACTTGTACGTCTGCCCGCAGTGTCAGTCGACAGAAGATGCTATGACGGTCCTCACGCCGCTCACTGACAAAGACTACGAGGGCTTGAAAAGAATATTACGCTCGTTACAGGTATGGAACCCATGTGTGTCAGGCTGTCGTTAACTTATGTAATATTTATAACATTAAATGTAACAGCAAGATATAAAAAGTGCTTAACAAGGAAGAAATATAAATAACAAGAAGCAGTTAATGAATGGAAATGACCAAATTCAGAAACAACTGTTAGTATAATATAATCAACACTAGAAATAATTATTAGTAAATAAATATTTGCCTTTTTGTGATTTTCTTCTGTAATATATCCATCTTTTATGATACTAACTAGCTTTTTCACATGACCCTGTGTTGTGTATAGTGGATATCATAAAGTAGTCGTGGAACATGTCCTGCGATATACAACATGTCATTATTATATTTCAACTCTTCAAACCACTGGTGGTGGAAACGTATGTTGAGCATGGATGAAATTGAAAAAGAAATGTTCATATGGCCTCTACTCAACGCCGTAATGATCTTAGTAACACAGATAAATATTATGAGGTCTTATTGTTGTCAAAAGGCCTGGAACTGTACTCTCAAATAGCTTGAGGAAATATTCAGAATAAATGAGAGATGTTATATTAACTTCGAGGGTGTGGCTTCACTCTCAACACAGTTTGCTTTACAACCAGAAATCCTAAGAAACAATTGCATTGCGAGAAATTCTGGAAATAATTTATAGTCTTTCTGGGTTTTGGTATTATCGGTACTCATTTTGAAAATGTGTTGTGTAATCATTTCTTGTTTTGTTCAACAGTCTCATAAAATGGCATGGCCGTTCCTTGAACCGGTGGATGCCCACGACGCTCCTGATTATTATCGTGTGATCAAGGAGCCAATGGGTGAGAACAAATCAAAGTGACACACACACACACACACTCTTTACCCAAACTCGATTGGACCCAATTCAACCCGGCCGGGGCTGTAATTTCTTGAAATCGCCCCGGGCTTGAATCAGGTCGGGCGCACACAATTTTCCCAGTGTTTAAATGCAGACCTTTATAGTCTATGTAACACTTTTACAGTGGAAGTTTGGGTTTTTAATCAGGCTGGGGCAAAAACTGCTGCCATGGCTCGGGCTCGGGTTAGGCTTAGACAGAAACTATGCTGGTTGATGTGGGTCGGGCCTGTTTTTTTTGGGCCTGATCGTAGCCCTTAGGCAGACGCACGTTCCCTAAAATGATGAAACAATCCAGATAAGTGGCCAGGATAGCTCAGTTGGTAGAGCGGGCGCACGTATGCAGAGGTTCATGCCTCGATGCAGAGGTCCGGGGTCCTGGTACGATTTCCTGCATGTCTTCCCCCTCTCTCTCCCTTTCATTGCTTTCCTATCATTAAAGGAAATAATCCAAAAAATAATAATAATAATCCAGATAAAAAGATTCAAATCGTGTGGCCGGGTTAGCTCAGTTGGTGGAGCAGGCGCACGTTACGTGTACATGGAGGTTTATGCCTCGACGCAGAGGTCCAGGGTTCGAGTCCGACCTGTGACCATTTCCTGCATGCCCCCTCCCTCTTTCTCCCTTTCTCACCTAGCTGTCCTGTCCATTAAAGGCAGAAAAGCCCCAAAAAATAATCTTAAAAATTAAAAACGCTCTACATGCTGTTTATTTCACGATATTTTGGAACGTAGGAAATGGTTTTTTTTTTGGGCGCATTTTAGGCCTTTATTTGACAGGACAGCTGAAGACATGAAAGGGGAGAGAGAGGGGGGGAATGACATGCAGCAAAGGGCCGCAGGTCGGAGTCGAACCCGGGCGCACTGCGTCGAGGAGTAAACCTCTATATGTGGGCGCCCGCTCTACCAACTGAGCTATCCGGGCGCCCGGAATGTAGGAAATGTTGTGTGCGTTCTGTAAATAAATCCCGTATTTCTCTGTCCCTTGTAGACTTCTCCACGATGGAAACCCGTTTGCAGAAGCGACATTACCACAAGCTCACAGAGTTTGTGGCCGACGTGACCAAAATCTTCGACAACTGTCGCTATTACAACCCCAACGACACGCCCTTCTTTCAGTGTGCCGAGGTGCTTGAAGCCTTCTTTGTACAGAAGCTTAAAGGTTTCAAAGCGAGCAGGTAAGGTCAGGTGCTCTTACTCCTGCAGACTCTGGAGGTTCCTCAGTTTCTCTCTTCCTTTTCCCATGCTTATGTTGTGTGTGTGTGTGTTGTAAAGCGTTGACGCTGGCCTCACCGGCTGTCATGTCAGTCTTTTCTTGATTTATGCATTTATGCCTATCATTCACTTTTTACTTTTGTTCATATCACCGGCATGTGTAGTACGTGCTATTTTGCAGTAGAATGTGCTTTACCTGTAGACTAGAGTTGGCTTTGAACTGTCACCGTTGCTTGGCCGTACTAAAACCAACCGAGCTGACACATTTAGACGATTTGTCCGATGTCTTAACAGAACTTTAGCGCCGTGTGACCTCTGTATCTGTGTGCCATCTTGCATTTGTGTCTGTTCACCTTTGCTGCATGCCTTTGATTTATGCCATCCCATTTTCTTCTTTCTTACAGATTGTCAGATTCTTAAGTGGGCCAGTCTAGCTGGAGTCTGGACTGGATGCTGGGGGTCTTTAGTAATAATGACTTTCTGTTTCCAGAACCGCAAAAGAAAACACATTAACAATGAAAAAACACGCACACAAACACCAAATGGGCTTTCAAGTAAACACCACCAATTTAACATGTTTGGTAACCATAAGAATATTCAGTTTAATCACAGAATGGCAGCCATGTTGACTTGTGTTTATCATGTAATCCAGGGACATGCTTTCTTCTCATCATTTCCTTCAATTTGGCCTTCAGTCCATCACAGTAGCTAGCTTCAGAGGGATTTTAAATGCATTTTAGTTCCTAACTTGTATTTATTTTCTGTTATACATCTGAGTTGGATTGGATAGCGTCTTGACCTTTTTGGATATTAAAAAAATATATATAAAGCTGCATATTTTATTACACAGAGATATTTATGAGATGCTTTGTACGTTACATCCCTGTTGACTTTGACTGAGCTGGTTGTTAAGGTGGTTGTCTTGAATGTACATACTTTTTATCATGTACAGTGGTTGTAAGATATATCTAACACTGTTTGAATGTTTTAAATAATTATGAAAATCATTTTAGACGGTATTATTTTATAAGACTAAAATGTACTACAAAGAGTGAAGCGTTTGAGCTCGTCCTGTTCCTAACTTCACAAAGTAACCTCAGTTTTGTAGTTGTGGAAAGTTTCTTTAAGTAATAAAGGCATTCCCAATAAATTACACCCAACATGGCTGCAGGATCGACCCATTTGCATCCTCTTTTTTTTTTTTTTTTGTCGAGATGTCATAACAATAAACAAACGATAAAGCGAAAGGGCTCTCAACTTTCCCCTCTCTCTGCATTCTGTAGGTCTCATAACAACAAGCTACAGTGTTCGTCAGCCTCTTAGAGAGCATCGTACATTGGTCAAACAAAATGCACTTGCCAAGAATATGGCTTTTCTGAACTGTAACTCTGTGACAGACTCTGCCTCACGCTGTGTTCGGGATCCGCTCCTTCTGACGGTGCAACCAGCACTGCTGCTTTCACAGAACTGTTCAGGCAGAGCTGCCTTCTGCCCGTTTCAGCTCTAAAGGGACCTTTTTTTTGGACCTGTCTTAATCAGTTGGACCGTACTGAGGAAGCGTGAGCAACTGAGGCATTTCAGAAGAAAGTTTACCTCGGAGAAAAGACTCTTAAGGAGCTCTCATATTTCCACGTTTATTATTTTTGTGTCTTTTTTTCTTTTTTGTTCAAAAAAATCCCCTCAGGCCATCCTTGTCCAATATGTCCATAATGTCCAATGAGAAATAAGAAATTGAATACTGACACACACTGGCTGAGTTTTACGGAGCATAATGTGTCAGGACTTGTGTGTCTAAATTCTGATATGTGGAACAATGTTTTTTTCCTCTCCCATTTCCTCTCATTGTTTAGTCTGAAGTGGCATGAAAGACAGTCATACTAAATGAGTGGACATCCGTAGTCTGCTTGGATAAACCTCTATAACCTACTGAAAGTACAGTAATGAGATATAGTAGATGGATGGCTCTGCAGTAGTCACTGACTGGGAATCATGAAATTATGTATTTGTAAAAGAAAAAAAAAATATTGTCAGATTTTCACTTGATTTCTTTTTCTTTTTTTTGTATTACATCTGAAGAAATATTGATGTATATGGAACTTAATAAAATGGAAAAGACTGATTTCTTCCTCGTGTTTGTGGCTCACAGCGACACATGCGTATGGAATGACATTTTTATTCAACATTAAGTATGCATACTGTAAATGAATAAATATGCCTAAGGAATGCATCCTGGAATAAATAAATGAGGCAATACATATATGAAATAGTCAATATAGTTCAATAAATAAATAGGGTTTTTTTTTGTGTTTTTCAGAGGATGTTTTTCAAAGGACTTTACATGACATTACATTACATTTTATTACATTACATTACATGTCATTTAGCTGATGCTTTTATCCAAAGCGACTTCCAATTAAGTGCTTTCAACCTTGAAGGTGCAAACTCCAGAAAAAAAGTAGTAAGTGTAAGTACATTAGCTCTAAATAGGTAATGCTACAAAGAGCTATATCAAAGTGCAGCATCAAGAAATATATATATATATATATATATATACATATATATATATATATATTCGGCAGAAGATGCGTAGGCTTTCGGCCGTCCTGATGTCAACAGGGAGCTCATTCCACCATTTAGGAGCCAGGACAGCAAACAGTCTCTCATTTCTTTGAGAGATTAGTTGACCCTCGCTGTGAGGCGGCAGCAAACAGGTTGGCTGATGCAGAGCGGAGCGGGCGGGTCGGGGGATCGGGTTAGACCATGTCCTGGATGTGAGCTGGGGCTGATCTGTTCGTGGCCCTGTATGCAAGTACTAGTGTATTGAAGCGGATGCGGGCAGCAACTGGTAACCAGTGACTTATTATATAAAAGTCCCCTGAAATAAATAAAAGTAGTCATTTGGAAAAAGGTCCATTTTAGGACAGCTGAAGACAGGAAAGTGGTAGAGAGAGGGGGAATGACATGCAGTAAAAGTCCCTGCGTTGGAATCGGACCCCGCTCCATTTGTTTATTGAAGTATATTAACATTTATATATTTACAGTTATATTTTTATTTTCTCATTTATTTATTTTAGGATGTATTTAATAGGCTTATGTATGTATTTATTTAAAAGTGTATTTCTTTATTGGTTTATTTGATAGGGACTATGCATATTTCTGAACATAGGACTGACATAGAGACAGCCAGCAGTCACACAGCACTCATTCACTATAAATTAAAAGGTACACATAATGGTGACATATACATTAACAAACAAACAAACTAAACTAAACTAAACTAAAATACATGATGACAAAGACATTATTCATCCACCTCTATACCTGCATTCAATTTAAAATGAATAAAATGGCATTCCATACTTGGAAATGTTTGCATATACAGAGCAGCAGCTCAATAATTGCGATATAAAACAAGGAGACAGATTCATTAGAATAAAAGATTAAGAACTGACAAAACATGAAATAGGTTTACATGTCTTCAAATTCGCTGCAGCAGTGTATTGGTTACAGACTCTTAAGGAATGCTTAAAAACATCAGAAATAGGAAACATTCCTGATTTATAAATATGATATTTCCCTATCCCTCCAAAGAGGTTTAACTCAAAAGCCGTTCTGTAATTAGTATGAGCTGATACATATAAAACCATGTTTTCAGAAAGATACATGTATTTTCCGAACAACTAAATATTTAAAAAGTAGCCAGTGTAATTTAAGATTTCAGATTTACAAAATAGCTGTAATCCAATTTTTTTTGGGACCGTTTAAATAATTTCCCTGTAAGAGTATCATGACACTAGAAATGCGCCGATCCGGGAACAGTTCATCCCTCGCAAAGGTCCATTGAAAAACAATATAAAGACGGCAGAAAACCGACCCAGAGTCGGATTTAACCATAGAATTAAAATCACACGGAGATATCGCGATGCTACTACGTAGTGACGACATGTCCCGTGAGCCCTGTGATTTTTTGAAACGTTCCAATGAACGGAGGCGGTTGGATGCTTTTGCTCGAACGGCCCAATCAGGAGGCTTTGTTGCAGGAATTTAAAGGTCTGTGCGGCACTTTTTGGGTACTATAACTTTTTCTCGAGGACCAGGTAAGCTCGTGTTAACTGCTCATGTAGTTTGTTTAAAAGAATGGCATTTTATATTTGAAAAAGATACGTTTTTTTTTTTTTCCATGTTTCGTGCTAGCTATTTCCAACTTTAGCCAGCTGTCAGTAGGCCTATTTTTACTGTCAAACCGACGGTCTGCTTAGCTAGACATGTTGGTCATTCGCCTCACGAGGCACCTCGAAATAACTTTTTACATGTTGTGCAGGGATAACTCCACCAGACTTGATTTTAAACTGCTGCTACGCCTCCTTGTCACTTGAAAATGTCTGAGAACGTCGAACGTCTGAACAAGTTCAAGAACAAAGGCAAAGATGCCAATGTGAGTTTCCTCGAACAAGTATTGAGTTTGGCATCATATCAGCATCGTTGTCAACGAGTTTTGTTTGGAAAAAAAACCCCTAAAATGTCTGACTTAATTTGAAATGAACGCAGGAACTTCGACGCAGGAGGGTGGAGGTGAACGTCGAGCTCCGCAAGGCGAAGAAAGATGATCAGATGTTCAAAAGAAGAAATGTGGCTGCGTTTCCTGACGATGCGACTTCTCCTCTTCAGGAAAGAACCCAAAACTGTCAGGTAGGCCTTTTTTTTTTTTTTTAAATCCTTATTTAAATTCAGATAATGTTTACTCTATTGTTTAATCTGTTGTTGCAAGAATTCAATGATATTTATATCCAGGGGGTGAACCAAACCCCCAGTTCCAAATAATGTCGGTTCTACTTATCGCTTCCTCAACCACTACCTATATCCTGCAAAACCATCCAAAGAAAAAGGACTTTACTCAGCAGCTCTACTGTGATCTTTGACTGTTGGTATTACTGAATTGAAATACATTGATACCATACCAAATTGATTAGACAAATTGGAGCTGCAAACATTAACTAGTTGGCCACTAAAAATTCTCTTGATCCCAGCTTCCTAATCACGATTATTTTCTAGTTTCGTCACTCCTTTGACGGTAAGCTAAATATCATTTGAGGACATCATCTTGGGCTTTGGGAAACAGACATTTGTAGATGATGTATTCATCCTGATATTTTAGGCATCCAGTAGCTTTAACATGACAAAACGCAGATCGATCGATCGTCTGGTATGGACTGACCGTGTGACGCAATGACCATGGTAAGGTGCTATGGGAGAGTGGGTGCAATGGTGGTAGTGCAAAAGTGCAGGGATTGAACAGTGCAATAGCTTATTAAAAGTTAACTATGAAAAGACAAGAATGTAAACCTAATAGAATTGCTTGATAAACAAGAGAAGAAATAATATAAATTTAAAAAAAAAAAAAAAAACAGGGAATAGGTTATAAGACTACAGTCCAGATTGTGTAGGAGGGCTAATATACTCTATGAGACAGTCAGGTGTACACCGTTTACTGGCATTTTACCAAACTAATCAAGAAAATAATCCTTAGTTGCAGCGCTAAAACAAAGAGGAACTAGTGCAACAGCATAAACCCCACCCTCTATTTACTACAGTTAAACCAACTTATTACTTTTTTAAAGTATCAAAACTTTAAACATTCATGAAGTAGCAGGGATATTGCATTTGTTTGCATGTAAACCCATTCATGTTGTCCACCTCCTGTGTATTCCTTTGTTTTTTTAAATCATTGCTCATGTTGTGACCATCGGCAGGCCTTCAGACAGTGGACGGTTGAAGAGATTCTCACAGGAGTGAACAGCGGTGATGCTGAGTCTCAGCTCCAGGCTACACAGGCTGCACGGTAATAACAGTTTATCAAATATCTCTGTAAATTGAGCTTTACTGCACCTTAAAGGAACACACCGACTTATTGGGACTTTGTCTTATTCCCCGTATCCCCCGGAGTTAGATAAGTCCATACATACCCTTCTCATCGTTGTAACTCTCTGACGGCCCCACCGCTAGCCTAGCTTAGCACAGATCCTGGAGGTAACCGGCTCCATCTAGTCTACTGCTTTCAATAAGTGACAAAATAACGCCAACATGTTCCTATTTACATGTTGTGATTTGTAGAGTCACAGCGTGTACAAATAACAAGGTCACATGAGACACAGCCATCTTCTAACCGTATACAAACTGGGAACTATATTCTCAGAAAGGCGAAGCACTGCTACTTGGGCGGAGGGATTAGCGCAACACCTGAGAAGCACCGTTGTTACACTCTGCTCTTCACCACGGGACTTCTCAGGTGCTGCGAGCAAATCACTCCGCCCAAGTAGCAGAAGTAGCAGTGCTTCGCCTTCTGAGAATATAGTTCCCAGTTTGTATACGGTTAGAAGATGGCTGTGTGTCATGTGACCTTGTTATTTGTACACGCTGTGACTATACAAATCACAACATGGAAATAGGAACATGTTGGCGTTATTTTGTCACTTATTGGGAGCAGCAGACTAGATGGAGCCGGTTACCTCCAGGATCTGTGCTAAGCTAGGCTAGATGGAGCCGGTTACCTCCAGGATCTGTGCTAAGCTAGGCTAGCGGTGGGTGCATCAGACAGTTACAACACGCACGGAGATGAGAAGGGTATGTATGGACTTATCTAACTCTGGGGGATACGGGGAATAAGAGTCCCAAGTCGGCGTGTTCCTTTTTTAAAGACGACTGACTGCCATGTGACTCAACGTTTACTGTACTCTTCCTGAATGCAGTAAACTTCTGTCTCGGGACAAGAATCCTCCCATTAACCAGATGATCAGTGCTGGCCTGATCCCCAAGTTTGTCGCCTTCCTGGGGCGGGCGGACTGCCATCCAATCCAGTTTGAGGCTTCCTGGGCTCTGACCAACATCGCCTCTGGGACGTCCGATCAGACGGCGGCAGTTGTTGAGGGCGGGGCCATCCCTGCCTTCATCAGCCTGGTCACATCCCCCCACCAGCACATCAGCGAGCAAGCAGTCTGGGCCCTGGGAAACATCGCTGGTAATTGGCAGAATTTATTGATTTGGTTGTCGTGAATGTTTGGTGATAAGCAAAGGTCATAAATATTTAATTTTTCAATTTTCTTTTTTTTTCTTCCCCTATTTAGGTGATGGATCACCCCTTAGAGACAGGGTCATCAAGCATGGAGCTGTGGCCCCTCTGCTCACTCTGCTGGCAGTTCCTGACCTGTCTGTATTACCTGTGAGTGTTCTTTTTAATCATATTGCATATCATCTGTATTCTTAAATGTGTTTTTTTTTTTTTTTAATTCATGTAATGTCAGAAAACGATGCTCTTGAAATGGTCAAATGTATTCACCTCACTGCCCACTAGAGGGTGCTGTGACTCTACCAAATGCTGCTTAACATATTTTGATGCCTGGCCTTCTCTTAAACTTGATTTCTTTGCAGACCGCGTACCTGAGAAATGTTACATGGACGCTGTCTAACCTCTGCCGCAACAAGAACCCCTCCCCCCCGATGAGTGCAATCCAACAGATCCTACCCACTCTGGTTCGTCTACTACACACGGATGACCAGGAGGTGTTGGCTGACGCGTGTTGGGCGGTTTCGTACCTGACGGATGGCTCTAATGACCGCATCGAGGTGATAGTCCAGGCTGGCTTAGTTTCTCGCCTGGTGGAGCTGCTTGGAAGTGAAGTGCTCCCCGTCATTGTACGTATACGATCATTCTCTCTTTTTCTTTCAATAAGTGCTTCCGATGTGTCAGAAGCGTGATGGTTGGTTCTTGTAGAATAACCCCTTATTTCCACCCTTCCTTGCCTCAGACCCCAGCGCTGCGTGCCATCGGCAACATTGTGACTGGTACAGATGAGCAGACTCAGGTGGTGCTGGATGCCGCCGCCCTGCCCATGTTCCCCAAGCTGCTGAGCCACAAAAGAAACAACATTCAAAAGGAGGCAGCCTGGACTCTGTCCAACATCACAGCAGGGAAGGACACCCAAATCCAGGAGGTCATCAACGCAGGCCTCGTTCCATACATGGTCAATACGCTTGTGGAGGCAAGTTATTTAATTTTTTTTTGGTTGGATTTAGGGCTATGATTATCTACAACAAAAAATAACCGCCAGCTATTTTAATACATTTTTCACACAAGTGCATCTTTCCAGCTCTTTTTTTTTTTTTTTTTTTTTTTTTTTTAAATCGTGTAATTGAATATCTTTTTGGGTTTTGGACAAGACATTTAAAGACATTCCTTTGGGAAGGACAGTTTTACCTAGTTTCTGATATTTTGTAGACTGTGTACCCAGATGCCTACATGACTCGTTTCGGACTATGTGGCTGATCATGTCCCTTCTCTTTTCTCTGCAGGGTGACTACAAGACTCAGAAGGAGATTGTGTGGGCTGTTACGAACTTCACCAGTGGGGGCAATGTTCAGCAGGTGGTTTATCTCGTTCAAGCCAATGTGCTTGAGCCTCTCCTGGATCTGCTCTCCTCGAAGGACAGCAAAATTGTCCTCGTCATCTTGGATGCCATTACCAATATCTTCATGGTGAGTGCATTTTCATGGAAAAAGTGGAGATGTGTGTTATCCGTTTTGCCCGATCTGATAAGTCAGATTTTTATTTATCATTGGACGTGACAAGATGGCTGTGAAATACTTCTGCTGGTGTGTGTTTTCCTACCAGGCCGGGGACAAAATTGGGGAGTCGGACAAGCTGAGTCTCATGATTGAAGAATGCGGCGGACTGGACAAGATTGAGGCTCTGCAGTCTCATGAGAACGAGATGATCTACAAAGCATCCCTCAACCTGATTGAGAAATACTTCTCTGGGGAGGTAAGTGTCTCTGAAATGTTTGAACTGATTTTAAAAAAACTTTGAATGTCCATGAGTGGTCTTACTGATTTTTTACATTTGTTTCTTATTTTTAAAGGAGGAGGAGGTGCAGAGTGTGGTCCCAGAAGCTACCGATGACGGATATGCGTTCCAAATCAGTGAAAACAAGAGCACTTTCCATTTCTAGATAACTTTCTAATAGCTCTACTCTCACCTGTACTGTACCCTCTTTGCTACCGTTTGTCCTTTTCTTCATGTAATTATCACTGTTTTTGTATGTATTGTACATACTGTTTTATTACGACAAAACGTGATTGTAAATAAAGTTGTCAGATCATGTTGTTTTCACCATCAAGGGTATTTACTTTGTGTTGAATCGGTCTGTAATTACTAAATGGTAATTTTCTTCCCTTCACAAAGCGTTTCAATAGTTCATCCTGTGTGATTAGCCAAGCCGTGTGTTATCTTTGATGCTTGCTCATCCTAACTCAGTTCTACTCTGACCAAATTTACCTTTTATGATTCCATTAACTTGCCAGTATGGCGAGCAATAAATCCTGCAATGTCACACATGAATCCATTTATTTTTTTAATCTGGAAGTAGAGGCACTTTGCATTGATGAATGTCCACAAGTTCTGGTATTTAAAGAGCTAAAGTGTACAAATGGAAGTTTTAGCTTCTAACATTGACATGTTTACATGCACAAAATTGTGTATAGTTTAAAGTCTAGGTAGCCAAATGGTTTGCTGCCCAGTCACATACCAGACTTGTTATAAAGGATTCTCCAGAATTGGCCCTTTTTCTAGCTGCCATACAGTGGCGCTCATACATTAATCAACCCATGCTAAAGTTGACTAAAGAGGAATTAAAAAAAAAAAAACTTTTGGAAATTTATCTTAATGCCTTTTTATTTAAAACAATTAAAATCCCACCTTAACCCTTGTCCTCCTGTTTTGTCTGTAAAGTATAAATGATCACCCCATTCTGGGTTGCATCTTGTTAGCCGACTTCATTCCAACCTATTACCTCTAGTGTTACTTATTTCTGGAATTCATGGTCAATAAACCTCAATATTAACTTATACCTACTTTCTGATTTTAAAAAAAAGCACATTATGAATTATTTTGACTAACCATTAAAATCAGAGGATGTGGATCACAGACTGGTATGTTTTGAAACCATTTCAATTTCTTTTCAAATACTATAAAGTTGAATAAAACCCCCACAATTCAATGAGAGTAATGATCCGATCCTTCATTTTACTTGCAAAAGCGTTGTATGGAACCATCCATGTTATTTTTGAGGCAATTTGCTTTTAAGTAACTTATATTTCTGATACAGAAACTTTGAAGGACAACAGGAGGGTTAAGACACATCATCACATACCCTTCACCATACCCCCACATCATCACATACTCTTCACCATACCCCCACATCATCACATACCCTTCACCATACCCCCACATCATCACATACTCTTCACCATACCCCCACATCATCACATACCCTTCACCATACCCCCACATCATCACATACCCTTCACCATACCCCCACATCATCACATACTCTTCACCATACCCCCCACATCACATCACATACCCTTCACCATACCCCCACATCATCACATACCCTTCACCATACCCCCCACATCATCACATACTCTTCACCATACCCCCCACATCATCACATACCCTTCACCATACCCCCCACATCATCACATACCCTTCACCATACCCCCACATCATCACATACCCTTCACCATACCCCCACATCATCACATACCCTTCACCATACCCCCACATCATCACATACCCTTCACCATACCCCCACATCATCACATACCCTTCACCATACCCCCACATCATCACATACCCTTCACCATACCCCCACATCATCACATACCCTTCACCATACCTAGAGATTGGCATGAGGGTACTTTCTATAAAATCATCTCTCAATGCAAATCAAACCAGCTATTAGGCTAACTGAAATAAAACCATGCCAATCTCTAGGTATGGTGAAGGGTATGTGATGATGTGGGGGGTATGGTGAAGGGTATGTGATGATGTGGGGGTATGGTGAAGAGTATGTGATGATGGGGGGTATGGTGAAGGGTATGTGATGATGTGGGGGTATGGTGAATGGTATGTGATGATGTGGGGGTATGGTGAAGGGTATGTGATGATGTGGGGGTATGGTGAATGGTATGTGATGATGTGGGGGTATGGTGAAGGGTATGTGATGATGTGGGGGTATGGTGAAGGGTATGTGATGATGGGGGGTATGGTGAAGGGTATGTGATGATGTGGGGGCCAAGGGATCTTTATCAGGATCATAGTATCCTGGATCCATGAAATAATTGGCCTTTCAAAATAAAAGTCTGCCTGCCTCTATGGGGATTTAACATAGGGGTGTACTGACTTATGCCCCCTGTATTTTAAGTAAGAACATTTATTTATTTATGATACATTATTCATTCACAAAGAAAATTGGTGTCACTAAAGGTTGGATGTTTCCTCATTTTTGTCCAATTTCCAAAAGATGATTTCTTTTTATTCCTCTTTTTAGTCAACTTTAGCATGGACACCACTGTATAATGAAGGAAATGTAAACCAGCAGGTGGTGCCATCTTGCATTTGGTCCAGTGTTTCCCCTTCTCAGCTTGCTACCTCAGTGAGTACATCCTTGGTTCATACCAGAGATAGAACTACATTGTTGTCCTACAAAAATTGTTTTATGGAAAAATGCACTTAAATGCTGCTTCCAGCCAAGAAATAGTCTGGCACAAAACCCATATAAAACCACAACTACACGATTTTTGTACAAATAAGCTATAACATGTTAATGAGAGAGCCTTTAGACAGAGCCAGGGTAACTGTTTCACCCTGTTTTCATGCTAAGCTAACCTAACTGGCTGCTGGTTGTAGCAAATAAGCATTTTTCTGATAATGTCAAACTTCTCCTTTAATCAGGCTCATATGGATTCAGCAATGCACTATATTTGCAAACCACGCTATTGTCAAGATGGAAGATATGATTATTGCCATATAGTTATGATGTATTCCTCAAAGACTTCCTGGATTGCATCTCATCCCCATGCTTTTTATTTTTAAGGCAGTGGTTGTTTTATCACACAAGATATTTTCTTCAGTTTTGTTGGGTAGAGTAATACCTTTTTTTTACAATAAATACAGAAATATGACTATGACACGATGAACAGTGGCAATTCTAGTAACAGTAACGCAAACTATGACTAATAATAATAGTAGCAGTGGGCGTGGAGCAGGACTAGGACCGTGGCAGCAGCCACAGCCATGGTCCAGGTGCCACCACAATCCAAAGAAATCTGTGAGGAGAGAAAGCACTAAACTTAACCCATTTTTACTTAAATATTTGATTACAATGTTGACATGTTAGAGCTCTGTTTACACTTTATTCTAGTAACGTTAGATCATTACTTATTGTATGTCCATCTTTGTTTTTATTACACACTTGCTTTGGCAATGTAAACGTCTGTTTCCCATGCCAATAAAGCCCTTTGAATTGAATTGAAATGTCCCCCCCCCCCCCAAAAATGTGCTGTCGTCACCGGTCAGCTCCTACCAGCAGCCTCCTGAAGTGGGATCCACACACACTGACTGGAGGGCTCAACAGTTCAACTCTCGACGAGCGGAGAGGACTCACTCACAGTCCGGGCAGAGGCTGGCTGCTGCCGAACATGTGAAGATTAACACCGCGTTACAGTAGCTCGTTCTTACGTCTCACCGGGGAAAAGTCATTTGTGATTTTCAGTTAATTTTTTTAATTTTTCGCATTTGTGAACGATCGCGATGGCAGTTAACTTCACATCCGGGCCACAATGCCTTGACTCCATTACTGTCTAAAACTGGCGGAGAGGTTGATAAACCTTGTTTTTTTTTTTTTTAGTTAACAGTTAACGACACATTTTTATTACGTGCAGTGAAGGCTGGAACCAAGAGGACATGTCTAACCAAGGAGTCCGGCGGAATGGCCCTGTGAAACTACGATTAACAGGTAGCTAGCAATGCTTTTAAATCCCCAAGTCTGTTCCCCTACACACTAGCTAGGACGGCTCTGTGTATTTGCTGGATGGGAACAGTTCCCATGGGCCATGGAGTTGGCTTTACGCCGGTTCTTTCTCCCGTGATTTCCACGATTTTGTTAACAGCTACAGTGCATTTTAAATATTAGTTGTTTTTACAGTGTTAGCTTATATTGGAGAACTGTCCGGCTGAACATGTAGATATGACTCAATTTGGATATTATTATTCTTGGAAATAGTCTCAACCCTGTGATTGTCGCCAGTTACCACCACCAGCCATAACACGGGTCCCGAAGGCGAGTAGTATTCCTTTTCTAGGATGGCGAAGGCATGTCCCGCCCTACCTTGCCTTATCTGCCTCTGATTGGCTCACTCTGACATTCTTACCCTATTCCCAACCAATCCTACTTTTCTTGCCTAAACCTAACAAATCCAATCAGAGCAGGCAACGAATACTAGCCAATCATAGGGAGAGTAGGGCGGGTCATGCTTTCCCCAGCTTTTCGCCATCCTAGGAAAATAAAATTGGCAAAATATCGTAGCTATACATTGTGCTGCTGCCATTGAGAGGGTTGTCGCTTGATTAACCTATAGATATAAATATCTGCAATGTAAGTGCTGCATAACTATCATATGTTCTGCTGACAGACAGGCTCACATAAAGTTGGCTAGCCAGACAGCAAGCCTTTATGCCAGACAAGCCTCGATTAGAGATGACAGGCAGCTCCACAGGTCACAAGAGACTGCAACTGCCACTGAACAGTGAGCAGTGTCCCATAACTGCCTACTACGACTTACAAGTCTCCCTAAAAAATCAATTACACAGCTGCAGCTGATTCAGAGCACTGCTGCTCGAGTCCGCACCGGGACTAAGAAAGTGGATCACATCACTCCAGTTCTGAGGTCTTTAACATTGGCTTCTTGTCTGTCAAAGAAATGATTTCAAAATACTGCTGTTGGTTTATAAAGCACTGAATGGTTTATTTCTGATCTGCTGCTCCATTATGAAGCACCCAGACCTCTCAGGTCTGCTTTCTGTCCCCAGAGTCACAACTAAACATGGAGAAGCAGAGTTCAGTTTTTATGCTCCACATATCTGGACCAACCTCCCAGAAAACTGCAGGTCCGCTGCAACTCTCTCAGTTAAATCAAAGCTGAAGACTTTTCTGTAGGGCTGTCTTCGACTAAAGAAATTCTTAGTCGACTAATCGATTAGTTGATTTAATCGACAGATCTGTGAAACGGAGTTTCTCCACAGAGAATCATGCTTTAAGTCTCGGGATGTGCTCATAAGTTTCTCGGAAATAGGTCATTCAGCATGAAAAAAGCATTCAAAAATTACTAATTGACTAAAGAAATCTTTGTCGACTAAAACCTTAAAGGACAATTCCGGTGCAAAACGAACCTAGGGCTCAATAACAGATGTGTACCCACTCTGTCATTCTCTGGGACATGTTTTCATGCTAATCTAATGCGTTTGGAGCTTGAAAGACGCTAACGCGGACCGCCGATTAGCTTACAACGCTAGTATTCGGGGCACAGGGAAAGTAAAAAGAAATCGCTATTTATACCACTAAAAAGGCTCAAAATATCACCACACTTCAACGGTAGCATAATGAGGGTCCCTTAATGTTAACCGAAGCATTGAGAACTTTGTAAGTGTACAGACAGTTTAGAAAGACAGTCACGTTCTCGTATACAGGCGGCCGCCGTCTTGGGAGCTACTGTCTTTCTAAACTATCTTTTTAATAAACTGTCTGTACGCTTACAATGTTCTCAATGCTTCGGTTAACATTTAGGGACCCTCATTATGCTACCGTTGAGGTGTGGTGATATTTTGAGCCTTTTTAGTGGTATAATAAGCGATTTGTTTATACTTTCCCTGTGCCCAGAATACTAGCGTTGTAAGCTAATCAGCGGTCCGCGCTAGCTTGTTTCAAGCTACAAACACATTCATTTAGCATGAAAACATGTCCCAGAGAACGACAGAGTGGGTACACATCTGTTATTAACCCCTAGGTTCGTTTTGCACTGTGAAGCCACTGTATAGCAAAGCGCCGTCAGAAGAATGTGACTCGCTCTGAAACGTTTTTCAAACGTTTTTGTAGTGTTCCCTGGACACACACCAGTAAGAGCCATTCAAAAGGGAGTCCCACAGTATTGCGGGTGAATGATGTAAACCCTTTTGAAATAAAAGATTATGAATTATAATTCTGTTAATGATGGTGCTGCAGCCTCAGAATGGGATTAGTAGTCTAGGACTTTTATAGATTATAGGTTCAATACCATTTCACCAGTAGGATTATACTTATGATTAAATATGAAATGAATACACTATATTGGAACTTACGCATTGACTCTAGCAGCAGTTTTCTCCCACGCAAATTCTCTCTCTTGCAGCAGCCGCTGTGTTGCTTTTTTAACGAAATACGTGTTCAAACTCGCTGTATGTGCGCAGGAGTATTTCCGCCCACCAGTTTGTTTGTGGAAGCTGCCTTCAAGTGCGGTCAGAAACGTCGAGATCTATAAACGATCTGACGGAAAACCGCAACTGTGAAATATAAAGTCTACCTGTGCAACGTGGTATCGTGACTTCGCGTAAACATACACGCCACTTTGTGTTGTGGCGTGTTATCTGTGCGCTGAGCTATCGGCGTGTATCTCTACGCCGAAGAACGGGACGTTGCATTTGGAGCTATCCGCGTGTACAGCGGACGGGTTGGGTTTAGGAAAAGAACAACGGGACTAGGGCTGGGCAATATCTCGATATTATATCGATATCGTGATATGAGGCTAGATATCGTCTTAGATTTTGGATATTGTAATATTGTGATATGACGTGTTGTCTTTTATTGGTTTTAAAGGCTGCATTACAGTAAAGTGATGTACTTTTCTGAACTTACCAGACTGTTCTAGTTGTTTCCCCACTTAGACATTATGTCCACATTACTGATGATTAGTTATCTAAAATCTAAGTGTGAAGATATTTTGTAAGAGCACCAATTGTCAACCCTAGAATATCGCAGCAATATCGATATCGAGGTATTTGGTCAAGAATATTGTGATATTTGATTCGCCCAGCCCTAAACGGGACGCGGGACAAGAACGGCACGGTTGGGTTTAGCGGGACACGATCCAGGTCTCCTGGGTGAAAGTCCTGCGTTCCCGACACGCAATCGCAAGGTAATGTAAGTCAATGGAAGCCAAACGGCGTTGATAAACACGCTACAAAGCGATTACACGCCTCGATAACGCGCCAAAATGGCATACGAATTGGCGTGTCATACAAACGAGATCAGTCTGGCTTGTGCAACATTGGTGGGGGGGAACACAACAGGACGTCACACAAATGGGCCGTTTCAGTGACACTCCCACCGCCGCGCAACCTTGCGAAAAATCGCTGGATGTTTTTTTGTGTGTGTGGTCTGAACGCAGCCGAACTGCATCGTTTTTATAAAGCAGCTCTGCTCAAGAGTTCATCCTCAGCCAATGAGCAGTTCATACCTCCTCCCTCCCTCAGCTGTTTGCTTTGTGCCTTTTCAACACAAACGGCTAAAAGGTTTACACGAGAGCACGGTGTTTTGACTGGCAGAAGAGGCTGACAGCTGCCCTGTTTTGATGTTCGTCCAGGGTCTGACCTGAATCAAATTCCACGGCGGTCATTCCTATCAGGAAGGGCCAAATGAAATATTTAAGCTGGTGCTGTTCCTGATGGTAATAAGTGAAAACAACAAGGAGGGATCTTAATGAGGATTTAAGAGCTGGAGGTGCAAGTTGGCCAAGGACATCAATCTTTTTTTCTTTCTCATAGTTTTTCATAGTTGTTAGAAGTCATTCAGAGTTCAATACAGAATGAGAAAGATTTGGTACCCAGCATTCATAAAATGATATACAGTGCATGATAATGTATAGGAGTACGTACAGTATAGGGCTGCAATTTACGGGGTTATTTTCATTGTTGATTAATCTGTCGATGTTTGTATTGATTAATTGATTTGTCTATAAAATGGTAAAAAAAAAAAATGTGGATCAGTGTTTCTCCAAAAGCCCGAGATGACGTCCTCCAATGTCTCGTTTTGTCCACAACTCAAAGATATTCAGTTTACTGTCACAGAGGAGAGAAGAAAACTAGAAAATATTCACATTTAAGGGCTCCTGCACACTGGCTGCGTGGCGTGAGCGTGGCGTCTCTGTTGCGTGGCGTCTGCGTGGCGTTTTCTACGTCTTTGCACACCAGAAACGTGTCTGACGCGGCGCTGCTGCTGCTGCTAGCTTTGTCTATACACATGGATGTTTCCCATAAACATAAATATACTGATCTGACTACAGCAAAGACCACGTCGGCAGTATTGACGGCAAAATAGGCTCCAGAATATTTGGTTCTGTATTGACAGGTGCAATATTTAATTAATTCTTTTTAAATGACATTTATATCAAAACCTAGAGACTTTCAAACATCAACATGTCATTTATTAAATGTATTCGTGTTAAAATGACATATAAACATCTTTTCCTATTCTATGTTGCCTGGAAACGCTTCCAACACGCGTGTTGCGTAATAAATAGGCGTTGGTTCTGTTTCTAGCATGCACGTGTTTTCGGCATGTCTCGAGACCTGCCTGGGACGTGCGCGTCATGCAGGCAGTGTGCACGCTCTAACCTGTTAACATGGGAGCTGAAAGAAAAACTGACACGCCACGCTCACGCCAAGCAACCGGTGTGCAGGAGGCCTTAGAAACTGGATCAGAAGTTTTACTTTTTTATCTTAAAAAATGACTCAAAAAAGTTGGCGATTCATTTAATAGTTGCCAGCTAATCGATTAATCTTTGCAGCTCTAGTACAGTGTAAAAAAAAGATTTCATGTTGAAATCTAGAGTCTTTTAGTTTGAGATGGATCGCAGTGGAATGCCGAGAATGTGAGTCCGCTGTGACACATAGCGAGAGCAGGACCTCACAAAGCTCCTCTGGTCTAGATCCTGACGGAGAGTACACCCTCAAGACTAAACATCATAATGTTATAATGCGAATATCATCGCTCGGTTTGCATGATTCTCTAGCTGTATGTCTTTCAATGGATATATTTTCAGTACCACTAGCAATCCTAACCTGACGTGCCATATGGTAAGAAGCCGTCATTGGAAACTGTTTGGACAAGGGCAGCAGTGGTGGAATGTACTTATTTTTCACGTATCTGTACTTAAGTAGAATCAATAATGCATACTTTTGACTTTTGACTTTGTTACATTTTGCAGCAATTATCTATACTTTCTACTCCACTACATTTCTACAACGTTCCGTTACGTTTTCTGATCAGTTTTTCCCCCTGCCAAAACGTCTTCCTGACCGTCATGCGTTTGCAGTCCGCAGGGAAGCCTTCAGCAGCGGCTCCTGCACCGCCACGCCAAGACCCGCCTTTCAGTAGCATTGATTGGCCAGGCGCGTACCGCTGCTGCCGTTACTGCTGCTGCTCCCGATAATCTGTTTGGTCATATGTGAAGCATCCGTTCACATAGGGTTAATGTACAACCCGTATATTTATCTTAAAACACTCCAGGTCCTCCTCAGCTGTGAAGCCACGTACTTGTCCACTATGTCCGAGCCCAGGTGTTCTTGCTAGATGAATGTGTGCAGCGTTCACTGTCCCATGGGAAATAATAAGTCGAGCTTCATGCAGATCACCCTGATAGATAACCAGAATTGTAAGTCATGATGTAAACTGGGCCGTAGATGGTAAGCACAATTACATTAACCTAAAACTAACTTCATTAAAATGCCACAGCCCATAGGCCTACTGTTTTTTTTGTTTTCTTTTATTATTAGAATATAGACATTAAGAGAATAAATCGTTATGCAAGTACTTTTACTACTTAAAGTACATTTACAATCAGGTACTTTTTACTTTTACTTAAGTAGGGTTGCCATTGTGGTACTTTTACTTTAGTAAATATGTCTCTGGTTATTTGTACTTTTACTTAAGTACTGAGATTCAGTACTTCCTCCACCACTGAAGGACAGACGCTTTAAAAAAACAGTCCGTCTATCACATCCGCCATTGTTGATTTGAACAAACTGTTGCGGCCGGCACACACACACACACGCACACACACACGCACACACACACGCACACACACACGCACACACTAATGCTTTCGGCGAAAACGCAAATGTTGGCGATTGATTTAATAGTTGCCAAATAATCGATTAATCTTTGCAGTTCTAAAAAATGACCAGTGGATAATTTTCACATTTTAAAAAGCTGGAATCAGAATCAGTTTTTAAGATAATCTTTTGGGCATTTTAGCCTTTTAATAGACAGCTGTGGACAGGAAAGGGGGGAGAGAGGGGGAAGACATGCAGCAAATGGCCACAGTTCGGACTCGAACCCTGAGCCGCTGCGTCGAGGACTGAGCCTCTGCATATGGGCCGCGCCTGCTCTACCAGGTGAGCTGCCCAGGCGCACAACATTTTCTTTTTTTCTTTTCTTGAAATTAACTTGAACAGATTATTCGGTTATCAAAATAGTTGGCGATTAATTTAATAGTTGAAAACTAATCGATTAATCTTAAACTCTACTCTATAGGAAGGCAGCCGTCTGGCAGTAAAGCCAGAGTGCTCACTTTTAGCAGAGACTCGAGGCTTCACTACACACTGTCATGATGTCTTTGTTTATCGCTGCACAGCTGTGTATACCAGGCTGATTAGACTTCTGCATAGGGAGGAATCGGCCTAGAGAGTGTCATGGCTGCATGTAGTCATCTGTAGTCGAGTTGACTTTTGACACATCGAGCTGCAGATACATTTGTTTCCAGGCAGGTTGTAAATGAAATGATGAGTTGCTACATTTGAACAGGCCTGTAGCTGTTTGTGCTGCAGGCGTCTCTCCTCGCTGACAACCCCCCTGTCCATTTGAACCAGATGTTGCAGATGTTTGCCAGCTATTAAACTGGGAAAAAATATGGCAAGCAAGCTGCTAAAACTAACACTTGGGGTGAGAATTGCCCCTTGACAACACGGGACAGGTTTCCATTATACTCTACAGCTGATCACTTCTAAATGATGTGACATACAAACACCGCTAATGGCATACCACACACGATCCACAGGGCCATAAATTACATCGCTACAACATGGCCCATTGCGTTGTCTGATCATTCTTAAATTTCTGTCGTGCAGACATAACTCATGGTATAATTTGCACCACTTTCCATGCAACCATAACTTGGATGACACACTGCTGAATGCCAAGTCACACAGTCCCCCCTCCCACCCAATGTGATTGAGACTTTGCAGAAAAAAAAGAAACGCATCCCTCCAAATCCGTCTGAGTCACAAGCTGTCTGTTACACAGAAGTGGAATCAGACTCGGTATTAACAATCCGTAAGAGTCATCCACGTTCTGTCTCTGCTCTTTTGAACACATTTTCTGCCCGAAAAGTCGTGCAACAGAAAGAATAAACGAACTGATTTTTGATGAATTATTTGGTCTGATTCGGATCCTTGACGTTCATTGCCCTCTCTGTCTTAGCTAGGAGTTTACACGCGACTTGTTAAGCATATGGTTTGCTCATCTGAATTCTTTGGCGCGGCGCAGACGAGCGAAGAGAGCTATCTCAGTGGGATTCCCTACAATTCTCCATTCACATTCCCACCTCTTCCTCTCTGAGTCACTCCTGTTCTTTCCGACTGTAAGCCTCTTCTCTTCTCCTCCCCCCCCAACAAAGTCCAAAGCAGATTTCACTCCCACCCTCACTAACTAACTAACTAAGCTTCCTCCGCACTCACTAATTATTTTTCTGTCCGATGTCACTCTGTGTAGGCTGCGTGTCTTTTTCTTTTCAGTTAATAATCAGCTGCTGTTGCAAATGTGATGCTGCTGCTCACCAAACAGAAGGTCCAGCACTATTCTTATTTTATTTTGATTGAATAGCTGCAAATTGTCCCCCTTTTCCTTTCCCTTGAAAGATGACTGGCAGTTGAATGGACACAGATGCTGCTTGAGACTTATTTTGAAGATTCGACAAAGGCCTTTGGGGTTTCACACTGGCCCGCTGTGTGGCTTTGAGTGAAAGGCTTAGGTCTCTCCTTTCTATTGCGAGAACTCGCCTTTTCAATGCAGCTTGGTCCGACTGTAGTCTACAGATGGGGGTCTTTGGATGTCGGGTAATTGAAAAACAACCCCCCCAAATCCACAGCTGGGCACAGATTGGGGTTGTGGAGGCACAGGACCTCATGATCAAGACGGTTTTAATGTGGTCTGTGCTCGCTCTCGGTGCATTCATGTGGTCTCAGTCAGAGCCCTTTTTCTTTTTTCTTTTTTTTAACTGAGTGGCTGTATGGAAGTGATTTGGGTTCATCTGGGTGTTCAGACAGAATACACGGTAAATACACAGTGATTAGCTGCATGTGGCGAACTGTTGGCTCTGCTGGCCCATCATGGACATACGTTTTGAGCAACCATTTCCACATTCTGCTTTCAACGAGACGTGAAAGAAAACAAATACAATGGCGGCAAAAATGCCAGAAAAAAGAAGTGTGGGGTGGGGGGGGGTTCAAAATTGGAACGTAACGAGCAATTATAGCACATCATTTTGTAAACATTTTCCTTCCCCCTGCCGAGCACCTCCCATAATTTTAAATTGTTCCATCAATTAATTGAGCGGCCAGGGTTGGCTTTTCCTGTTGGTTCAGCTGCTCTTCAATGAGGACAAAGCTTTCTGCGGTTGCTCTACCCTCAACCGCCGCCAGCAACGGCCCCGAGGACACCAGATGTAGCAGAGGGGAAAAAAGGGAGAGAGGGAGCTAGAGGGATAGGGAGAGAAGGAGCGAGAGAGCAGCTTCTTGGAGAGGAAGTGCTCCCCAGACCCAGAACACTTGTCCAAACGTCACCCCTGACAGGTGGGGAGCAGAACAGTCCAGCAACCCCCTTTTTGAGGTTTCACCCTGTAATAATAAAGTAAAGAACAGCTATTAGTCAGCAGGACATTATAAGGCGTCTTGTGTGTTGCTTGTATCACTCTGGGTGTCTCGCAGCTCCGTCCCGTCACTGTATTATAACAGCGTGCCGTGGGTTTGATTAGTGGGCGGCGGGTGTGCGGTTTGGGGAGATTGGCTCTCCCTGCGGAGCGGAGCATCAACACTCCAGAACGGCTGCTTTGTAACATTCACAACAGATAATATTTTCCTGTATCCATGCATCCTGTTTCATTTGGAGCCTGAAGGAACAGAGAGAATGACCCAACATGCTCTCTTGTTTATACTTGACTGTCCTACAGCAGTGATTCCCAACCAGGGCTACTCCCCGGGGATACATGTAAGATTGTAGCTCAAATAATTAGAAAAGAATAGAAATGCAGTATACTCAAATTGAGTCAGTAATGGTTGTAGAAGTAAAAGTAGCTGAAAATAATCAAATACATAGATAAAAGTGATTATATAAGTGATTAATAAAGTGTTGAAACGTCCATCTTCTGCCACTCGCTGACCTAAACTCTAGATAAACTATTTTGATAACCGTTGAGAAGCAGGAGCAGGACGCGTACCTACGATCTGCAGCACTATTCTCAAGCCATATCAGCCCAAACTCATCCTCTGGCTTATTTAATACTCTCGCACGCACAGCACTTCTCTCATGGTGTAACATGCGGTGCCTTTCCACCCTCTGAAAGTGCACCTGAATGTGTCCTCTTTTATTTCTATATATTCTTATTCGATTACTTGTTTAGTTTATAAAATGTCAGAAAATGGTGAAAGATGTCAATCACTTTCCAAAAGCCCAAGATGACGTCCTCAAATGTCTTGTTTTTTCCAAAAACTCCAAAGATATTCCGTGTACTGTCACAGAGGAGAGAAGAAACTTTATTCACAGTTAAGAAGCTGGAATTTTGACATTTTCCCCCCCAATAAAAATAGACTCAAACTGATTAATCGACTATCCAAATAGTTGGCAATTAATTTCGTAGTTGACAACTGATCGATTCATTGCTTAATCTTTGCAGCTCTAGCCACATTTCCCAGCTTGCACTGGTCTCCAGTAGGACTGTCGGAGGGAAAGAGTGCAGAGAGTGAGAGTGTCTCTTTGGCCTCGGAGAATGCTAATCCTCCTGGGTGGTTTGGGAAAGACCTCCTTCAAAGGCCTGCTCTGTTAACCTGGCCGTGGTGGATTAGCAGCGAGTGTGAGGGAGGGGAGCTCCAGTGAGAACCAAACACATTCTTGTCCGCAGGCTCTTCTCCTATCATTCCTGCCTGGCTGTTTTCCATGCTGTCCCTCGCACTGCCCTAGCCTATTTCTTGCCTATTTCCCAAACTAGTGCTCCCTTTGAAGTTAGAAACTTCACCTGAGGGTGTTTTTTTTTTTCAGAGGCAGCTGTATGCATATCCAATGTCAGGCCAGAACCCTGTTTGATGCCCTTAGTCTTCTGCAGACAGTCTATACTGAAATGGAATATACTCGTAATCAGACATTTGTCAGTATGGCTTGTTTTGCCATCCAGCTGAGCCTGAGGTTTCTCCTATATTCATTCTGTTGAATAATGAGCGCCACTGCGAATGTCGCACAACCTGCTCTCGTGTTTTACCGAGTGAGGGCCGGGGACGTCTGCCGCAGCCGAGCGTGTCTATTGTGATCAACTGAAGCTGCGAGCGAGTGGAAAATAAAAGGCTGGAAATAGAACAGTGATGCAAAGTGCTGCGGGGCCGGCCACGAGTGTTGACGCACGACGCCGGTGTTAGGGTTGTACATAGAAAATAATAAGGGCGACTGTTTTGACACCAGTGTTTTGTTGTGTAAAGGGCAGCCCCGCCAGCGTGCGGCGTGTTTTGGCTCTGGAAGGTTACGGTGGAGCAGTCTGCGAAGAAATGCCTCCCCTGTCACATTCTCCACTTTTGATCTGTGACTGAAGCTTTGGCATTAAGCGCGTTCATTTGTTTGTAGGGATGTCTGTATTATTACCATTTCTCAGCAGCGTGCCCAGGTGAGATCACTCAGCAAGTTTGCACAAGTCTCATTAGCTCTGATAAATACCACCACATGCAACGGTCGTTTGATTTCCCCTAGAAACGGAGGTGGAGGCAGGGTGGTCAGAGCGGGTCCTGCCCAGCTGTCTGATGGAGCAGGGTAACCTGAGAGCAATTCGACAACGTGCTGGCTCTGCTTTAAACCTGGATGGACACGGGTTGATACAATTAACTCTGGCTAACCTCAAGCAGATGGGGGTCTCTCAAGTATCCAGTGGTACTGGCTGGAGGGAGGAGGAGAGGGGGGGGCGGCGAGGGGTGTTGGCGCAAAAGTCGCAAGACGCCAACAGCTGACTGCAGGCGTCTGTCCGTGCCTCGGCCTGACGTTTGAGCCCCTTCAGTCCTCTGAGGAGACCGGATCAGAAGAGAGATGTTTATATTCACACTGGATCACATTTCAAATGGCACCTCTGCCAAAGTTGGACAAATACACCACAGGATTCCTGCGTAGTAAAAAAAAAAAAAGTCTGACTGCATATGCACAGAGAAGCAAAATATATTTCCATTTGCTCCCTGACGAGCTTGCCCTAAAAGAATCCTAAATATGTACGGAGGCCCACGGTTGGTCCCTATCCGTTGTCTGACTTGTCTCTGATGTGTAACCGTCTGTCGCGGTTTGATTTCCACAATATTCAATATGAAACTAACCTTCAAATCCAAAAGTGGGCGTGCCAAATGCCTGATGATTCAGCTCTCAGACAGATGCTACAGAAGCTGTAGACAGTCATGTTGGGAATGTTCAGAGATGTAGCCCAATATTTACTCTCACAAAGCTTGTTATTAAAGGCGCTGCACTTGATGTACTAATTTACTTTCCAGAGCTTAAGGCTACAAGAGCGTTCTAGTGATGATGCATTTGTATGTTTTATGTTTCTTCCAGCTTGGTTTCCCACGACTGGAGGAAATAATTGTTTGGGTTTCGGATAAATTACATGTGAGGAAACTAAATTCAGGCTTGTGATGGTCACATGTAGCATTCTCCACACTCGCAAAGCTTGTGTTTTAAGGTCCATATTTTTGAAAGGTTTTACACGTTTGTATAAATTCCAAAGGCTTTATAACATTAACTGATCCCCATGTTAAAAATAAGCTCAGCAGAAGTCCTAAAATACGGCTTCATTTGACAACCCGAGCTCTGGGAGATGATTTCATCGAAGCTTAGCTAAATTTGGGTCAGACACCATGACGCGTGTCGGTAGACGCGTGTCATCTAATTCAAACGTGACTTGCAGCACATGGTGAAAGCTGTTAATGGTACGCACCTGCACACAGCTGCGTTTGGTCACCTCGTTTGATCAAGAGAACACCATTTTATCTCAGTCAGACATCGGGGCTAGATCATGTTGACCATTACCAAAGATCCTCTATACTAAAGAGGCCAATGGTATGAAATGATACACACTTCCTGTCTCCTAAAGGGGCCTGGCCTAGGGGTGGAACGGTACATGTATTCATATTGAACTGAAACGGTACGGGCGTCTCGGTTCGGTACATGAATTTACACGGAGAATACACGGTATATAAATAAATAAAACTTGTGTGCAAATTAATTAATGTAATGCGGAACTACTGTTAGATACGCGGGTTCTAGGGACACCTAATCTGTAGCCCCGCCTTAGCTCTGAAGCTAGCCGATCTCCGCCTACA
The DNA here is from genome assembly GCF_031162955.1 of Sander vitreus. Taxonomy (NCBI): domain Eukaryota; kingdom Metazoa; phylum Chordata; class Actinopteri; order Perciformes; family Percidae; genus Sander; species Sander vitreus. The sequence continues at coordinate 26,490,421 of NC_135869.1, read as the reverse complement.
TGCAGTTTTTTACAGGTCGACGGTCCAGTGAGTGAGTCAGAGATAGCAGCACTAAAGGACGAGTATGACGAGTGGCGGCGACCCACAAGAGTTAGAGGACCCGCCGGCCTCTTTAAGATCGCAAGTTTGGGAAAACTTCGAGACTGTATGGATGAAGCCTGGAGCCTCCCGTGTCATGCCCTCCCGCCTGGTGCCGTCGTCCCGGCCTCGAAAACTTCGGTCTTCGGGTCAGTTACAGTAGTACAGGCGAGAGAGTGGTGGATAAGACGAGGACTGTGTGTCGGCGTTGTTCAGCAGTTGTCGGGTATGTGAGTGGAAATGCATCGAACATGCTAAAGCATATCCGACGCCATCACTCAGCTGTCCCAATCACTGGAACGAGACAAAAGAAAACTGTCCAACTTCTCCTCCCTACAGTGCTTAACCAGCCTTTAAATACCTCATTACAACATGCCATCCCGTCCACATATTTGTTGTTGTTGTTGTTATTATTGTTTATATATGTAATTTGCACTTTTCATAAATAAGAGATGCTGTATTTCCCAAGGGGGTAAGCTTCGCTTCAGAGCTCGAACCTCCTATGGCACCATTTTGATGCTACAAAGCGATCACCCGACGTTAGCATTCCATTGACTCCCATTCATTCTGACGTCACTTTGACAGCGAATAACTTTACATCTGAAGCGTTTAAAGACTTTATTTGTCCATTGTTTATTTCTAAAGAAACACGACAACCTATAAAAGCCTCCATTACCTTGTACCTCACGTTATGGCTCCGTAGTAGACATTTTTGTAAAAATACGCTAACGATTGTGTCACAACCACGCTTACTGTCGCATAGTAGAGGAGTTACCGTATAGTACAGGAGAAGCTCTCAGGCAGTTTGGACTTACATTAGATGTTAAAGTTTAATTACTAATGTTAACTATCATTTTAGTGATCAATAATGAGCCTGTGTCTATGTTATCTCCTTACATATACCTACGCTCTCCGTCTCTGCTAGATTGGGAATGATTGAGATTTCTCTTGGCACAGCTACCAGAAGACTTCCAACTTTCAGACAGGTTGCTCACGTCACATCTACGTCTTCAAGCTCAGTTGGAGGCTGCTCACTAACGCTCAGCCAGCACCGGAAAAGTGCTTCTAATATCCTTCTATGGTATTTCCAGTTTTATAGCTGATTGTCTTATTTTGTTTACAAGTTCCAGATGGAGTTTGGAGATGATGTGGGGTACTCTTTGTTTACTGTTTACATCTTACTTTACACACTAAAGGCTGTTGCAGCTAGCTCAGGGGAGAGACTGGATGACACTAGGTGGTACAGCCTGAGACATGCACAATAAAAAAAAATGTGCCTTCTGCATTGTGGTTATGCTTTTCCCTCCATTGTATTGAACCGAACCGTGATGTATGAACCGAACCGTGACTTCTGTGTACCGTTGCACCTCTAGCGTGACCCCATTCGAAAGTGTAGTGAACGTGGTGTGGGTGGATGAAAAGTTACATTTGTATAATTTGTTAATATTTTCTTTTGCTAACGTTAGATATTTACACACCTAAGAAAGACATATTTAGCATCACGGAGATTAGTTTTGTTAGGGCGTTCACGAACGTTAGCTGACGTTAGCTTCTCCGTGTTGACAGAGCTCGCGAGAGTTCGGTCCTGAGACAGAAACAGGTCTCAAACAACATTTTCGCCTTGATGTGTCCGTCTTAAAAATAATGCCATTTCAGTGTCAGAATGTTCTGGAGATATGTGGCTTGTAAAGAATGGCTCCACTATTTACTTTGGTGACTATGGGGTGAAAGAATCGGTCATAATCTGTGTTCACGTTCACTTTGGAACTCCCGTTGGAATCAACGCACTCAGGACCTGCCGCTAGTCTCCTAAAGAGGTGTGGCCGTGGGGGAGCCCACGGGACACAGAGACAGGAAGTAGTAAGAGTTAGGGCGTCTCGGTTCTAAACCAGACATCCACCAGTCATTCTGTGCTCAGTCCAGAACTACATTTGCTTAAAGTGCCCATATTATGAAAAAAACACTTTTTCTGGGATTTGGGGTGTTCTTTTGTGTCTCTGGTGCTTCTACACGTATACAAACTTTGAAAAGAATCCATCCATGCTGTTTTGAGTGAGATACGGTCTCTGAATGTGTCCTGCCTTCAGTCTCCGGGTGAGCTGTTCAAAATCGGCACGGCTTGTGACGTCACAAGCTGAAACAAGCTGGCTAACCGCAACCGTTAGCTTGTAGCATTAGCATGCTAACGCTAATGCTAACGCTAGCATGCTACCTCATTCTCAATAGCAAAGCACTGCTACAACACACACAAGTTCACAAATAATCTACAAAAGAACTACTTCCATGTGCGCCTTCATTTAGAAGTCTCCCAGCTAATCCTGCCTTGTAACTGACCGAAGTTGGAGAAACAGCCTTTCTTTTACGGTCTATGGAGCTAGCTAGCTGACATGATCTACATCTGAGCTACTGCGCATGTGCAATCAAAGATAGTACAGAAGAAGAAAAGAGGTCTCACTCTGTAGCTAAAACAGAGACCAGCTGAAAAGAGGATCTGCAGCAGTGAAAGAGAGCTGTGCAGTACAATAAAATATGGTGTTTTTTGAAAATGAAACCATGTAACCCTATTCTGGTACAACCTTAAAATACAACTATGAACCTGAAAATGAGCATAATATGGGCACTTTAATGTCCTCCACACGTTTCTGAATTACTTACCAAGGAGAGCTGAAGTGATTAGTCGGTTGACAGAAAAATTATCTGCAACTGTTTTTGGTAATCAGTTCACTGTTTTTCGAGCAAACATATTGCAAAAGATGCCAAACGTTCTCTGATTCCAGCTCAAATGGGGTAATTTTGTCCTTATCTTTGGAGTTTGGACTTTTGGGGGAACTTAACAAGACATTTGAAGACGTCACCTTAGGGTCTGCAGTTGTGATGTGCATTTTTCACAATTACTTTATGTTTCATGGAATAAACGATATAATCGGCAGATAATTATAATGAAAATATGTGTTGCAGCCATGTTCTCATGGTAGTAGATGTCTGTGCAGCGCTTTCATCTATGATTCGGACAGTAATACTGTCCTGATTCCTAAAAGGCTGAGGGTCATCTCAGTCCAACACATTCATTGGCAATGTACACGGTATAAAAGTAAAAATATTGCTGGCTGATTAATGGTAATGATGTAACACTGCTCCCAGATGAAGTTGTGAAATCATTCTTAGAAACTAAAACTCCCCAGGAGTTGAAGGGGGAAAAACAAAGCGGAGACGCAAAGCGGAATTTCTGGCGTTGAACAGAGTAGTGTGGTGGTCCTCAACTTGTGTTTAAACAGGTTGGTACTATCCAACCTCTCCACGGCAGCTCGGCCCAGGCCTCTCCTCTACTCTCCTCCATTACATCAGAGGGGGCAAAGGAGCCAAGAAGCTAGGCGAGCCGAGCAGCCACTGAAAACAACTCGGGTCCCGGCCAACAGTAGTGCAAGCTTGCAGAAGCCTAAGCTGTGCCGCGCTTTGATTTGCTCACTGTTTTGACTTCTCACTTAGCTGCAGCGGCGAAGGTACTGTGGAAGACTCCTCGCCTGGATGACTCTCTGTTTGAAACGTTGTATGACACAGAGTGGAAAGAGAGGGTGATGTACTATGCAGGGGTAACAGGAATGCCACTAAAAATTGCCATTGTGGCATGGTTTCCTACTATTTGGAGCCCAAAGTAGTTGGGTTGGACTCCTCTATTATGCAATTACAGTGGACTGTATCACGAAGGGAAAAGGTGACGTGAGATGGATGAAATGTTCTCACACTAAGAATTTTGCCAGCCTTTTTCCTTTCATGTGTGAGTGTGTGGTAACTTTCCCCATGCAGCCAAACCGATGTTTACAAAGAAAGATAAGCTTATCACTTTACCTTAGGTTACATTACCTTTTTAATCAGCGTTTCGAGACAAAAACGTTCCCCGTCGCGTCCACACAAGAGTTTTATCTCCGTCCATATTAACACATCTGACAACACATGATACATGAACGCCGTGCAACCAGTAACCAGTAACATAGCTCCAACACGTGCTTGAGCTATGTTACTGGTTACTGGTTGCGCGGCGTTTGTCGTTCGACTGGTCGTGACCGCTTTCCCAAGATGGCGCCAGCCTGTATACGTGAACGCTACTGTCTTTCTAAACTATCTTTTTAATAAACTTTCTGTACACTTACAAAGTTCTCAATGCTTCGGTTTACATGTAGGGACCCTCATTATGCTACCGTGGAAGTGTGGTGCTATTTTGAGCCTTTTTAGTGGTTTAGAAATGGCTTTCTTTTTACTTTACCCTCTGCCCCGACGACTAGCTTCATAAGCTACTTAGCGGTTTGGGCTAACACTGATCACATTCCATTAGCATGAAAACAAATCCCAGAGAACGGTCGACTCGGTACACGTGTTATTAACCCCTAGGCTCATTTTGCGCCGGATTTGTCCTTTAAATGTCGATTGTTAGAAAACTCCGTTGTTTACAGCTGCCACGTGGCACCCAAAAATGAATTTAGTTCCTTGACACTTATTTATCTTGGCTGGTTGCCCAGTTATTAACAATGCCTGATAACAACTGGGCTTTGATGCTGCTTCATTCTCCAACCGCAGCACGTCATTTATATATCGCACCACCTCGCAGATCTCTGCTTCCTCTGAGCCTCTCGACGTGTCTCACCAGATCGCTCATCACTTCTACCGGCAGGTGCTGAGTGTGATGTATAATGTATATGGCTTCTCTTAGTCATGGCCTTCTATCCTTCTATGAAGAGAAGCTATGGGGGGGATATGTCCACTGTTTTTGCGTGGTTCTGGTCACAGTGATTTGGTGCAACAGATGTCCCCAGAGTGTGGAACAGGAGTCCTGGGAATCAAAAACTTTCTGTGTTTGCTTTGCGATATTTAATGCACATCACAGGGACTATGAGGTTCTTAATGCGTATTACTGCTGCTTTCCTCTCCACTCCTCCATTGTTGACTAGTTTGTTCTTCCTATCACTCTGAGAAGGAGCATGTCTTTGAATGCCGCCCTATAATTTTTTTTTGAAAAACCTTTTGGAAAGAGGGGATCGAGATATTTTTCCGCTCTTTTTTGAAGTGTTCCTTTCCGTTTTCCTCTTAGTATAAAAATGATGCACAAGGAGATTTTGTTACTCTTTTTTTCCTTTCTAATGTTATAAATCTTGGAAAACGCAGGTCTGTTTAGCGGTATTAGAAGATTTTCCTGGCAGTTAGTAGTTCCATGATCACTCTGCCACCAATGACTCTAATATCTGTATTATGTGACCAGAAGGAGTCTTATCAGATTTACATATTACATGCATGGATTTGCTCAGATATAAAAACCTGCCAAAGCTGGAATATTGCCCAGTGTCTACAAGTCAATTTCCCTTAACCGCATTTCCACAGTTAGCCTGCACCCCGTGAAGAGTTGGACTCAGTTCCTGAAATTCTACCCTGCTTACTCTCTCCATTCTGCCCGACTGCAGTTAAGGGCTAAAGTTAAGTGGTGTGGCCGGGTCTTTAAAAAGTAACCCACTTTTGTCATGAATAGGGAAGCGCTGAATGTGAATGGGTGGTGTGTTTGCCTCTGTGGCAAAGGCACTGGACTACCCCATAAAGCCTTTTTTAGAGGATGCCTGGTATCGGCTTTTGAGAGATAATTAAGGTTTGTGTTGCACTACTCCTTGCTTATATCATCTCAGAATAATGGAAGTAGATTTCAAATCAATTGGAACTTCTTAGTCTAATTGGTCATTTTTAGTCCCTGCTCACTCACTAGCCGCATTTCCGTTCTCGATGTTTTAAGTATCGCGTTAGAAAAGTTGGACGGAAACGGCAAAATTCGCTTAAACCTCCTCAATTGCGCAAAAAAACTTTTTTGCGCTTGCTTGAAGTGGTTTTGGCCTTTGTCCAAAAAAAAAGAGTTGATGCGCTAAATAAGTTATGGAAACACCTTTGCCAAATAAGTTCGCGAACATTTAACTGACACGACTGATCTGCTCTTCCCGCTGTCGGCGTCTTCTTGGATATTCCCATAACGGGTCTTCATCTCCGGACAGCATGAAACATGGCCCATACTCGCCCACTAGAAAGACTTGCCCAATGGAACCAAATTTCTGAAAACGTCTCTCCATTTTTCTACTTCTTCTACTCCTGTTTCCTGGCAGATTACAGCAGTGCGAGGCCTATAGCGGCAACTTCTGACCAAGCTACGCTGTAGCCTAGTTTAATCGCAAACAAGTTGATAGAAACTCCCCTAATTCACATTTCTTTTTAACATTTCATTTGAAAATTTGCTTGACAATTGAATGGAAACAGAGATTGGTCAAACACAAACCCGGCGGCAACTACAGTTTTTGTGCATAGCGTGCTGCACTATGGATGTTCGGATAATCGGTCGTTGGTTCATCAATCTTCATGGTTCTTCAGATGCAGCTGGAATACAAACAGGAATTTGCAAAAGGGACTCGAGGGTTTTGTTCATCAGACTCGATAGTTCCTGTTTTTTTATTTATTGGCTATTGGTCAGTCGCTGAGTTGTTTCAGTTCAAAATTAATTTGGGAACCGTGCCGGATTTCCTTCCTGTGTCAGACTGAATGCCTGCTTGTCTGTGAGGTTGCCATGCATGGGAGCTCCGGCGCCCAGCTAATATCAGCCTCCCTCCTTCCTTCCCTCCCTCCGCTGCAGCCCCAGAGCCTATAAGAGGCAGCGTTCAAGACCAGACATAATAACCCAGCATGCTGTCATAAGAGATTGATTACGAGATGGCTCAGAGATTAGCAGGAGACAGTTAAAGAACAGGTTCACCAGCACAACCATCAGCACTTGTCAGTCACGATCTCCGTTTTTAAGTCCCACAGAGGTTAGGGAGGAGTGGAGCGGGGGAAAGGAAGCCTTTTGTTTATAGAAGAACAATGCTGCGCATGAGAATGCACGGTCCTGGAGTCAAAACAGGGCAGACAGGCAGAGGAAAGGTTGGGTCCTGGAAGAGTGGGGACGCGGTGGAGGGGAGAGTAACTGTTCCCTGAAGATGTGTCAGACTGTCTGGCGGGCTGGGTCAGTGCACTGGACTGGAGGAACCAGGTGGACAGGAAGAGAGATTCAGAACGGGGTCGGTCTGAGCTAGTGAGCCTAAAGACATTTGTTTAGGTTCACACGCAGTTATGATTCAATGCAACTCTCCCCCTCCTTCCTATTAGGCTGCGTTTCCCAGACATCTTTGACTTGGGATGGTAATGGTGGAATATTAGGCGCTTGTCTCTGTTCCCACACCCCCATTTCCTCCACCTCATAGGCTCCAGTGTAATGGTTAACCGCAGAGCAACTCTCTTGAACCCTCTTTTCCCCACTGTGCTCTTTGCTTTTCCCATGCCTTGTTGTGTTAGTGTGTGTGAAAGGGACTCTTAAAGCGACCGTACCATAGACTGTATATAAAGATGGACGGCGCAGCTCCACTTCCTCCCACTGTACAAAAGTGAAGCTTAAATACTGCAGATACGGAAATACATCTTGTAATTTTGGAGCCAAAGTCTGCGCAGTAGTAATCGGGTGGTGGAGCAGCGGTATCGAAGTCCCACCCATACACCCGATCGACCAATGGCGAGTCAATCACAGCTGTCAATCATGACATTTCAACCCCTTTTTATAGCATCAAATATCTAATAAAAACCAAACGTATTAAAAAAATGAACACTTGAACAAACAGCGTGATCAGACACTACCTGAAATGACAGAAACCATCTCAAAATTTTGTGTACTTTGATTTCTTAATTTGGACCATGTCCCATCCGCTAACATAGAGGGGGCGGGACTTATGACGTATACTGCAGCCAGCCACCAGGGGGCGATCCAGATGCCTTGGCTTCACTTGTACAGTCTATGCATCAAACCCTGGGCTATATATGTCACTTCACATCAGACGAAAGTAGACTCCTAGTTCCATCTCGTCCCGGCCAGCGATTGCTGCCATAGCGACGGCCCCTACTCTCCCTCCCCTAGGCGGCACGTGACCTCTCCCTCCCCAGGTGTTTGGCTTGCGTCTGGTGGACTTCATTGATTCGCCTGCACAGTAGGGCTCTTTGTGTGGCAGTCTGTGAGAAACTGGGCCTGTCCTCTCCCCACAGGTGGAACTTTAACTTCACCCCAAAGGTCTCTGCAGTTTCTGCCTGCACAGAGCTGCTGTTTCCACTCAGAGGAATTGATTTCTAATAAGAGACAGGCCCGGCAAAGTAAGGAGCTAAGCAAATCCGAGCTGATAATACATACAGTTGTGTGTGTGGTGTTTGTTTAAGCTTTCCCCCGCTGTCCTCGGGGAACGGCCCTGTTTGGGCAGAAATGTGGAAAGCCATTATGTGACTAATAAGCAGCAGTGAGCCGAGCAGCCACCGAGAGCATGCACACGACACCCCTGCTCCTTGTGTGAGCCACTGCAGATTACATTTCCACTTAGTCACTGACACATTTGTCAAGTGTTTCGGCAGTTTTGATGCGTTTTAGCCTTTTTTTTTTTGTGTGGGTGAGCCTGTCTGGCCGCCATCCTCAAATACCTTACCCTTCTTCTGGGGTCTGATTAAACTAACAATACTCAGTAAGAGAGAAGTGGGCCTTCAGCCTAAAAGGTTTTGGTCATTTATCAGATGGAGGGAATATGTGTGATAGGTGATCCTTGTTTCCACTCAAACGTGTTGTGTGGAAGAGCCAACGAGAGAGACAAAACTTTCATTGTAGCTGCATTGTGGAATAGGTAAACTTGTTACTTAGTGACAAATTCAGATACCTGTGGCTTTGTTATCAAGAGTCCATTCAGGTCTAAAAGAGGTCTGTAAGTGGAAGAGGCCTCTAATGTGACTTTCTTTGTTTATTGTCTTTTTTTTAAAATGTCCATACCCGTCTCAGCGCTGCAGTCCCCGGCTGTGTGAGGCAGTGCGACCGGAATGAGAAACACAGGCGACACAGAGAAACCCTTCTCTCAGCTTTGCCTCGATACTCGCCGTCGCCATGACGACAGAGGATTTTTAGATGGGCCGAGATGCAGGGGTTTATGGGATGCTTTTCCGGAGTGTGCGTCTGTGTGTTCTTGTGACACAGAAGGAGAAAGTTTGAAGCCTACCACGAGTGCCATCATGCAGTCATCTCCCCGTTATTAGTAAACTTATAACTTCTACTTTAGGCATAAAATGTATTCTAATTACAGCAACATTGCGTAGCATTGGTATTTTTTTTGTGATTTGGCGCCACTACAGTTTTTGGGCGTTTTTACACCTATAGTTTGTTTGCTTTGGTCCAAATCCGTAGCCTGACAGACGATGTCAGGCAAGATGTTGGGTCTGGGAACTCACCATTGGCGGGATAAACGTTTGTCTTTCAAATTCTCTCTGCACGCAATAGGATAGCGCTACGACCAACCAGAGCAACGCTAGTTGATGGATTAAACTTTTGCCGTATCCGGTCGGCAAAACTCTGAACACATCTTCCTTTTTTAAGAATGACTTCAGTGCCGTTCTTTGTTATTTTCTCAAAGAAAAGCTGAACTCCAAGTCTTCCAGAAGACCGCTGTTCCCAGCAGCAGCAGCAGCCATAAGCCCGCCCACCGACTCTATACACGATGTGATTGGCCTGACCAGAGTTTGGTTTTTCCAGCTCGCAAGCCAACGGAGAGTTGCTAGACGACCCTGGCTGCAAATTACATTTGCTGCCGCTAGGGTGTGTCTAGATTTCTAGGCTACCGAATCAGTTGATTAATTTGTAAGCTTGGATTGGATTGGTTTGGTTTCACACATGGAAAAATCCAAGCGTACCAAAATGCGTCATCACAAACCACGCAAGAACGTTCAATCCTCTTATTGGTCAGATGTGTCTGGGGCGGGAGCAAGAAAAAGTAAATGCAGGAAGAAGGTCCTGTGTTCTGGACTAGTGCATATTTCTTGCATCTCCGTGGTCAAACCAGCTCGTTTCATTTCAATACTCGGACATTGTTTCGCGAGCGACGTTACGAAGTCTGCTCTGCTCACTGAGACTTCGCTGTGCTCTCCCGGCGACTTTAGCGGCGGCTGCTTTGACCACGGAGATGCGGGTGACGGCCGGCGAGCTTGACCGCTGTCTATTTCTGTGAGAGAAACACTTCAAGCTGCTACAGTTTGCTGCTCTGCTGCATCGCTGATTGCTGAGCACACCTGACTACAGGAGACATCAGCTCAGACTGCTGAACACACCTGACTACAGGAGACATCAGCTCAGACTGCTGAACACACCTGACTACAGGAGACATCAGCTCAGACTGCTGAGCACACCTGACTACAGGAGACATCAGCTCAGACTGCTGAACACACCTGACTACAGGAGACATCAGCTCAGACTGCTGAACACACCTGACTACAGGAGACATCAGCTCAGACTGCTGAGCACACCTGACTACAGGAGACATCAGCTCAGACTGCTGGACACACCTGACTACAGGAGACATCAGCTCAGACTGCTGGACACACCTGACTACAGGAGACATCAGCTCAGACTGCTGAACACACCTGACTACAGGAGACATCAGCTCAGACTGCTGAACACACCTGACTACAGGAGACATCAGCTCAGACTGCTGGACACACCTGACTACAGGAGACATCAGCTCAGACTGGCGGAGTTTGTATAGTCGGTGCAGTTCGAGTACGGGTCACGTTCTCACCACAAACCAACCGCTCCAGAGTTTGATTGAACGAGACCACCTCATCAAGCAGGTCTCAGTACGCTTGTTTGGTCCGCTCTTGGCGCGCACCCGAGTGTGATTGCCGTGTTCTCACCTTCCCACCAAACAAACCGCACCAGCGGGGCAAACGAACTCGAGTGCGATTTAACCCAACTAAACGAGGCAGGTGTGAAAGCGCCGTTAGGCCTCCTGCACACTGCCTGCGTGGCGTGAGCGTGGCGTCAGCTGCGTGGCGTGTCCGTTTTTTTATTTCGGCTCCCATGTTAACAGGTCAGAGCTTGCACACTGCCTGCGTGACACGCACGTCTCAGGCAGGTCTCGAGACACGCAAGCGTGTTGGAAGCGTTTCCAGGCAAAGCAGAATACGAAAAGATGTTTGTCATTTTGACACAAATACATTTAGTAAATGACATTTTCATGAAAGTCTCTAGGTTTTGAAATAAATGCAGATGTAAATGTAATTTAAAAAAAATAAAAATAATAATAATAACTATCGATTTTCAAATATTGCACCAGTCAATACAGAACCAAATATTCTGTATCTTATTTTGACGTCAATACTGCCGACGTGGTCTTTGCTGTAATCAAATCAGTCTATATTTATGTTTATGCTTATGGGAAACATCCATGTGTACAGACAAGGCTAGCAGCAGCAGCAGCAGCAGCGTCGCGTCAGACATGTTTCTGGTGTGTAAAGACGTAGAAAACGCCACACAGCTGACACCAAATTGATAGATTATCGGCCGTCGGACAGTCTGGCGAGGTTGGTGACTCGAGTCTGTTTGGTGCGTTCCGTGCCGTCGTCAGTCGGAGGAGCCAGCGGCTTGAATTTGGGCCAGTTTGACTTGTAGAATCGGCCAGTGGGCAGTCAGACTGAAAACCCTTACCGGGGATGACGAGCGGGGTGAGCGTGACAAACGACTTTCAAAATCTGACGAAAATCTTTGTCGATCAAAATGTGGTCTGGCTTTGAAATTTGGGAGAAACCAGACTCGCGTGACGCGGTCGTCATTTCCGTTTTTTTTTGGGACTACAATACAGATTAGCGCCGCCTGCTGTTAAGGAGATGTATTACGTCTCGCGCAGAACGTACGCCCAAGTCGGCGTCGCTTCGGTGCGTTCCGAGGCACTTTTTGGACCTCGGGGAGCCGACTGATCAGTCCGACTGCCTTTTCTGACGACGGTCGGCCGTCAGGTTGGTGTGTCAGGGCTGTCCCAATTTCATCAGATTTCGTTGCCTTAGCAGCCCAATTCTGAGTTTGTGATGCATATTGCCACGTTTTTGTGCCATGTTAATGAAGTGTGAAACAGTTTGGAAAATGAGCTAAAGTGGTTTAATATTGAGGACAGGATTATATCACCATCACCACCACCCAACTTTAATGGAATAATGATGAATTTTGTCACTCACATTTCTTTTAGAAAGGTTCGCTCTGCAGTTCTGATTCAAGCTCTGAATGTGTCCCGTCTAACCCCTCACCTCATATTAACTCTGGCAACCCGCTCCGTTATTTGGTTGCCACTCCCTGAGAACAGCGTTGTGTACGGTGTAGCCATGGAACACAAATGATGTGATTCTAGCTGGCGTCTGAAATGAGCTTTTAATGTTTCTAGTTTTCCCAACATTTTCTTAATCTTGGGGCCATGTGTATGCATCTGTCCTTTTGTGGGGCTGACTGTGTGTGTGTGTGTGCTGACGCATGTGTCTCTCTTCCATTTTAAAGTACGGGGAGAGAGAGCGCATGTAATTATGTTTGTCGGTAAGTGAGCATGAGAAAGGCGGTCCAGGGTGACCAATAAAACAACAGATTTACGACACTGCCCTGTAGGTGCAAGCTCGCCCACTTCCTTTTCTTGGGGAAGGCTTCTGTCATCACGACCCCAATTCCCATAACGACAAAAATGTTGGGGCATTTCTGTGCTGCTGGCGGGTAACGAGGCCCCACCATTTCTATTAATGTCATTATATAAAGCTGTAATGCCCCTTTCTATGTATGTTGGGTCATTTCAACAGCCTTGCAACATCGCACTGAAGTCTGTCGGCCATGCTAAACTCATTCATGAGCTTAAAATAAAGTATTTTGGTGCCACTGAATTAGATTTTTTTCCCCCCATTGGATCAAAACACGAAGCTTCTTCTTCCATTGTTCCCTCCTTACACTTTCCACTCTCCTGCCTGCTTGCCCTACATTAAGATCCCCCTCGCTACTCCTCTTTCGGTTTGTTTATTTCGTTTATGCTCAAAAGCGGATTTGTGAATTTAGAGCATCGCGGTTAGAATTAAAACAACATCATTAGAGAGACTTCTACACGCTGGAGGTGTGATAGAAATTCAGATTTATGCACACAAAGGGCAAAGAGGATTGTCTAGAGAGGAGGGAGCAGAAACCCAGAGAGAAGCTCCATCAGACATAAATGAGGCCAAGTTTTCCTCAGAGGGGTGACATGGAGGCTCCTACCAAGGGTCCCAAAAACCCAGCCTGCCCTTCATGTCAGAGATCTGAGAATGCTTTGAGTCCTCAACATCAATCCCAGAAAGACGGAGACTTTGCTGATCGTCTCAGGAAAGCCTTTAGTTTAGCTAAAGGGAGCAGTCGTCTCGGCTCAGGTTTTGATCCTCTTTTTATCCCCTTTTTTTTGTCCCTTTTCTGGATGTGTGGACTGGTAGGTTCACACTTGTTTCTGTAAGTGGAAGCACAATAGTAAAAAGAGATGAATCACAGCTGAAATAGTGAAATTAGAAGACCAGCTTTAAAGAAAAAGTAGATGGTACATGGAAGTGTCTTAGGCTGCATTCCCGCACACTGCGGGGTCCTCAGGCGGTCCGGAGAAAACGCAAGTCCGTTCATTTTGAATGAGAGTAGTGCATTTAAGCGTGATTTATGCTTCAGCGTTAAATCTACGCCGTGGCTACGTACATAGGTACGTGGAGGCACGGACCCTACGCCGTAGCCTGACGTGCACCCCTCGAAAATGTGACTGCACGTCACTCGGCCGTGGCTTGGTAGCGTTGCATTTCCCCCCGACTCATTTCCTGGTTCTCCTTCTCCATAAACAACATGAAATCAAGGAGAGGGTTAACTTCTCCTGCTCCAGATTTCCCACCGTGGTCAGAAAGAACAGGAGGAGACACTTTGTTTCTCTCACTATGACTCTAGAGTCGACACTCGCTCCGAAGCTAATCGCCGTCACTCTCCCACCCGCTCTACCACACACTCCCTACGCACCCACACACACGCAGGCCCTGCTATTCTCTTAAAGAGATCGACACACACACCAACGCACAAGTATAAACTTCAGGCCACTTAACGTAGGCTACGGCGAAAGCTCTGCGTGAAGCCTCCAATCTTCAATCTGTCCGTCGGTTTTGAGGCGGTGTGAGAGTCTCGTACAGAAAACGGGAAACATCACTGCCTCTATGGCTGCCACTAGATAGATAGATAGATAGATATACATATACACACACACACACACACACACACGAGACACAAGCCCTGAACTGCCCAGGAGTTTGTGTAACAAATGACTGTTTCCTGCAACAACAAACCACAGTCGCTCCTTCTCTATTCTCTTTCTCCGTGAAATGCAGCTGCCTTCAAGTGCGGTCGGAAATGTCGACATCTATATAAACGCTCTGATGGAATACAATTGTGAAATATAAAGTCTGCTTGTGCAACATTGGGGGGTTAAAGAACACAACAGGCCGTTTCAGTGACACCCCACCCCCCCCCCCCCCGCCGCACAACCCTGCGGAAAATTGCTCTTTGCTGCATAATGCCGTCTCAGGAGGCCCACATTGCTGTGGTAAGAGACCTTTTATTCTGGAAAGTTTTGTGTGCGTATATAATAAAACACATTTGCCTCAACCTATCTGTCCTTTAGAAGGTTAACCCGGCTGAGGTGATAGAGTAGGGCTTTGCCAACCCGATTTTTGGTCTCCGTTTGCCTACAAATTACATAAAATCACAGTTTTTAATTAATTGAATAAAGCTCAGCTGAGCGTTTTGTCGGTGTGTAATGAGAGCTGTATTGTGATGGTTTGATTCCACTGCGTCCTGATTGCTGTCCGTGCGGTCTCCTTCTCGCTCTGCAGCCTCAGACTCCTAATTGGCTTCCCTGCCACCATTGTCTTCCTGCGTGCACCATTCCAGCGGTTTTCAGCTGTAATCCGGCCCCTTGTATGTTTTCATAAGGAGCCTATATAGGTATAATTGTAGTGTTGCCTTCCTGCCTTGTGGCTAGCTGGAGACTGCTTATGTACTCACAGGAGGGTCCGCAGGTTTTGCTCAGCTTAGTTTGCTTTCAAGGGATATTTTGGATATTTTGAAATGGGGTTGTATGACATGCTTATCCATAGTCCGTGTATTAGCCACAGTAGATGACTCAGCACGCCCCCAGTTTGGAGAAACAGACCAGAGTACCCAGACGAAAGCAAAGCAATCTACGGGGATGGGGGCAGCAGCAAAAACACAAACACCTAAAAAAACTTTAAATCTGTTCAGTGTATGCTATATTTATAATATTTCCACCGCTTTATCGTGCAGTCAGACAGCCCTTTCCTTTGGCATTACATTTTCTCAACCGTACAACTTCCGTATACCTAACAAATCAGCTGTTTGGCTTAGACTCTCAGCAGTTTATGGAAGAGACAACAAATACAAGCAAATAAAAATGAGTGATTATGACAGCAACGACGAAATGTTGTTCACTGTGGAGACAGGAGGAAACCTTTATGAGCCAATAGAGTATACAGAAGAAGAACCTTGCAGAGAGACTGAAAGAGAGAGAGAGGGGAAACGTGTGTGGAAAGGAAAGGTCTGTCTGACAGCAAGGTAAAGCGGTGTAAATATTCTAAATATAACATAAACTTAGAAATAGATTTTTTTGTTAAGGGTGTCCTAAAATCTGTTTAGCTGCTGCCGCCTTCCACAGCAGCACGTTGCTTATTTCCCGTGTCGGTTCTCCTGCCTGCTTCTCCAAACTGGGGGGCGTGCCGACCGCCATCTACTGTAGCCAACACACCGTCTATAAAAAAAGTACCTCATACAACCCCACTTCAAAATATTCAAACTATCCCTTGAAGCTGAGCTGGCCATTGTGTGGGCCATGTCAAGTCTTGCCTTACTCTGCAGTTGGTCTCAATTTGTCTTTATTGTCACTTCTTTGTTCCTGTCTGGACTTTAAAGTGCTCATATTATGCTCATTTTCAGGTTCATAATTGTATTTAGAGGTTATATCAGAATAGGTTTACATGGTTTAATTTTCAAAAAACACCATATTTTTGTTGTACTGCACATTCCTGCAGCTCCTCTTTTCACCCTGTGTGTTGAGCTCTCTGTTTTAGCTACAGAGTGAGACCTCTCACTTCTGTTTCATCTTTGTTGGGAGTTACACATGTGCAGTAACTAGGTAAGGACTACTAGCCAGTCAGAAGCAGAGTATGAGGGCGTGCCCTGACAGTACCTAGGTAAGGACTACTAGCCAGTCAGAAGCAGAGTCTGAGGGCGTGCCCTGACAGTACCTAGGTAAGGACTACTAGCCAGTCAGAAGCAGAGTATGAGGGCGTGTCCTGACAGTACCTAGGTAAGGACTACTAGCCAGTCAGAAGCAGAGTATGAGGGCGTGCCCTGACAGTACCTAGGTAAGGACTACTAGCCAGTCAGAAGCAGAGTCTGAGGGCGTGCCCTGACAGTACCTAGGTAAGGACTACTAGCCAGTCAGAAGCAGAGTATGAGGGCGTGTCCTGACAGTACCTAGGTAAGGACTACTAGCCAGTCAGAAGCAGAGTATGAGGGCGTGCCCTGACAGTACCTAGGTAAGGACTACTAGCCAGTCAGAAGCAGAGTATGAGGGCGTGCCATGCTAGCAGCTAGGCGAGCATTATAATGTGTGTTCCAAAGTGACCACGTTTGTCTCTGAAGTAAAGGCTGGACTACAATAGAGCTGTTTGGAGCAGTTTGTGAACAGTGTTTTCTGTTGGAGATGGTAAGTCCCTTTGGGGTGGACTTTGGGCTTTTTCACTTTGTAAACCTATAATGTGCACAAAAAGATATATACAAAAAAGGAAAGGGAAAAACCCAGAAAGCATAATATGAGCACTTTAAATGCGGGGTTTTGTTGCCATACCTTGCCTTAGAGTCGTATTTCCCAGTGGTTCACTGTTCTTTCCCTTCACTTCCTGTGGATTTATTGCATTGTAACTTCTAGACTAGGGAACATAGTGCTCAATGTTTCCCCTCTGAAAACACCATCAAATAACTGTCGAGCTTTGTTTCCCATAATGTACATGTTGTCTGCATTGTGGCAACCCAAAAAAGACAACGTTCACCCGTTACCTTAATGCGTCTTTTTCACCTCCGTGTGCACACACATCCATACTTATTCCTCTGTGCCTCTTAATATTAATTACGGCAGATCAGTGGAGAACGAGTGCGTGCATGTGTTGTGCTCGCTCGTCTGTGTGTTCAGGAAGAGCGCGACCGAAAGGGATACGTGCCAGATGTTTTAGAAATGAGGTGGATTTCACTGGAACTTAACACATTCCCAGGGATGTTTGCTGGAAAGAAATTCTTCCTCAACTGTCGAGCATGTTCTCGTGTGTGTGTGTGTGTGTGTGTGTGTGTGTGTGTGTGTGTGTGTGTGTTGTGCATCTGTAAACACCATGCATATGTAGATGCTGGTGTGTTCCACACTGGTGAAGCTGGTGATTTGCAAATTTAATTTAGTCGACGAGGCACCCAGAAGGTTTGTCCTGCTCCCTCCTCGGTTTCCTGGTGGGCAAAATAGTTTCAGCTCAGTCCTAAAAGTGATTCAGGGTGATACTTCACATGGTGTGTGTGTCTGAGTATGTGAGGCATGGAGGGGGTGGTGCTGAATTGGAAGTGGCTGCAGATTGAATGGCTTTGGCTGCAGTCTGCCACCACCATGGGTGTGTCTTTGTCTATTTGTGTTAGCAGAGTAAAGTCTGAGCACTCTCACCTGCACATGACGGGAGCGGGCAAGTCAGGCACAGAGAAAAGGCACAAACAACCGGCCCGGGCTGAAAATACAGATTGTTTTTACTCATCAATCAATCTGCACATTTATTTTGTTGATTTAATCAATGATTTGTTTGGTCTAAATGTTAGAAGAAGGTGAAAAAAGCCTCTAGTTTGAAAGAGATTCTCTCTCTCTCTGTCTCTCTCTCTGTCTCTGTCTGTCTCTCTGTCTCTGTCTGTCTCTCTGTCTCTCTCTCTGTCTCTGTCTGTCTGTCTGTCTCTGTCTGTCTCTGTCTGTCTGTCTCTCTCTCAGTTGACCACTGAGACATATATTATGAAATGGTTTTACTGGTCTGGCCCACTTGACATCAAAGTGGGCTGTACTAAACGCCTGGTCTACTCCTGGTTTTTTTTTGTGTGGGTGTTTTAAGCCCCCAATGTCGCCCTCCAGGCAGCGCTGCCTGGAAAGCACTAGGATTAGGCAATGGTTAGGTTTTGCGATCGCCTTTTTATTGAACATTTGACATGAACAACATAAAGCCTAGAAAAGCTGAAGAGACTACAAGACACAAACGGATGAATTGAAAGAGAAACGGATCAAGAAAAGGAAAGAGACGAGATGAATTATATATCTTAAATATAATCTTATCTCAGTCAAGTTACTTATAGTCTCGTCTCTATTCCCAATGAACCAATGAATCAGCCACATACTGTACATCCAGACCAATTAGTGTCTCTAAATAAACACTGTCACAGAAATAAGCTAAGCCCAAACTGTGTTCCCATGTGCCTGACTCAAAGGCTGCAACTGTAATTCCAGACTCCCAGGTGGTGGCTGAGCCTCCTCATCCGTCCCCGCATACACAGGAGGAGGGTGTAAGCGTCTGTGCCTCATCGCCTCGGCAACCGCCTCCATGGCTCTCACAGTAGATCAACAGGGTCCCATCAGCAGGCTGCTTTGGGAAGGAGACGGAGACAAAACATCCCCTCCTCTAGCTCAGCGACTGAATTTTGTAACGCGTGACATCTAAAGATACAATAAGTGTTCATTACTGTTCATAACGCTTCAACTTCAAACCCATAGCGAAGGAGTTGCTTCCTCTGCTGTTGCGGATGAGATGTTTTAATACTCAAATCAATGAAATTGTATTTATAGTGTTAAATTATAACAGACGTTATCTTGGAACACTTTACAGATGGAGTATGTTTAGGCCACACTGTGTAATTCACCCCAAGAGCAAGCATTTGGTGCGACAGCGGGAAAGAAAGAAGTCCTTTTCTATCCATTGCGTGCTGTTTAAAATGCTGTCTAATTGTGTAAGAGATGGTTTAATTTGCACCAAGGTTGACTGCAGCACAGTTGTTCTCATTTGAATCCTGAAATAGACACACACACAAAATAAAATCCTGATTCACTGCTTGTGATTTTAATGTTTATATTAAATTAACCCTCGACTCTTCCTTTTCCTTTTTTCTTTCCAGTCCTCTGCGCCAAAAACCTGGTGAAGAAGGACTTTTTCCGTAAGTATCTGCCAATCGCAGCCGTATATATGATAAACCTGTACAGTATGTGGGTATATACAGTAATATCTTCACTGCAAAGACCTTTTGAGATGGAGAAACGTGGGCCGATAAAGTTTGGCTGCCGACAGCCTTTAACGGCACACTAGGATCTAGACATTTGGCCTTTTCAACGGATGTGGATGGTTAACAATATATGTCCTTGTCCGTGTTGTTCACACAGTGCCCCAATTAGGCCTGTCGCAAGATGCAATAAATCAATTAATTACATGATAAATAAAAATGAGCCCGATAACTTTTAAATGGAAGTTATCGCGGCCGGAAAAATTTCCTTTTTTTTTTTTTTTTTTGGTGGTTTTGTTCATTTATTGTGGCTATTTCATATGTCTTCCAGTGTTAAATATTCTTTAGAAATAAAGTGTATTGATCTTTGAAAAGGTGTACCTGCATTATTATGCCATTATCATTACATTAGATGAAAATGGTCTCAGAACGACAAACGGCAAAATGAGTTATCGTGACAGGCCTAGCCCCAATCACTTTAAACCTAAACACACAGACCAAGGAAAAGTCATTACTGACATACTGTAACGCTGATTAAGTTTTGTAAAATGTCACTAAGATACAGTGACTGTACTTTATTTCCATTTTGGACAGAATTTCTGCAAACACTTTGCATAAATAACACCCAGTAAATGTTCTTTCCACTAAGACTTAATACCTCGTGTGTGGGTGTCTTTAGTGTTTGGGTGTGTTTGGGTCAGGCTGTCATGGTGAATGAGCATGTAAAGGTCTTCTGCTCACTCAGGTGGTTTCTGTGGTGCCCATTCCTGCCATTCCAACGCTGTGTGTGTGTGTGTGTGTGTGTGTGTGTGTGTTCCATTATGTGCTGTGTGTCTGTTATTACGTTGATGTGTCTGAATGATTCTCTTTCTAATAATATAAAACAAAGACACAATACTGCTGCAGCTCATACCGTATGTTACCACAAGCAAACATTTCGTATTTAAATAATCACTCACGAAACTTCGAACGGATTTTTTTTTTTTTTTTTTGTGTGTGACTAATCATTAATCTGCTAATAGATTGAGCAACAATCATGTGGTATATTTTCACACCAAACCAGCTTATTGTATTAAAGGGTAACAACTTTGGTATTTCTTTAACCTGGACCCTATTTTCCCATGTTTTTGTGTCTAAGTGACTGATGGGAACAGTTATTTTAAGTTGGTCCAGTAATAAGATATACCGCTGCTGACACAAGCTGCAATGTAACGTTAATTGGCATTGCGCATCTTCAATTTCTGTCCACTAAAAGTTCTGTTTTTGCCACTGACAGGTCTCAGGTTATTATTCTAAATGTCTGACAACATTATGAAAAGGATCCCTACAGAGATTGACCTTTTTTTTCAAAGATTATTTTTTGTTTGTGGCCAGGATAGCTCACTTGGTAGAACAGGTGCTCATATTCAGAGGTTTGTGCCTCGACGCAGAAGGTCCAGGGTTAGAGTCCGACCTGGGACGATTTCCTGCATGTCTTCCTCCTCTCTACCCCTTTCATAGCTTTCCTATCCATTAATTTGTTTAACATGAAACAGCCCCGAAATGGCCATCGCCAAACCCACCAGACTCCCTTAATTCATCCATTTACATGTGAAAATGTGCTGGCTCTATACATGCTAAAAGTATTTAAATGGAGTCTGGTGAGTTAGGCGATAACGATTTCGGGACCGTTTCATGTTAAACAAAAAGGATCTTTTACACGTCATTTAGCTGACGCTTTTATCCAAAGCGACAGCTATATATCAGAGGTCGCACGCCTCTGGAGCAACTAGGGGTTGAGTGTCTTGCTCATGGACACATTGGTTGATGTATCACAGTGGGATTCAAACCTAGGTCTCCCACACCAAAGGCATGTGTCATATCCACTGCGCCATCACCACCACCATCTTATTCTTTAAAGTGCTCATATTATGCTTTCTGGCTTTTCCCCTTTCCTTCATTGTGTTATATATCTTTTTGTGCATGTTATAGGTTTACAAAGTGAAAAAGCCCAAAGTCCCCCCCAAAGGGACTTACCATCTCCAACAGAAAACACTGTTCACAAACTGCTCCAAACAGCTCTACTGTAGTCCAGCCTTTACTTCAGAGACAAACGTGGTCACTTTGTAACACACGTTATAATGCTCGCCTAGCTGCTAGCATGGCACGCCCTCATACTCTGCTTCTGACTGGCTAGTAGTCCTTACCTAGCTACTGTCAGGGCACGCCCTCATACTCTGCTTCTGACTGGCTAGTAGTCCTTACCTAGGTACTGTCAGGGCACGCCCTCATACTCTGCTTCTGACTGGCTAGTAGTCCTTACCTAGCTACTGTCAGGGCACGCCCTCATACTCTGCTTCTGACTGGCTAGTAGTCCTTACCTAGGTACTGTCAGGGCACGCCCTCATACTCTGCTTCTGACTGGCTAGTAGTCCTTACCTAGGTACTGTCAGGGCACGCCCTCATACTCTGCTTCTGACTGGCTAGTAGTCCTTACCTAGGTACTGTCAGGGCACGCCCTCATACTCTGCTTCTGACTGGCTAGTAGTCCTTACCTAGGTACTGCGCATGTGCGACTCCCAACAAAGATGGAACAGAAGTGTGATGCCAAATGTAAATACATATATATTATGACAGTTATGATCCTGAAAATGAGCATAATATGAACACTTTAACAAAAAGGTCTATCTCTGTAGGGATCCGTTCCATAATGTTGTCAGACACTTAGAAGAATAACCTGAGCCTGTCAGCGGCAACAACAGAACTTTTAGTGGACGGAAACTGACTGTGCGCATTTGCCCTATAGTATTACATTGCAGCCCGGTTTCCTGCTGCTGGTTACAGCTCAATACTGGACCCATTTCAAAGATTTTTGTTCACATTAGTCACTTGGACACCAATGCATGGGGGAATAGGGTTGAAAAATACCTAAATTACCACTTAAGGGCAACAAATTCAATACATCTTTAGTTATCCACAACTGTACTTTTGTCTCCAAAGGATCTCATATTGGAATCAAAATACAAGAGAAGAGAAAATAAAATAAAGGAAGTAAACAATGAGTATTGTGTGACTGGTCTGGTCCCGAAGCAGAAGAACAGTGTTGTAGACACCGCAGCATCTGCGTTGTGTTTCTCACCATTTGCCATGCAGCAGGCTGCCACCGCTGTGTAATGTTGTCATTTGTGTCTTGTTAAAATTGTGTATCTGATATTTGTCCTTGGTGAATGTGGCTGAGCGTTTTCCTCTCTCCCCCGCAGGCCTCCCTGATCCCTTTGCCAAGGTTGTTGTGGACGGTTCAGGGCAATGCCACTCTACAGACACTGTGAGGAACACACTTGACCCCAAGTGGAATCAACACTATGACCTGTGAGTCCCAGACACGTTAACACACTCATTACTCAACATCTGTTTTCAAAGGCAAAAAAAATTGGTTTATTTGAATACCTCCCACCTTCCTAAAGACTTAATCTGATTACAAACAGCAGTCTGAGGCCCTGCTTGGGCCATTACAGTGCCTCGCAGTTTTTATGTCTTTCTTTATTTAACCTCAATAAGTGAGCACACGGAGAAGTGTCGGGCTGTGTCATTAACAGAACCTAAACAGTAACAGATGTAAACAGCTCTCGCATCTGGTCTCTCACTTATCTAGATACTCCGTAATGACATAACCCTTCAGCACCAGTATAGAGTCTAAAACCGTCCCTCTTAGAGCAGTGTTTAAAGAAACCGAAAAGGATGGCGTCTCCAGTAGTATTTTCTTCCGTTGACCGAAACACATGTATGTCTTGTTGTACACTGATTGCCTTTCCCAAAGATGGTTTGTCCTGTGAAAGTAACCTGGAAAAAAACACACACAAAAAAAAACCCAGAGACAGAGCGCGTGAGTGAAAACGTGAGAGTGAAAGTTTCCAGTATTCGCCCGGGTGTTTATCCAACCGTCATGCATAGCCAACAGCGAGAGGAAGCACATGTCTCCGTTTGTTTGGTTGCTGGGGATACAGGACCCTCTCTCTACATTAGCTGCTCCTGTCACTTTTGACAAGAGGGAAAAAGTCACACGTGTGTGTGTGTGTGTGTGTGTGTGTGTGCGTGCACACCTTTTTTTTAAAGATGGATCGATGGAGAGGAGAACACAGACTCAGCGGAGGCTCAGTGGAGCTTCTCTGCACTTATTTGTCCCAGGAGTCCGCAGATGTGTCAGACTGGAATTTATGTGGAAATTACTGGTGTTACTGTGCCAGTTTAACACCGGTGTACCCCCTTTTACTGTCTGTAGTGTTTGTCCTCATGACCAGCAGGATTCTCAGTTGGCGTGTTGGAGGAGAGTGGTTTTAATTGAGCAGGCTAGAAAGCCGTCTGGCTGGCTCACACTTATTAAAATAGGGCCTCCAACACCTGGTGTTCCGACTACAGCCTGGTGCATTTAAGCTGTTGGCAGTGAATCTTTTTTTCCATTTGATCGTATGTGATCATTCGAGAGCGTAGAAATACTGTGCAAGAGTGTGTGTGTGTGTGTGTGTGTGTGTGTGTGTGTGTGTGTGCGTGTGTCCAGGGTTTCATTGGTCACAGCCGACAAACTGGCCCGTGAACTGTGACCCTTCAGCATTGTTGCAGGAGGGGGGGGTGGCATGCCAAGGATAGCAGACAGTCTAGCTGGCTGCCTGCCTGCCTCTCACACTCATTTTGCCCTTCACCAAGTGTGTAAAAACAGACACTAACAACTACAGGATATGCTTGAAATTTCAAGGTCCCATATTGTGCTCATTTCATCAGCGTCATACTTGTATTTTGGGTTTCTACTAGAACATGATTACATGCTTTAATATTCAAAAAAACACTATTTTTCTCATACTGTCTGTCTGAATATACCTGTATTCACCCTCTGTCTGAAATGCTCCGTATTAGCGCCTGTCTCTTTAAGCCCTCTCTGATTGGTGAGCGTTTCCAGGACTTGCTCATCTGTGCTCTTGGTGTCTCTGCCATTTCAGCCGGGGAATGACTGTAATGGCAATGTAGCAGCACCTTCTACCGATATAGAAGGTGCTGCTACATTGCCATTACAGTCGTGGAAACGCTGACCAATCAGAGAAGAGGGAGGGGGTATATGTATGTATGTATGTATGTATGTATATATATATATATATATATATATATATATATATATATATATATATATATATATATATATATATATATATTAGTACCTTATTAGCGCCTGTCTCTTTAAGCCCACAGCAGTTTATGAATACGGGTTTATGAATACGGGCTGTGTGGATTTCTCTGTGGATTGAGCATTTTGATACTCACAGTATTTCTAAAGCACCTCGACCTGCTTTATAATCAACAAAGACATGGAAAGCTCACTTTTATTTTACAATACTGGACCTTTTAAGTATACATTAGCATAACAACCACTCCTGTTATCACTTTAAAGGACAAGGACACCGAGATTATTAGTAATGTAATGATTTTTTCAGAGGATCTTCATAGTGAGTGTTATGAAGTGTTTTCAAGCATTTTGGAGTCTCCCTCCAGTGTGCTCTCACTCATCCCATTTGGTTAATTAGGAGTTCTTCAAATATGGCATTATTAAATTATACATCTGCACTGTTAAGTACCCAGTGTTGCAGTCTAGACTCAAATTATTCACGCCCACTCATCCATCCATTTTCCTCCCACCAACGAGGCTGAATTGCCATGGAAGCACCCAGTAAAGCAGCACCCCCATTAATGGCTTTATTAGATCCTTAGTGTTAACTATGTCGAAGAATTAGGAGGAAAAAAAATGAAGTGCCACAATGCAGAGGAAGCATAAGAGATCTGTTAGTCTGGCATTGCCAGACCTTCCTCCACAGCGCCGCGGAGGGAGGGTCTGGCTAGTCCACACAGCATTCTGGGATGGGAGAAAAAAAACGTGCTCTGGTTTATTGGCATTTCTTTAAACCAATCACAATCGTCTTGGGCGGCGCTAAGCTCCTCACGGAGCCACGGTGCCTCTGTTAAATAGCCTCAGGAAGGAACTTGTTTTGGTGGAACGTGTACGTTCAAAGGTTGTTTTAGTCGGTCAACAGAAAACTGAGATTGGACAGATAGTCTAGCTAGCTGTCTGGATTTACCCTGCAGAGATCTGAGGAGTTAACCATAGTCCTCACAAATCCACCGGAGGTTAGAACGCCAACACAGAGACAGTGGAAGGGGACGGACATCGGACGAAAAGACATGCATACGGCGGAATTTCCGGCAGCACTGGAGCAATCCCAGAAGTTGAATGTCGTGGATATAGACTAGAGATCTGTCAATCAATTTGAGAACATGAGCAGGTCCCAGTCCCTTCTGGTGAATGTTAGTATCGGGCCTTTCCCTTTTTGTTCTGTTTGTATCTCAGATGGTGACTTAAGTGTTGCTGTAATGAAATGTTTTTCTTTCCCTTTGACCATATGTTCTTGGCAGTAACTTTAGAGAAAAAGCTATTAAAATGGTGCCAAAGATGCCTCTCGTATGAATACAGTCTGCCAAATAAAGGGATGTATTTAGAAAGCACATCTGACTCTTTAAATCGGCTGCTTTTTCCTTTTTATTGAAATTTTCCCATTGTCTCTCGTGCGGCGTGTGTGTGTGTGTGTTATTGCCTATGACTGGTATTAAAAATCGTAGCCAGACTAATGAATTTTATTACGTGGAGGGTGATCCAGATGACTGGGGTTTGGTTATAATACTTCCCTCCCGTCACGTCTGTCTGACATTGCAGCTCTCTCCCATCGCACCCCAGACAGGCATTTGGCATTGACTCAAAATGTCCAGACGTCTTACTCACAGACCCATTGTTTCATATCCCTTTTGGTAAGCAGCATGATAATTACAGTGCAACGCAGTTCTGCGAAACGGCACAGATGATTAGTTTTCAACTGAAGGAGGGAGCCCAACCGAGCAGATGTGCCACAACAGGTTCACATGGTGAGATTTTATCACACTGCACTCTCGGCCTTGCCTGAAACACGAGGGGAGAGAAGAGAGCAAGTAGGAGACAGACGTAGGCAGTCAGGAAATAATCGGTCTGTCTCATCTTATTCTCTAAATGTCTTTGGCTGTCTGTATACAGTTACCTGCCCATGTTCTTAAACATTGACCTGATTTGCATGCGCATAATATTTCGTTTTTTTGGCCTTATTCTGAAAAAGACAATACTCCAACTAAGCTGTTAACACGGCTTATAGATGGACCTTTTTTAGACCATCGCCAAACTCACCAGACTCCATGTAAATAGTCAATACTTTTAGCGTGTATAGAGCCAGCATGTTTTCACAGGTAAATGGTTGAATTAAGGGTTTATTTCAACCAACGTGGTGATTGTTGGAACGGTGGGAAGACAAACCAAGGCGGCTTTTGATAGTTTTTTGTTTTTGTCTTTTACAATGATACAATTACCGTTTATTTACATGGAGTCTGGTTGGTTTGGCAATAGGGATTTTGAGGCCGTTTCCTGTTAAACAAAAAGGATCTTACTCTTTGACAACATTATGGAAAGGATCCCTACAGAGATGGACCTTATTGTTAGGCACTTAATAATCTGAGCATGTCGGTGTCAAAACTAACGTACGTAAATTGAAGGTGCGCAATTGCCCATTAACGTAACATTGCAGCTTGTTTTAGTAGTCTATAGTCTCGCTTAATACTGGAGCAATGTCAAGGATTGTTGTTCCCATCAGTCTCTTAGACACAAAAACATAAAATAGAGTCATAAAAAGAAACTGAAGTTATCCTTTAACATTGTAAGAGGGCATGCCTTGGCAGAGGTCTGCGCCCTCCGAGTGCCTTCTAGTTATTGATTAATTGCCACCTCTTCCAATGTGATGTTCCTTTTCTCCTCATCAGTTCAAGCATATCCGTCTCCTACTCCATGCAACTTATCCACAACGTCTTCAGTTAAGAATGTCGCCTCATGTGGCAGGTTAGCTCAGTGGGTAGAGCAGGCGCACAAGTGCAGAGGTTTAATCCTCGACGCAGAAGGTCCAGGATTCGAATCCGACCTGTGACCTTCCTGCATGTCTTCCCCCCCCCCTCTCTCCCTTTCATATTTAGCTTTCCTATCTAATAAAGGCAGAAATGCCCAAAACAAATGTCGGATCATGTAGCAAATACTACTTTCCAGCAGACGTGCATTCGGGCTGTCTCATATGTTTACAGTTTAGTCTACAAACTGCTTCAAAATAGTTTACTCCGAAGGCAAACAACCCTTGAATTATATAATATAACTGATATTACAACCCTCCACATTTGACAGCAATTTGATTGATGACTGTTTATACCCGATTACATTTTCAATTAAGTTCGTTTAATCAAGCTGGTCATATGCTTTTCGTGTGTTAGGGAGAAATAATTGCCTTCATTTTTCTTAAGATGTCACGTTAATAAACACAATCGAAAAGGGGCTCGACAAATGTAGACCCTTTCCACAGTCTGACTGAATTCTAGAGTTAGTTTAGTTGCAGTTAGTTGTGTTGCTGCTCATCACATCACTGTAGCTAAATGTCATGTCAAGGGTCTACTGCAAGTCTTCTCTGTCACTCCTTCTGATATGTGGGCAGGGCTGATGCCGATCAGTGACTCACAGGATCCCAGTCTGCTTGTGGTGCTCTGTCTCAGACGCTTAGGGTCAGATTTACACGTTGAAATCCACTGTCTGGAAAAATCCCTCAGGCACCCCACCTTCCTCTTCCTCTTCCGCCTGCATGTCCCGACTGTGTCTTGTAATGTGTCCTTGGCGAGGAGACAGTTTCTGTGGGGGGGATGCGTGTCTCCCTGCATTGCCGGGAACATCCTGAGTGTCGACACACTAGCTGTTACATTTTGACATTTACCAGCACGTCTCCTAACAGATTTAGTTAGATGAGCAATTATGTTTTACATAGTTCATAGTACGCAGCTCCACCTCGTCGTCGGTCCACGCTAATAAATCCCTGCTCTTACTTTTCACCATTGTTGTTCTTTCTTCAAAGTGTTTTCAACTTATACATTCATGATTTTCAACCTGAGAGTAACATCAGACAATCTGCTTCCTGTTTAAACCGGCTCACATACCCAGTGTGTGTGAATGGTCATGTGATATGTGATGTCAGTCAATAAAATTTTATTTATAGTATCAAATCATAACAAGAGTTATCTGGAGACACTTTACAGATCTAGACCACACTCTATAATTTTCAAAGACCCAACAATTCCAGTAATTCCCCCAAGAGCAAACATTTAGTGCGACAGTGGCGAGGAAGAACTCCCTTTTTAGGAAGAAACCTGGGACAGACCCAGGCTCTTGGTAGGTGGTGTCTGACGGTGCCGGTTGGGGGTGTGATGAACAGTGGCAATAATAGTCACAATAAAGATAATGGAACAGTGACTACAAATGGTAGTCGTAGTAGTTCATGTCATAGCAGGGCACTGCAGGGTGTTACAGGATGTAGCGTGGCACAGCAGAGCATAGCTGGACGTAGCAGGACGCAGCAGGGTTCAGCAGGACACCGCAGAGTGTGGCAGAGTGTAGCAGGGAGTGCAGCAGGACCACGGCGACAGCTGCAACCAAGATCTTGGTGCCATCCTAATCCAAGGAAATATGCTGGGCGGGTCGTGTTAATATGGACTTTGTCTCAAAACGTTGTAGTGTAGATGTAGCCTATGACGAGTAAAGGTGTCACAATTTTGATTTTAATTCGAAATCGACCGAAATTAAGTCACAATCTCGAACTTCGCATTACGAAATGGAATCGTCGATGCTGCCACGCCCCCATGTCACATCCGGTCGGCTTGCCAAGCGGAAAAAAACACGCGTGTTGAAGTGCTGTGACAGCGCTGTTTGGCTTAGTTATCAATGTCATTAGCATCGTGGCTAACACTATTGTTACTTTTATTTTTTTGACAAATCGTTTGGCTGTGCTTGATGTCATTGTGCTAACCGAGCACCGTTAGCCTTTACAACAGAGCCGCTTCAATACACTTGTTAGATGTTACATTACAGAGTTCTCTGGTGATTTGTGTTTGTCGCCGTGTGCTCGTGATGGAATATAATGTAAACAGAGAGCGGCGTGTCGGAAATGCAATGCGCCATGACGTAGGTCCCCTTCAAGGCCAGGCTGATGTTGGGAGGCCCTCTAGTGGACAGAACGTGTAACAACAACCACATGCTTATAGTGGCATTGACAATGCATAAGCCTGAGTATTGTAGTAAGTATTAATAACAGGCTGCATTTGAGCATTAAATCTTCGAATATTATTCAAATAATGGCATAGCAACCTGTGCTTTCAAAAAAAAAAAAAAAAAAAGTTTAAATCGAGAACCGAACCGTGACCTTAGAATCGAAAATGTAAACAAATCGAGGATTTGGAGAATCGTGACACCCCTAATGACGAGCTTATCATTGTTGAATATCAGTTATGTTTCCTTCTCCCTTTCCCCGCAGATACATCGGGAAATCCGATTCTATCACCATCAGTGTGTGGAATCACAAGAAGATTCACAAGAAGCAAGGGGCTGGGTTCCTCGGCTGTGTCCGCCTTCTGTCCAACGCTATCAACCGCCTTAAAGACACAGGCTGTAAGTGTCAGTATTACTCCATTTTTTTTTTAATTATGTTTTGAAATCATTAAACTGGTCACTAGTGGAAGAAGCAATGTTGTGTATTAAAGGTATCCTGTGGAGTTGTTGACCACTGTACTAGCACTACAGAGCAATGTATATACAAGCTGGGTTCCCCAAAAAATGTATAATGTCTAAAGGCTTTAGGCTGCCCTACGCGTTATTGCAGGCCCAGTTTAATATGCAACTTCATTTTATGCAACATATGTAGTAGGGGGTCCCTGCTCGGTCTCTCTTTCAGTTAAGGGGTCCTTGGCTTAAAAAATGTTGAAGACCCCTGATATATGATATAAATAATTGGATTCTGCACTTTTGCTTTTCACTTTGACACCAAATCCTCCGCCATCATCTAGTCGGTCTGAAATCGGACTCCTGCCACTCTGTGGTGTGACGCTGCTGTACGGAGCGACACTGTCACGTGGGCACTGATGCACACAAAAAATGATCTAAATTGGTTTTATTTCTATGAAATAAGAAAGAAGACGGTGGAGGCGATGGGCGATAAATGTAATCAGTGTGTGCCCAAACACCGTGTACACCTGTAACACCGACTAGCGCGGCAAGCCTAGGCTCAAGCATACACACAGTGTGTTTTGGCGACCAACACATATACATACATTTTAGTTTGTGCATGAGAGAACTCCATAGGGCACCTTTATCTTTTGAATAGAGTCAGTTGTTCAAAGTTTGTGTCCAGGGTACAAAATTAGCAATATCCACCTGCCAAATGCTGGAAAAATATGCAAGTGGCTGGTAGAAGCTGCACTCACCAGCCAAAAAAACACAACTGTAATCTAAAGTGGCTGGTAAAATGTGAACATTCACTAGCCAATCGGCTGGTGGAAAAAGTTAATTTAGCACCCTGTTTGTGTCCTACGATGTTACCTTCCTTTCATCCTGCATTCTTAAAAAGCCTAAATGCTGAAAACATATGTCTGTGCTGTTTCACTCCAAAGATGTTGTTTTACAGCATTGTTGTATATTGGCGTGATGATTAAATCACTATGGATGCAGTCAGCTGTAATGCAGTACTGACACCTAGGACCCCCCCCCCCCCCCCTTCCTCCCCCAGATGGTCTTTTGTTTTGTTCCAAAAATGTAATTGTAGTTCAGTTGCAGCACAGATTTTGTTGCCAAACTACACATGACTTGTTTGTTTTACTTGAGTGCGCTATTTATTTGTCTCAGTTCATTATTCCCTCTACTGGGGTGGAGAACAACTCTTGAATTATTAATTGTAGTTCTTCATGCCCTAATGGTAAAATGAGGCCGTATCCATCAAGCTGGCTTCATACCTGTAGTGTGATAAGAAGCAGAAGTTAGAACCACAGTGCTGCTGTCGGGCCTGAGTGACACAACATAGAGTAGCTCCTTTTTTAGTCCTGTCCCCCTCACTAGGTCTGACAGAGGCCAGAGCTGTGTGTGTGAGAGGGGTCAACACTCTGCCCTCTGCCAGAACAGGAAGAGCCAATCAACATCGCCCTGCAATTACAGTCAAAATGTCTCATGTCAGAAGCTAACTGGATAAATGAGATGGAGGCTTTAGTAAACTTAAAAAAAAAAAAAAAAAGACCGTTGTAGCAGCAAAGCTGGAGCCTGGAGTGACTTAGCGAGCTGGTACCGGCTTCGCCGAGGCCCGCAGCCGCGTAGGCAGAAACGGGGGGAAAAGGATCCCAGCGCCTTTTCCTAGAAGCCCCTCACACTTGTTTTCCTGGAGCGACACAGGAAACCTGAACCTTGTGCCACAGCTGTGAGTGGTTTGCCTGTGCATTTCCTTTCTCTCCTGGCCTCCTCCTCACCCCTTCAGTTTCCCCTTCAGTCTCCTCCATAGACTGGCAACATGTACACACACACACATCAAATGCCATTGTGACTAACCTCCCACTATCTCCGTCTGCCGATCTAGACAACCGGTCATTTCAAGCAGACGTGCATAATTGTAGAGCTATTAAAGTGTAGATTTGTTGTGTTCTCTCTGTTGTGGTCGCTCTCCCCCTGCGAGTATTTGTCATTCTTTTGTTGTTTTTTTTGTGTGCATTTACCAGCAGTTGCAGTTTGTCCCCTCCACAGGCCTTAGAGAGGGCACCGAGTTGACTAAAACATTTGTGTATAATTGTAGAGCGTCTTGGGGTTGACTGTAACATTTATGTATAATTGCAGAGTGTCTGCGTCTTTGTGTATATGACTGCATTTAAATGTATGCATCTCAAAGTGAGTGCTCTTTTACATTTCACTGTCTTTGTGTGTGTGTGTGTGTGTGTGTGTGTGTGTGTGTGTCTATGTTTTCTCTGTGGCTGCTGACCTCCGGCCAGCCTTGTAACGGTTTGACCATTGCCTGTTTTGGTCCCTGTTTAGTCTAGACAGACATCCTGAGCTGATCTGCATGACACCCAGACAACAGAGAGCAGATAGTGGCATTTCTTATGTCTGCAGGCAACTTGGACAAGTTTTTCTTTCCTTTTCTGCCTGATCTCTTTCTCTCTCTCTCTCTCTCTCTCTCCCTCACTCTCAAATTCCGCAGACTTTGAGAAGTTCAGACAAAGAGTTTCCAGACTTTGGCAGAGGTTCATGTCCATGCTAAGACCGAGCGGAATAGTGCAGGCTTTGTACTGAAATTTGTCAAATGTTTGACCTCCGCATTTGAACTGAAGCCTGCTCTGTAGCGATGCGCGGTGAGATTTTTACAGCCCGTGGCTGTTCCACAGACCAGACCATCTGTTCCAGGGCACAGCCAAGCTGTGGTCTACAGACAGAAGAATGAGAGACGGATAATGAGGGAGAGAGGAATTGAGTCTGAGTGATGTAAATGATACAGAGCAATGGGACTCGTCCAAAGGAGGGAAAAAAAAAAAAAAATGCATCCCAAACACATGCTGGTTTGCATGTAAATCCCTGACACTGATGAATTCTCTCTCGTCTCCTCTTTCTTTCATGTTTATTCTCATTTCCTGTTTGTCTCTCTTTCTCTTCACTTTGGCGCTCCACTTCTTCTTTTCTGTCCTCTCTCTCTCTCTCTCTCTCTCTCTCTCTCTCTCTCTTTCTTTCCACAGACCAGAGACTAGACTTGAACAAGTTGAGTCCCAATGACAGTGACACAGTCAGAGGCCAGATAGTGGGTGAGTACGGATGGACGCACGAAAACAGGGATGCGTTTGGAAGCACGCTAAAGATTTGGAAAAAACGGTCCCTTTTAATTAGAAAGTAAATGGAAGCTACACACAAACCTAATCCCTAAAATGGTCTTTCTGGGCTAATTCCCACTGGCTGTCTTCGTCACCATGAGGTCAGATGTACAGCATGTTGTCCTTCATTCACTGTGTATTAAATGTTCAAGGAGGGTGGCATACTAAACCACTAATGGGCAGCATTTACAGCAAAAGGAAACTCGCTTAAAGCCAAGGTTGACTATTTAAAAGTCATTTCAGTATTTTCTTTAAAATTATCTCGTCATCTTTGATTAGTTGCTTTGACAGTTCTTGTAGTAATCATGGAGCTTGGATATATATATATATATATATATATATATATATATATATATATATATATATATATATATATATATATATATATATATATATAGATGGATATCCTATACAGTGTTTCCCCTGGGTTGACTGCTTTAGCCTGGTGGACCGGGATGGGGAGGAGAAATTCCGTTCTTAATCCAACACTTGTTTTTTATGATTGACACTTTTTATTTGATTTTAGTTTTTTGAAACAACATGCAAAACAACATGCGAAACATACACTTTATGACGTGAACATATAAGAGAGCTGAGCCAGAAGGCAAAGCTCTCAATCGACCGGTCAGTTTTGGTTCCTACCCTCACCTATGGTCATGAAGGTCTGGGTCATGACTGAAAGAACAAGATCCAGGGTACAAGCGGCCGAAATGGGTTTCCTCCGGAGGGTGGCTGGTGTCTCCCTTAGAGATAGGGTGAGAAGCTCAGTCATCCGTGAGGAGCTCGGAGTAGAGCTGCTGCTCCTTCGCGTCGAAAGGAGCCAGTTGAGGTGGTTCGGGCATCTGGTAAGGATGCCCCCTGGGCGCCTCCCTAGGGAGGTGTTCCAGGCACGTCCAGCTGGGAGGAGGCCTCGGGGAAGACCCAGGACTAGGTGGAGGGATTATATCTCCAACCTGGCCTGGGAACGTCTCGGGATCCCCCAGTCGGAGCTGGTTAATGTGGCTCGGGAAAGGGAAGTTTGGGGTCCCCTGCTGGAGCTGCTACCCCCGCTACCCAGCTAAGACCCCAGATAAGCGGAAGATGGATGGATGAACATATCCTCCACCCCCACGTTTTTTTTTTTTTTTTTTTTTACAGATTATTTTTTTGGCCATTTTTTTTTAGGACAACTTAGACTTGAAAGGGGAGAGAGGGGGGGGAATGACATGCAGCAAAGGGCCGCAGGTCGGCGTCGAACCCGCGGCTGCTGCGTCGAGGAGTAAACCTCTATATATGGGCGCCCGCTCTACCAGGTGAGCTAACCAGGCGCCCCACAAAATTTAAGAAAAGATGACAACACTCATAACATGTAAGACAATATAATAAATAACCAAACAGACAATAAACTGCAAAACAAAACATGTATATGTTATAACGCCATAAGCACATAGTACACGTCTCTCCCCAGCACAAAGCTTTTTAGGAGCCCTCCAGAAAGTTCAGGTACTTTCCCCATTTTCTAGTATAGACATCCAATCTGGCAAACCGTTGGTATGACATCTTTTTAAACGCTGCAACCCTAGCCATCTCACAAGCCCTCTCCTGGATGGACGGCACCCCTTCATTCCTCCATCCTCTCAAAAGAATCTGTCTGGCTATCATTAAACTAGTTTGGACTCAATTTAACACTTCCTGAACCACTCCTGACATCGGCATGAATTGGATCCTTGGATCCCTTTTAATGCTGGTTCGCCCGTTACTCCTGTTATTTCCTTACAAGCAGTGTAGCATTTAAAAGGCAGTTTTTTTTTTTTTTTAAACGGAGTCCGGGGTAGTGATCGCTCCACACAAAACGATACATAACATCACCATTCCAGCAAACTTCACAGCGAACAACGAGGGTAAAACGGCATCACCGATCTGTTTTTAACCGAATATTCTCCAGCTCAGCTAAAAACACTGAATCCGTCAGCCCGTTAGCGTGTCGTTCACTACCGAGCCCAAAATATGTTCACTTCACCTGTTCAATAACCTGTAGATAACACACTCGTCTGTTTCCTCACTGCAGTGCGTCGCTGCAGAATGAATGTGATGTACACATCAGAAATACTCTTTGAGTGTGAGACTGTAGTCTGCCAAATGTTGCCCATTTCCTCCTGCCTATTTTCTCGTTGCTCAAAAAAGCCTCCCCAGTCTTCATATAAAATGTAGCATTAGATTTCATAACACCGGACCCTCCCCGCAGAAGGAAAAGATGAAAATGCAACTTCCCTTTTAACCAGACCCTCCAGGATACCACTGATAAAAAATGTAACCCCATTCCTGTTACTCATAAAGATATATAGCTCCATTTTGTGCTTCGATAAAATATCTGCGCCTGCACTGTAATCTGCTGTCTAGTAATAGTGCGTGCATCTGTCTGCCATATGTTGCTGCAGTGAGCCTGCAGTCTAGGGACCGGATAGGCTCAGGAGGCCCTGTGGTGGACTGCAGTCGGCTGTTTGACAATGATCTCCCAGATGGGTGAGTTGAGTTTGGGGGGGAAATCTTGTATCATCTCAGGAGGAGTTTTTTTTTGAGAAGCTGTTGCAAATCCTTAACAATAACTGCTGCCTTCGAGTACGGGGGTAACGCAACTGTGTCCGTGCTTGGACACTTTTGGGCTAACGTTTTATCAGAATATCGGTTTTAAATACAAGTATAAATGATTGTGTAATGTTTTCAGTTGCGGTTTTTTGCGATACCAGTATTGGAAAAGCCTCCGATACTGCCTAAAACGCTGGTATCAGCATCTGAAAGTACTGGAGATTATGCACCGATCCGATACCACGTAATTTAGCTCTGAAGAAATTCTATCCAAGCTATCCAATCTGGCAAACTGTTTCTGTGACATCTTTTCAAACGCTGCAACTCTAGCCATCATCACAAGCCCACTCTTGAATTGACGGCACCCCTTCATTCCTCCATTCTCTCAAAAGAATCTGTCTGGCTATCATTACATTTGGACACTTTAAAGTTCCTTTGACTATTAATCAGTTACTTTTCGAAATCCACATAAACCTCTCCTTACATCGGCATGAATTGGATCCTTATCTAAAAAGAAAATCTGTGCCTTTTAAAGCTGGTTCGCCCGTTACTCCTGTTATTTCCTTACAAGCAGTGTAGCATTTAAAAGGCAGTTTTTTTAAACTGAGTCTGGCTCAGTGCTCACTCTACATAAAACGCTACATAAGATCAGTTTGCTGTTCTATCTCATCAAAGTCACTTTTAAACACTAATTAGAGATGTAAATGTCCATCTTTATATATAACAATTCACACCTAGATTCTAAGATGTGTACAAAATACTTCTATTTGCACTTTGGGGGCGATCGCCCAAAAAAAGCACCGCAAAAAGACAGGAAACGGCGTCAGACCGGCTGTGTCCGGATATAGCCAGTAACCTTGCAACCTTGGTGTCCGAACATGGACACAGTTACGGTAACGATGTACGGAATATGATAGTTGCAATGTGGCGAGACAGAGCAGCGAGACAGAACACTACGAGGTGGTTCTGTGGCTGCCTAACCATGTCGGCTCACTGCTGCGTCTGTGTATGTTTCTGCTGCCAGCTGGGAGGAGCGGAGGACAGCGTCTGGACGGATCCAGTACTTGAACCACATCACACGCACCACGCAGTGGGAGAGGCCTACCAGGTGAGTACACTCTGCAGCCCACAGAAACTCCAACCCAGACCTCTTAAATCAAACAGCAGCAGGCCGACCACATCTCTGACCTCAGTGCTCCCAAACTGGCGAGGAGTCTGTCCAAAAAGGGTGTCAGACAGACCGCCCCAGACAGCGGTGTTTAATGGTGTGGAAGAGCCAGGGAAGTCACGGAGCTGACAAGAGCGGGAACAGAGGCATCTCTTCCCAGCTCTGTCTCCGTCTTTAATACTTATGTTTCTGTTTATCACTTAGTTCTTACCAAGCTTTACCTCAGGCAGTCTAACTACCTTTGTGTTTGATGTTTTGTTTGCGTGCTGCCGGTTATGGGTTTCCCAGTTTGCACCTAAAGACTTCCTAAATGCTGCCCATTGATTTGCTGCTGTTTGTGTTTCATTATAAGGGCCATTATCCAAGCTTGTAACTGCAATTTCCCTAACCTAATTGATATCGAATTTAAAAATGTAATCCAATCAAGACTTTGTGAATTGGAATCGAAACGATTTGGGAAATCCTTTCATTATGGTTTCTTGTACTCCCTCTCTTTCTTTCTTACACCCTTACTATTTCTTCTTGGTCTTCTCTGTGCTTCTCTCCTTCCCTCTCGCCCCTCTCAAGGCCTGCATCAGAGTACTCCAGCCCCGGCCGGCCTCTCAGCTGCATCGTGGATGAGAACACGCCCGTCAGCACCAACGGGGCCACGCCTACCACCGTATTGCCGCCCGTCGACGGTGACCAGCGGGCCCAGGAGAGACGGGTCCGCTCCCAAAGGCACCGCAACTACATGAGCAGAACCCACCTGCACACGCCCCCAGACCTCCCTGAGGGATATGGTTAGTGGGAATCCCGCACCACAGAGTGGACTTGCATATAGTATATATACTGTGTTTAAAGGAACACCGTATCCCTGGTGCTGCAAGCAAATCACTCCGTTGGCGTTATTTTGTCACTTATTGGGAGCAGTAGGCTAGATGGAGCCGGTTACCTCCAGGATCTGTGCTAAGCTAGGCTAGATGGAGCCGGTTACCTCCAGGATCTGTGCTAAGCTAGGCTAGATGGAGCCGGTTACCTCCAGGATCTGTGCTAAGCTAGGCTAGCGGTGCGTCAGACAGAGTTATGACACACACGGAGATGAGAAGGGTATGTATGGACTTATCTAACTCTGGGGGATACGGGGAATAAGACAAAGTCCCAATAAGTCGGCGTGTTCCTTTTTAGATAAGATAAGCCTTTATTGTCTCCTATAGGAGAAATTTGTCTTGGGCAGTCGAGAGAACAAAAATGTGCAAATGTTCCATCAGAACAAATTCCTTCCCGAGACTATTTAGCGAGTTACCGTCGCTGCATCCGGAGCTTAGCAACGACCAAGACGATTGTGATTAGAAGTGCAAACAACCCAGAACGTTTTTTTTTTTTTTTTTTCCTCCTGTCCCAGATTGTCATGTAGCACTGTGAAGTCTGGCTACACCACAGATACATTCTGTGTGGCAATGCGAGACTAATCTGACGAGGACGTGGGGGTGCAGCTGAAAAAAAAAAAAACCTTCTGAAACCACGTCACTATGCTATTAATACTGTATGTCTGGCCTTTCCTATCTTGAGGCAGATAAATATTTAATATTGTGATTGCACTAGAGTATGCTGGATTATTTTATCCTCTATGAAAGCCATCTCTACTTCCACTATGAATCCTGTCATCATGATAATGCTGTTGTGTTAATTGCTTCGCTGCTGCCCCCCCTGCCCCCCCTTCAACACTGGGCTCAGTAACCCAGCTCATCTGTCCTCATTCAGTGCAGCGCCGCTCTGATGACACTGCAGCTCCACACAAGGAGCCTGAAATACTGGCTCCATTTTAGACAGAGATCTAGTTGAATTGATCTGGCTGTTAAAGGCTGGCGGCAGCCATTCACCCCCCCCCCCCTCTCTCTCTGTGTTCTCCTTTGTGCACACAGTCAAACAATCGGACACATTCATGTAAAAGCAAACACGCACACAAACACACAAGCTGCGATCCCCCGCACAGCCCAAAGGAGTTTTGTTTATCGTCACAGTAAAATCTTATGTAGGATGTGCGAGCCAGAGCACATCAAATCTTTGCTCTCAGTCCTTCAGATTAGGAGGCTCTCTACACATCTGTCTCGCTCTCTCCATCTCTGTCCTTACTTTCTTACTTAAGTTCCTATAAAAGCTGTCGGCAGCTCTGATTTTTCTCATGTTAGAGCGCAACGGCCAAGATATGTCACCCTGCGTGTCGGGACGTAAACGGTGTTTGCCCTAGGTTTGTGGACGACTTGGGTGCACGTATTTGGCGGGAGGTTTCAGGGGTCCTAGCTAACCTAACCGCTGAAAAATATGCAATTTCACATCATTTTGGACCATTATTATTTCCATATCGGTGTCTAAAACGTTGGAAAAGCTAGAGCAGATAATAAATAAATAAATAACACTCAAAAAGCTTAAAGTCAAAACTTGTTAAAGAAGTCCACAGGGGACCGACTACAACCATCAGATCTGAGAAAAGCCATTAATTAGTTGTGACGCCCACAGTGATTTTATGTTGATTTGGCGTAGGTAGTGCCCAAAACAGCTTAGGTGCTGCGCCTAAGCCTTACAGTAAATATGGTAGGGAAAACCCTGGTCTATTGTGCAGTCATCAGGGTGGGCGTGGGTTTTGGAACTTTTATGTGCACACACACATATATATATATATATGTATATGTATGTGTATGTGTTAAAGCAGGGCGGTAGGTCCAAAGGGATGCCAGAGAAACACTCTCTGGCAGGCTCGTCTCATGGAAATATCTCTGTCAGGGCGCTGACGAATGAGCTCACCTACTCAAAAAGTCAGACAACCCCATCTCTCCTCTCCTTTCCTCTCCAATGTTCTTCACCCTGTCTCTCACCCCCTCCCCCGCCTCTCTTTCCCGGCTGCCTGTCGGAGTCTCTGCTCCCTCAGACGGTCCTTTCATCTCCGTCTGCGTGATCTCTCTCTCTCTCTCTCTCTCTCTCTTCCTTCCGCAGACAGATTATAAACACAATCTTTCTGCACGCACCACATGATTAAACTCAATTTAGTTTTCCATATATTTTCGAAACATTTGACAAAACATTGTAGCTCCTTTTTTTGTTTTTAATTGGATTCACCACATTGTATAACCAAGGATCTCCAGATCTTGCATCGATTAATCTCGTTTGTTTGTTTTTTACGTCCCTCCTACAGAGCAGAGGACCACGCAGCAAGGCCAAGTGTACTTCCTCCACACTCAGACCGGTGTCAGCACGTGGCACGACCCCAGAGTACCAAGGTACGTCCACCGCAGACGGACAGATTTGTGTGTCTTGTTTTGCTTCCTTTTCACTATCCACCATATAAACTGTAAAATGTATAAAACACAAGAATAATAAAATGCATACACGAGAAATTGAGCTGTCCACAGATGCTCGGATCAGTCATCATTCCTTCAGTCCTCCTGATTTTACCCAACAGTCACGGCACTGACATAACTGGCTTTACACATAACTTGTGTCATGGTCTCTTAGTCCTGGTCCCCCTTGTAGTTTGCTGTGAAGCCTGCAGCTGATTACGAGCCTGACATGCTGTGAGAAGACCCATGTCACGGGGCTCTGAGCGATTCGGTCCTCTGGCACGAGCGCTGAAAGGCCTCACTCTGGGACACCTGGCCAATAGCGTTACGAGTCTCAATTAGCCATACCAGAGGCTCTTGGGCAAATACTCAGTCAGGCATGTGTGTCCTATTGATTACCGTATTCCAAAAAGAAATGCACAGGCACACAGATCTGCTTGTGCGTGTGCAGAGACGGGCTTCATTGCACTCCAGACGCTATCAATAAAACATGACTGATATTATAATACCTGGCCACTGCTTGCATTCTATCAGTATATGAGTGATAGATGATCTTTTTATTGCTCTTGATAGGAGGCTATTGGTCACGCCACACCTCGCCAGGTGCTCCTCAGACAGCTCCAACATTAGCAGATGGCTTAGCTGCCAAGCTCTCATCGCTCGTGAGGCTCTGGTCCCTTTTGGCTTCGACCCCGCAAAACAGAAAAAGTCAGCGCCAGCGCAGCGAGCCTGCTGTAATTTCTGAGCCTTTTTTGTGTCTCCACGGAGTCCAGCTGAAAGGGGTTGCAGGGGCAGCAGTAAATAATTTAGATGGGAGGAAGAAGAAAAATAGAATAAAAGTGATTTCTCAGACATCTCGGAATCTTGCTGTCCGCCTGAGTCCAGTTAGTCAGTGCTTTGGTATGTTTTATACCTAGATGTGTGTGTGTGTGTGTGTGTGTGTGTGTGTGTGTGTAAGTGTGTGTGTGTGTCTCTTTTCCCCTTTCCCACCTTACGCAGCGTCTATTTTTCTTAAATTCCTGCATACTGATGCTTTATTTTGTGCTCCTCTGCTGTGTTTCAGAGATCTTAGTAATGTGAACTGTGAGGAACTGGGTCCACTGCCTCCAGGATGGGAGATACGGAACACTGCCACCGGGAGGGTTTACTTTGTCGACCACAACAACCGAACCACGCAGTTTACAGACCCGCGCCTCTCCGCCAACCTGCATCTAGTCCTGAAGTGAGTCCTGCGGAACCCTTGAGCCAGCAAAATGTAACGGTGAAATAAAAGTGAAGACGGGTAACGGGGTACAAAAGCAGAGAGATTCATTTTCTCTTTCTTTTTGTTTTACGTCTGTAGTCCAAGTCCAAGCCCAAGCCCCAACGGTTCTCGAGGAGGCATCGAAAGTCAGAATGTCAGGTAAGGTTTCAGGCTTCATGCCAGTAGACTGGAACATACACAAGCACACACTCTACTCAGACATTCACAGACTCACTCACTTGGCCTCCCCCTCAGCCGATGTTTTACAGCGGGATCCTGTGCCAAGGTGTGTTCGCCACCTGTAGAGGTTCAGCACTCGGAGTAGCCCTGCACACACACACGAACACACATACATACACACAGATTATACATATGCAGTGCACTCCCCCCACAGTTTTTCTTTCCACACAAAAGTTCAAATTCCTCAGCCCTGCAGAGGTTTTGATCATAAAGGCGTTTTAGCACACAATCCGTCACAAAGCTGGCTTTGGCCAGACATCAGATAGCTGAGTGGACTGCTGTGTCTGTGGCTGAGGAGCGTCTTACATCCAGGAAACGGTGCATAAATTTGATGCCCAAGTCGATGAATGAACTGTGTGTGTGTGTGTGTGTGTGTGTGTGTGTGTGTGTGTGTGTGCGCGCGCGCGCTAGTTCATGCTTCTGTGCTTGGTAAATGCATACGCGCATGGATGCACGTGTTCAGAATTTCTTCCCCCTATGCAGCTGTTCAAACACATACTGTGCTGCGATAGCCGTAGAAATACCCATAGGTCCTTGCGCCACAAAGGTGGAGCAGTGTATGGGTGCCTTGGTGGGCCTCCGCCGCCTGACCTCATTCCTCCTCCGTGCAGAGAGAGACGGAATGCATCGATGGAGAGATCAGGTTTCTTCCTTTTTTTTTCTCCTCCCTGTTCTGACGGATCAAAGAACGTGTTTGGGATTCTGTATTCGTTTTGCTCTTTCTTCATCCATGGCCCTCTGAAACGTCTTTATAAAAATGTAGCCTGGCACACCACATTTGTTTTTAATGTAGGAATTTTCTCATAAGCACGACTATGCCCAGATGTGTGAAAATGTCATTGAAAAAAAATTTTAATTTATTTTTGTATGTATTATATCACAGGAGTGATCTCTATAGCTATTATATGTTTTAATGGTCTACAGTTGTCATTAGTACATTTTGTTTTTATATATATATAAAAATGATTTGGTATATAATGTGTTAGATTTGGGCTGTAGAGTGCCGTACGTCTCCTAGTTATTTAAGGACACATGGATCTCGGCCTTGTGAAATCACTTGTTTATAAATTGTGCATGAATAAGGTTTAACCATAGCCTACCCCAATCCATTTGGATTCCATTAACCCGCTAATAGAGGATCTATTTGGTACAGTTTCTGTTCTAACTGAAGCGGCTCTATTACCGCTAATAGAATAGACTTGGGAGCGACTTTCTCACTCGTGACAAAACTCTGGAAAACATATCAGTCGTCATGGATTTCCATCAAGCCATCTGCCTTTTATCAAGTCAGGGATTTTAGAAATGTTCACCCCTCATGTGCCATCATCCCACAAAAATGTTATATATATATATATATATATATACGGTATATGTACATCAAAGTTGAAGTTTATTGCCTTTTTTATTTGCTGAAGACATTGCCTGAGCATCCAGACCAGGATTATTGGTTATATTTTCCCTATGATTCCCCCCGGCCTGGTCAAGGTCCCTGTTCAATAGGTAACTGAATCCTTGTCTGCTTTTAAGACCTGGCTGCAGGACTGCCCTCTGTACAGTTGCATGAGAAATAACCGTGTCATTTCCCAGACGCTTTTGATTTGTTGCGTAGCAAAAGCATTGCTTTTATTACGCCGACTTGTCCCTGCAGTGAGCAGCATCTTCAGGTAACATGCACCAGAGTCGTGCTCATCAGTCAGGAGTTGGAAAGAGAACGAGAGAACTCTGGGGGCCCACAACACGAGAGAAAAGAGCAACAGAGACGGAGCAGGAATGTTTGATTTATGGGTGAAAGTGCAGGAAGAGATGCTCCGTGTCCTCTCTCGCTCTCTCGCGCTCTCTCTCTCTCTCTCTCTCTCTGTCTCTCTCTGTCTCTCTCTCTGTCTCTCTGTCTCTCTCTCTGTCTCTGTCTCTCTCGCTCTCTCTCTCTCTCTCTGTCTCTCTCTCTCTCTGTCTCTCTCTGTCTCTCTCTCTGTCTCTCTCTCTGTCTCCCTCTCTGTCTCTCTCGCTCTCTCCCCACTCCCACCCTCTGAGTTGTCTGTTTGGGTGCTGTCGGAAGAGTGCCCTTTCCTGCTTCCCCCTCTCCCTCCCTTACCTTCCCTCCCAAAGAGTCTAGTCTGCAGGAAATAAAGGGATTCAACAGGAGGTCTCGAGTGTCCTATGGGGCCCTGTGGCTTTCTGGGATAGCAGGAAGTGATTGAAAAGCCAAACTGGATTCTGCTAGGCAGACACCAGAAACCAAACTCAGTCACTTTGTTGAGGAGAAGTTGTCATTGTGGTAGAGGAGAATGCAAGCCATAGGGCGGATACTTTTCAGACTGTATTCTGTCATGGAGTGAACTAACTTTTAGTTAAAGGGTAACTTCTTTTTCTTTTTTTTACCCAGACCCTATTTTTCCATGTTTTTGGGTCGGAGATAGCCATGGAAAACCCTGACAAACTTCCGGAAAATTTGAGATTTGCTCTGCAAGTCAGTCTGGCCAAGAGCCCATTCAAGCCCATTTCCAATTCAAGCAGCTTTTTGTTTACATAAAAAAAGAAAGAAAATTGGATAAAAGTGAAAAGAATGCTGAAAGTGCCAAAAACATCGGGGGAAAGCGACAAGTGTCGAGAA
The DNA here is from genome assembly GCF_031162955.1 of Sander vitreus. NCBI lineage: Eukaryota > Metazoa > Chordata > Actinopteri > Perciformes > Percidae > Sander > Sander vitreus. The sequence continues at coordinate 26,446,186 of NC_135869.1, read as the reverse complement.
AGAAGACCAAAATTTTGACCCAGAAAAACAAAAAGTTGCTTGTTGGTCGACGGGAAGACAACACAAGGGTTAAACCCTGGCATCACTCAGAGTTTTATAGCCTACATATCCATATCCCATGCAGTCAGACTGACATGTGTATGGCTTCCACCACCCTCTGTGCTCGGCTCTGGAGTCTGGTGTTTATGACCCTGCTCAGGGCCGATCATGCCCCCTACCCCCCACCGGAGTTCAAAAGGCCACTGTGCAAATAATCCTTTAGTGCCAGCTCCATAAAGGCTCTTTTGATTCTGTGTGTGTGTGTGTGTGTGTGTTGTGCGCCTCCCTACTGTGCCACCCTCTGAACACAGCGCCTAGTTCAAAACTTGTTTTCTCAATCAAACGGCAGAGTGGAGACCTCTGTCATCATTAACCGCAGATGATGTTCACAGCCACACTGTTGACACTGTGGCGAACCGCTTCCGTTGTTCCTGTGTTTGAAATGTTTCATCAAATGCTGCTTTTCATTCTTTAGTTTTTTTTAGCACATTTGGCTTCACTGTTCATCCAATAAAGTAAGAAGATGGTTATGAGAAATGATTTGAACGGCAGGAAAGTTAAAACTGTGAATGTACATGATTTTTCATATGAATTATACATTTCTATAGCATCATATGTGTGTATATATGGTGAAACAGATGATGATGAAATCAGATTTTTCTATATTATTGAGTTTCACAAAAATACACAAATGAAAGTTCATTATACAATTAGGCACAGCTTTCTCTGCCCACCCAACTCTAAAAAAAAAAATAAGTAAGTAAAAGAAAAATGAACAAACAAATACTAAATAAGTAAATTGAGGAGAAAAAAACCCTCTATTTTGGCCAGACTCTTTTGGTGGGTAGTACATGGTGTGAGTTTCTATCCATAACAGTGCCGGCACTATTCTCTCTCTCCATCTATTGAGACAAACTTTTGGACTTGTAAAATGTGCCAGGTGGCCTCGATGAGCCTGTTCATTACCTCAAGTGTACATGATGAGTCAAAAGCAACAGACGGTCTATTTGCAGAACGTTCTTTCCTATTTTTTGTCCTTAATCTTGTCCCTCTGTCTCTTTCTCTTGGCCCCTTTCTCCCTCTCTTCTCCTCTCTCACCTTTTTCCCCACGCCGCTCTTTTTGGCCCCTCTACCTCCCCAGTCGTCAGAACCAGTTGAAGGATCAGGCCCAGCAGGCTCTGGTGTCCCCTGCTCAGCTCCCGGAGGAGGCCGAGTGCCTCACGGTGCCCAAGTACAAGAGGGACCTTGTCCAGAAGCTCAAGATCCTCCGCCAGGAACTGTCCCAGCAGCAGCCTCAGGCCGGCCACTGCCGCATCGAGGTATCCCGCGAGGAGATCTTCGAGGTGAGGATGGAAAGAAACAAGCTCAGTCGTGTCATCATATCGTCTGAAGCTCACAAGGGAGGCCTGTTATTAGAGACACTCAGAAACGGTGCTAAAATCATTTAGCACCGAGGGAAATTCAGCCAGAGCATGCGTGAAACTAATTAGAATGCACAACAACGTGGTAGAAAAACATTTAATCTAATATTTGCTCCATTGCACAACCACATGCCCTCATTTTCCCCAAATCTCCAGCCAACAAAGCTATATTTGGCCCCGTAAGCAACAAACAAAAGCAGTTCTGTCTCGTCCCTCAATCTACGAACAATGCCAGTGCACTTCATGCCCTCTGATAGACGCAAACGGCACAAATGTCTCCCTTCTTTTGTACCTGCAGAGCTGCGTGTAATTGTGCAAGTTATTTATTGACGCAACCGACCGACGTTAAACATTCCCTGAAGGTTTTTCTTGTCTACTCCCATAAAGGTCATTGGCCGTAGCAGTTTGGCTGTGAGAATGATTTCTCTCTCTCACACACACACACACACACACACACACACACACACACACCCTGCTATCTATGATGTGAGAAGGCAGTCTGTTCAAAATCTAAAGCAGACGTCTTGTTTGTGGATGAGGATTTTTCTCAAGTGCGTTTTCTCAGCTGGGGAGTTTCATTTTTTTCCTGCATCTAGGAGGCACGGGGCCTTCATCAGAGCAACAACACCTGCAACAGACTGCATGACCCTCATAAAACATGCACTGGAATGTGCTGGAAGAGCCACGTCTGTTAATCTGAACGAAGACATTTTTGTTGGCTGATCTCAATGTGAGAGAGCGAGCGAGAAGGGTGGGGGGCGGGGGGGCTGCAGAGGACGTCTTGAGCTTAAGACATAACTGCATAGCGTCTCCAGACCAGCTGAAGCATTACAGTATGATTGAACAGGCAAGTGTTAGCTGGTGGGCTGTCAGACATGCCTAGATGTGTACTTTTTCGGCGTAGATAAGACATTCTCATTTCTCCCACAGCACCTCTCTGTTGTCTGCTGTATCTGCGGGGCACAGCGGAACCTGCGGCTGTGTTGTTAGTCTTATGCCTGTGTTTATTATAACTGCCCCTAATCCACTTTAAATGAACCCTCCCCGTGACGCTGTGAGCTGTCTGCACATGATGGGATGATGAACACTGGTTGAGCCTCGCAACAGAGAGCCGAATGGAAAGGGCTCGTGTAACGCCACATGGCATCTCTCTCATTTCTTACAACACTGCTACAGTAGATCAACTGCCTTGTTTTTCTATCTTTTAACTTCGCTCCCGTTTTGGAAAATCATTTCAAATGTTGGCCTAGCAGTCGCCATGTTTACCATCAGAATCCGTAATGGATTTATTTATTGTAAGTAGCACTTACGAGGAATTTCCCTTGCTTCTTGGTGCATACATAAACATTAATAGGAAATAAACAAACAATAAAACAAACGAATGACAAAAAAGAGGCTGTATGGATTAGTGCGGGATGTGCAAGTTTCAGAATGTACAGAGGACGGGTATATATTTTTTTCCATTTCGTTTCATGTTTATTTGAATAGGGACAGATGCTAAGACATAGACATTTGTGCAACAAATCTCCAATGTACAGCATCACAGCATTTATAGATATTGCTAATTTCCAATGGCCGTCCCTAGAAGGGCTTTTTAAACCGTCAGAACACACACACACACACACACACACACACACACACACTCTTATTCCATGCCTTAGCTCCTTTAGTTGAGAGTCCAGGATGTAGGACTGAGAGTCAATGTCAGCGGGGGGGGGGGTTAATGAGGCTGACAGCAGACTGGAAGAAACCGTTTTTATGGCGTAAGGTTTTGGTCCTGATGGACCGCCGCGCCCTAATGCGCCTGGAACTGGTCAGACATGATTTTTGTCAAGTTCCCCCAGAGGCAGGATCCCTCACCTGTGATGTTCCAAACTGATGAATGGCTTATTTTAAACTCATTCTCCTTTGAGGACCATACATTAAACCTGCTGTCTTGACTGCTGCCGTTTCTGTCTTTGACGCGTGGCGTGTGTTTGCCTCTGTGTTGCAGGAGTCGTATCGCCAGGTGATGAAGATGAGGCCGAAGGACCTGTGGAAAAGGCTAATGGTGAAGTTCAGAGGAGAGGAGGGGCTCGATTATGGAGGAGTGGCCAGGTAAGAAGCCATAGCAAAAGAGGAGCATGCTACACTGAAAAACACAGACTTTGGTTCTGTAAATACTGTGACTAATGTTACACAGCAGCCTGCCTCCTAGTGGAGGAGCCTAAGAACTTCACCATTGTTAGTGTGGTTTGGAGTCATTTCTTCATCAGTTTAAGTTTGCATGTAGAGTTGGAAAGATGAATTGATTAGCCGATTAGTTGTCAACTATTAAAATAATAACTATTTTGATAATTGGTTTCTCTGATTCCATCTTGTTAAATGTGAATATGTTCTAGTTTCTTCTCTCCTCTGTGACAGTAAACTGAAAATCTTTGAGTTGAGACAAAATGAGACATTTGAGGACGTCATCTTGGGCTTTGGGAAACTGATCCACATTTTTTTTAAACATTTTCTGACATTTTATAGAACCAGGGGTTTTCAAAGTTTTTTAAGCCGAGGACCCCTTAACTGAAAGAGAGACCGAGCAGGGACCCCCTACTACATATGTTGGAAGATCTCTGTTATAGACCAAAATACTAATTGATTAATCGAGAAAATAATTGACAGATTAATCGACAATGAAAACAATCGTTGGTTGCAGCCCTGTTTGCGTGTTCTGAACTCTGATGTTCCAGTTGTAAGTCTTTTTTCCTCCTGCCTGACCTCTGTGCGTCTGTGTCGCATTGCATGCAGGGAGTGGCTCTATCTGCTGTCGCACGAGATGCTGAACCCGTACTACGGCCTGTTCCAGTACTCCCGGGATGACATCTACACACTGCAGATAAACCCAGACTCTGCTGTCAACCCCGTGAGTCACAGTCATCATTATTGACAACACATAGAAGAAGGAAAACGTGTTTTTCTGTTGCATGGCGTTGACATGCAGACTCTAAAAATGACCTTCTTAGAGAAGAAGTTTTGGATCAACAGGGCACCTGCAAGTCTTGGAACGTCTTAGAGAGCATTTCATTCAGTTTCCTCTTGAAATGACTTTCCAAAGGTCTTGAATATGTCTTTTCTTGCCTGTCGTGCCATAGCAGTGACATTACTTATAACTCTATGTTCTAACGGCAATGGAGACTGGTGTGATTTTTAGCAAAAACTTCAGTTGGTTCATTATTTTAAATCAGAGGGTCCAAAGAAAAAACACTATCCAAAATATTTAGAGCCCAGTTACAGTTGTGGTTCAATGATCATGAATTTCTGGACTGGAAAACCAATTCCAAATCAAAGGGTATTTATGTGGGGAAGAAATGGTTACGTCAGTATTCTCCTCTGTCATGACATCGACTAAATGAAACTTCTTCTCATATAGTGTAATTCTTCTTCTTTTGGGGCCAAAACTATTTCAAATGTAAATAATAAATGTGGCGTCTGAATGATACTGTTTTAATCTATGTTAAAATAGTCATTGTTGCGTGGCCGGTTAGCTCAGCTGGTGGAGCGGGCGCACATATGCAGAGGTTTATTCCTCGACGCAGAAGGTCTAGGGTTCGAATCCGACCTGTGACGGTTTTCCTGCATGTCTTCCCCCCCTCTCTCTCCCCTTTCATATCTCAGTATTCCTATCCAATAAAGGCACAAATACCCAAACAAATAAATAAAAAAATAGTCATTGTTGAGGAAAAGAAGAAAACGTGAATATGTGATCGCATAATTCAATGCATAATTAGCCAAAGTCCGTATATTTATGCGGGGGGGCGCATTTTTTCAAATACGCCGCACTTTTTCTGCAAAAATTGCCGATTTCCGCGCAAAATATGCGGTGCTTGCATGATTTCATAATCCCCGCATTTTCGTTGCAAAAAAGTCTTAGCAGAAAGATGAAAAATGTTGCGTTTACTTCACACGAGCAGCCATTTTCCCCTGTTGCCATGGGAACGTTATGAAGTGACGTAATTACGCGACGTGAACATCATCGAAAAGCTGCAAACCCCGCCATGAAGCCACGATGACACCGCTGGTTTTGCAAGTTCCTGTAATTTCATCGCATCAAATAGCATAAATATCCCGCATATTCCATCGCATTTTTTAAGAAAACGTGACGCATAATCAAGGAGTTTAGCCCGCAACAATCACAAGAAAACTCCACATTTTTCTGGAAGGACTGAATGTAACTTTTGACCTGTAGTGTACTTTGTTCTTTCAGTTCTTCTGGTAACTCAACACTGTCTCTTCATTTGGAAACTAAAGATGTTTTGTCTCCCCTCAGGAGCACTTGTCTTACTTTCACTTTGTGGGCCGTATCATGGGGATGGCAGTGTTCCATGGCCACTACATAGACGGAGGCTTCACTCTGCCCTTCTACAAACAGCTGCTGGGTAAACCCATCACCCTGGACGACATGGAGTCTGTTGACCCTGACCTGCACAACAGCCTCGTGTGGATCCTGTACGTACAACACCACCGTTTCATAGAAGTCAACAACAGTCCTGACCTTTCTGTGTAAATGAAAAGTGAAAGAGGATTTCTGAATCACAGATTTCAACACATCAAACACGATGTTACGCTCTGCATTCCTGTCCACAGTCTACATTTGATACGAGCATGACAAAGTAGATGTATTTATTTTACCAGGAATGTTCCCATTGAGACAAAGGAGTCCTGGCCAAAACAGCAGCATAAAAAGTTTCCCTTTAAAGAAAAAAACCAAAGACTTCATCAAATATTAATGATGTGTTCAGTAACAGAACGTGTACATTGAGTGGTCAAATAGTTCTTAATCCTGTTTTTATAATCTTTATTTTCACCAAAACGTATTTGGGTTCGAGGAATGTCGTACATAATTTGTCCATGTGAACCTAGGTTTTTATTTTTTTATTTAGCTGTGTGAAAAACAACATATACGAAAAATTAAGTAAAAAAGACCTGCAAAGGAAACCCAGAAAACCCTCAAGGCGCTTGGCATGTTGGGGTCCCTAAAATAATTCAAAGGTAGCATATAGAAAATAAAAAAATAAAACACAAAGTCTGTAAAAAAAACGGGACAGAAGGGGCGCCCGGATTGTCCGTTGGTAGAGCGGGTGCCCATATATATAGTGATTATATATTCTATTATATATAGAGGTTTAGAGGTGGCCCTTTGCTGCAGTCATTCCCCCTCTCTCTCCCCTTTCAAAGATTATTTTTTCGGGCATTTTCAGCCTTTATTTTGATAGGACAGCAGAAGACCCGCGGCTGCTGCATCGAGGAGTAAACCTCTGTATATGGGCACCCGCTCTACCAACCGAGCTATCCGGGCGCCCTCTCTCTTCCCTTTCATGTCTTCAGCTGTCCTGTCAATAAAGGCCTAAAAATGCCCAAAAAATTATCTTAAAAAAATAAAAATAACAAAAGGGACAGAAGAAAGGAACAATTAAATGAGGGGAGAAAATAAAGAATGAAGAAAGAGGGGAACAAAAGGAAAAGTAATCCTAAAAACAAAACCAAATAGTCAATAGTTGAAGCTATCGATAGTTTTAGGAGTCCGTAGAGAACATAAATAAGGAGGCAGATTGTGTTTTATGGCCTCATTAAGAAAAATGTACACGTGTTCTGTTCTACGGTTGTATTAGAACACAAAAAAACCCGTTCTCATACAAGATCAAATCATAACGCAGCATGGTCTTTTATTTATTCTTCTGTACAGCACTTTGGTCAACATTGGGTGTTTTAAAGTGCTCTACAAATAAAGTTTGATTGATTGATGGTACTGGACGTTTTTCAGATTATTAGTTACCTGTAATTGCAAAAAGAAAATGTGCCATTTTAGTGTAAAATTCACAAATGATACATTGTATTTTCTACCAACTGATGAGTCATTTAGCCCAAATCCCAACCTGTCTCCTACACTTTGATAACAGCGCCCCCCAGGATTTTTGAAGATTTCTAACATCAGTGGTCTCTAAGCCAAGTGTTCAGACCACATGCAGGTTTTAAACTCATCGGCTGGTTTCACCGATCAGCACACGTTCAACAAAAAGCAGCTCATCAGATTTCATTGGCATGACAAGCACCTTGTATTTGTTACCAGCGGTGTGCTAACGCCCGTTTTTGCCCTCAAAACAGTCATTCCGATGTTTCTCTCTCTTCAGGGACAACGACATCACAGGTGTGCTGGACCACACCTTCTGCGTGGAACACAATGCTTATGGAGAGATCATCCAGCATGAGCTCAAGCCCAACGGGAAGAGCATCCCCGTCACCCAGGACACCAAGAAGGAGTACGTGCGGCTCTACGTCAACTGGCGTTTTCTGCGAGGCATAGAGGCCCAGTTCCTGGCTCTGCAGAAGGGCTTCAATGAGGTCATCCCCCAACACCTGCTGAAGGCCTTCGATGAGAAGGAGCTAGAGGTACTTTAATTCATTTCCCATAATCACGTCTCCTTGTTGTTGACACTAGAGGTGCCACGATGTTCGAAATGAGCTCTCGATTTCAACGGTCTAAATCAAAAGCAGGATCGGCGATTCCCCCAGTATTTTTTTCTCTCTCCACCCAAATACTAACAACAACAGACACACAGGGGTTTTCCTGGCTTGGAATGGGCCTGGGGGGGGGGGACTACGCACAGCAGTAAGCATGATCGGTCCGCGTACAGTCAAGGCAATGAGTCTTTTTGAGTGTCTTTTTTGACAGAAACCTATGCATTTTCCTGCTATTTCTGACAATTAAATGAACAAAAATGTCTATTATGCTTGCCATTTGTATTCTCAGTTCTTAACCATTTTGGTGTTGGTGAGTTCCCTTTGGGGCTGGCTAAAACCTCTTTGGGGGTGGGGGGGCGCCAAAAATGTCTATGCAGGAACAACCCTGGACACAGCGTAGCTTACCGGCTGGTAGAATGCCGCTTCGGACACAGGGACACAGTCGGAGATAACGGAGAAACAACACAACTAAAAATATCGTCCTGCTTTTCTGAAGTCACCATGTGGCAACATTTTGCCTTATGTTATGTGAACCACAGGCGTAGATTTCGGGGGGGGGGATTTGTGTCCCCCCCCCCTAATATTAAGAAGAGGTAGATTTGTCCCCCACAAAAAAAATATAAAAGACTGGGGCTCACCCAGTAAGAGCGTTCGCCCCATGTTGGCTGAGTCCTGCAGCGGTGCAGGGTTCCAATCTGACCTGCTGCCCTTTGTTGCGTGTCATCCCCTCTCTCTCTCTCTCTCTCTCTCTCTCTCTCTCTCTCTCTCTCTCTCTCTCCCCCCCCCCCCAATGTTTTTGTGATCAAATATTTATTTCGAAATTGAAATATGGAATAGAAATTCTACAAACATTTCTAAACAAAATGCACGAGTGGGAATACTAAAACAGAGGAAACATCACAATACATTACTAGATTACATTAATACATGAATACATTACTTATGTATTTATGTATCTTATTGTATCGAACTTATTTTATTATTTTACATTTATTTTTTATATTTATTAATACATACTGTGTGTATGTGTTTATACTTATATTGTTTATATTATTTACTTATGTGTGACATGCACCAACAACACCATGACAAATTCCTTGTATGTGTAAAAAACGTACTTGGCAATAAAGCCCTTTCTGATTCTGATACATTAAAAAATAAATAAATGTATCCCTCAGTGTTGAAACAAAACCTATGCCCTTGATGTGAACAAACAACGAAGGTAAAGCACGTGGGTTAATGGTGCATTTAACTGCACCCCGTAAACTCTGAGAAACTCAAACTGTTGTTGCAAAGTACCCTCCGGCCATCTTATTGTGGCGTCCCTGTTGAAAAATGAAGGTTTAAATTGAATCCAAGTGTAGATTTGGAGAATCGTGACACCCCTATTACTGTAGACACATCTAGATTTCCCTCCAAGCACATTTAGTTCAACATATTGAAACGATTTCACGACACTCACAACTCTGTCTACTTCTTTCCTCCTGCAGCTGATTGTATGTGGCCTGGGTAAAATTGACATCAACGACTGGAAGTCCAACACGCGGCTCAAACACTGCACTCCAGAAAGCAACATCGTCAAATGGTTCTGGAAAGCTGTGGAGTCCTTCGATGAGGAGCGCAGAGCGCGGCTGCTGCAGTTTGTCACCGGCTCCTCCAGAGTTCCCCTGCAAGGATTCAAGGCCCTCCAAGGTAAAAACACCCAGCATGAAGACATATGTGCATACATGTGTCTTCATGTGCATACATTGTTTTGTTATGCAGTGTTTTACCTCAGTTTGTGGAAGACTTAGGTGCACGTATTTGGCGAGGGGTTTAAAAGGATCAAACCTAAAGGCTAAAAAAACCTTTATTCTTAATCGTCACATACACACAGTACAATGTAGTGGGATTCTATTACTGCATTTGAACCCATCCTAAGTATTAGGAGCAGTGGACAGCTATACATACAGCGTCCGGGGAGCAAGTTTAGGCATCTCTTTGTTGTCGGTTTGTGTCCCTTTGTGGTAGTTTTGGCGTCTCTTTTTAACATCATTTGGAGCGTTATTATCAACATATATTTGTCTAAAACATTTTAATTAAATAAAATTAAAACAGATAATAAACAACAAACAAAAGCTTAAAGACAAAACTTTAAAAGAATTCCAACTACAATCAGATCTACATTCATTCGGCTTAGGTGCTGCCCAAAACGGCCAGGGTGCTGCACCTAAACCCTACAGTGGCTGTGCTATGTAAATGGGTGCATTGTTATGCAAGAAATGCAAGAAAGTTCTACGTATGAAACCGCTCCTGAGAAAGCTTGGTGTGAATTGCCTTCTTTGTGAGATGGAGACCAGAGTGAGCACTCAGAGGTACAAAATGAATGTTAATGTGATGTCGGATCCATGATGTACGAAAGGTGTGGCAGCCCTTGCTGTTCCTTTGTCCTGCACACAGATTGCTCTACATTCACAGGCTCTGTCAACCCAATAGGGTCTGGCTGCAGACCTCCTCTGTGGGGCTCCAGGCAATCTGGGGCTCATCTCATCTGTCTGTCAGGACGGAAATGACGTAACAGGAAATACGTAATTCAGTTTCTCCTACAAAAATGTTTTCGCTGCCCCTTCTCCTGTCAACACAGTGTAGGCTGTGTGTTTGGGATTCTTAGCTTCTCCGTGTCTCTGGGTTTCTCTGACCCGAGATAAACCCTGAGGCTGCGTGTAGCGCAGCGGTTCAATGGGTCCGTCCTGGCAGACGTTGCTTCCCAGAGGCATGAGGAGTACACCGTGATCCACAGGCAGACAGCGCCCTTACACACCTTATATAACACGGCGTTCTAGTACAAGGCATCTTGTTAGGAAAAAAAGGGGTAAATCTCCCACAAATTTCAACAGAAAATCAGACCAATGTTTATTACTCACAAAGTCTCCTCTATAACATATAAACAGTCCTATGAGCACATATTTAGTTAGATAATGCCTCATTTGCTAAATTAAACATGTTTTCAAGTTCTTAAACAAGTCTTAAACAAGTTCAGAAATCTTGTGATACAAAAAAAGATTGCCTTAATGTAAAAATATCCACTGGGTAAGTTTCATGGCGATATCTGTTAAGGTGTGAACACACCAACCCGATAATTGGCCGTCGGACAGTCAGGCGAGGTCGGTGACTCGAGTCTGTTCGGTGTGTTCCGTAGCGTCATCCATCCGAGGTGCCGTCGGCCTTCATTTTGGCCGATTTGACATGTATAATCGGCGGGGCGGGCACTGCCGGCAGTCAGACTCAAATGACCCATCTGATTGGTGGAGAGCTAACCAGGAAACAGGGAGCGGGATGAGCGTGACTAGAGTCTCTCAAAATCTGATGAAAATCTTTTAAACTGACCTTTGTCGATCTGAAATGAAGACAGATTCAGCAACTGCACGGCCTATTTCTCTCTTCAAATGTTTTCAGAAACACGTTTCGGTGAACTATTTTAGTCCAATATGAGATCGTATTCTGAACGAGACGCCATGACAGTCTGGCTGTGAATTTCCGGAGAAACCAGACCCACCTTGACGCGTTCGTCCAATCAGCTGCTGTTTTCATTCTTGGGGCGACAATACAGATTAGCGCCGCCTGCTGTCATGGAGACGTATTACGTCTCGTCGGTGTGTTCTGAGGCACTTTTGCGACCAACTCGGGGAGACTGATCAGTCCGACTGCCTTTTCTGCTGAATTTTAGTTTAGTAGTGTTAAGGTTATCTGCCTGGAAGGCGCCGCTGGAGGCAAAAAAACACCATTGGAAACTGGGGCATCACCGATTACCGTTTTTTCAGTACTTTCCACCACTTTTAGGACTTTTAATATGTTATAGAGGAGACCTTTACGAGACTAGATCAGTTGAAAGAGTTTCTGTTGCAATTCGGGTGGGGTCATGTTGCATAATGCCTAGACTACTCCTTTCTTGATCAAAACATCTAAAAGCTGGGTTGCCTGGGTAGCTCACCTGGTAGAGCGTGCACCCAATGTACAGAGGCTCAGTCCTTGCTGCAGCGGCCGCGGGATAAAATCCAACCTGCGACCCTTTTTGCTGCATGTCATTCCCCCTCACGTATTTACAAATCCTGCTATGGCCACGCCCTACAAAGCAGCTCGTTTGGTTGGGGTTAGGCATTAACCTCGAGTAGTTAAGGTTAGGATAGCTGATTGGTCAGGGGATAGGACCTGTACAAATCGGGTTACGTACATGGACGCCTGGCCAATAGTAGTGTGTGAATGCTATTGAAGGGCGGGTCTTGGCGTGGCCATAGTAGGATTCGTAAATACGCTTCCCCCTCGCTCTCCCCTTTCATGTCTAGGCTGTCCTATCAAACAAAGGCCTAAAATGGCAAAAATATTGTCTAAAAAAAAAAAAAAACATCTAAAAGATGGACACATGGCTACAGTCAAGGGGCAAAGTCAACTCAGTTAGTACTGTTGGTATCTAAATACTGTGCAGTATTATGTATTGTAGGACTGTTGTCCGAACCATCTGAATATGTAATGAAATAAAGGGATTTTACTTCAATAAGAGAAAACATCAGGAGATTGTTGCACCATAACAAGTGATTTACTGTAACAAAGGAAGTCCGTCCATAATGTTCTTTGTTTGTTTCTTTAAGCTAAAGATGAACTAAAAAATGATAAATGTTACAAATGACTCACCTGAGTCATGCCTTCTGTTACAGCTTATATCTTTGCACGCTGTCTCTTATTGTATGGAAGCAGAGAAAGGCCATGATAATTATCATTTTATAAGCAACTGGAATCTCATTTAACCACTACTGAATATGTAGTGTTTGATTTTAGATACCACTGAAGTTACAGCACTGAAATATTTTACTTTGAAAAACAAATGTGTGAATGTATGTTCCCCATCGTTATTTTCTTTCCTTGTTTTTTCAGACTCATTTCAAGTTGTGTATGTTTTTAACAAATTCAGACTTATAGTCACTCACTTCAATTTTTCGTTTTCTTGTGGATCCTGATGTGTTTGAGCACCCTTACTCACCTGGATGTTCAAGTTTAAATGTTGGCATCAGAAGTTTACCAATCTATTAGTTTGAGCATCTTGATTTGTTTTTTAGTTGACTTTTTAGATCCCAAAATAACCAACTAGAATCCAAGCAACTTGTAAATACGTTGAGTCTGGAGCCTGGAAATGTCAAAGAGAGAATACATACATTTCTTCACAGTGCAGAGCAGGTGTGTGTTCTTACTAAACCTATTGTGTTTGTACAGGTGCTGCTGGCCCGCGACTCTTTACCATCCACCAGATTGATGCCAGCACCAACAACCTGCCCAAAGCCCACACTTGGTGAGGAAACTGTCAGCTTTGTATCATTTTCAGACTGTTTGACATTGTGCCAGGCTGCCAGCCTTTGAGACCACTGTTAATTCCTTTAACGAAAAACCATGACTGAGACGACGACGAGACTTCAATAAACACCAAGGGCCCTATTTAATGATTTAAGCACACGGCGTGAAGAGCGTGGCGCAGGTGCGTTTAGGGCGTGTCCAAATCCACTTTTGCTAGTTTAACGGCGGTAAAAGGGTCCGTGCGCCGGGCGCATGGTTCAAAAGGGTTGTACTTAGTGTCTTCATCATAGGTGTGTTTTGGGTGTAACATGCAATAAACCAATCAGAGATCGTCTCCCATTCCCTTTAAAAGCCAGGCGCGTTTGGACCTTGGAGCATTGCTATTATGATGGAGGATTTGCACCGTAATATTTTTATTTGTAATATTCTGCATGTGTGTGTGCTACCAGGTTTTTGTTGGTCAATGGCACGATCACTTCCCGCTGCCCCAAGATAGCAATACGCCCAGAATGCACCTGAACACACCTCCCTGTAAGACCAGCACGCCCATGGGCCACAGATGGGAGCAGGTGCATTTGCTGTTTAAACGACATGGGCGCTGGACGGGAAACTGACAACTGCGTCGGTCTTAAACCAGCAAAGACACTTGGGTCGGGCTTTGCGCCGCGCCGCGCTGGGTGCAGGACAGGGCCCCAACTGTAACAATATCAACATGCAGTATCGTTGGCGAAAAAAGACGAGACTAAAATGTAGTTTAAAACTAAAAACCTGTGTTTTTCATCAGATAATGATACGATCAAATCATATGTGAAATAAGTTCGACTAAAATAACAAAACTATTGGTTTTGGGCGGGACTAGATTGACTGAAATGTTCACTATAATTTATAAATCAAAATCAAGAGCGAAAACATTTCCACTAAAATGCAATGACTTTGCGTCGACTAAAACGTTTTTGAGCTGTTGTCAACTAAAACTAGACTTAACCATGAAGACTAGAAATGACTGACATGTGACTAAAACTAATAAGCATTTCCGTCTAAAGACTAAGACCTAATCTAAAATAGCTGCCAGTACTAACACTGTTTAAATCGGAGGGGAAGAGTAGTGTTGAACCTGGTAGTTAGTATTATCAATAGGGCTGGGTATTGTTAAAAAAATGTCGATACCTGAACCGATACCAATACCATGACTTCGATACCAGTTCTTGAACGATCTCTGTTTTGGTCTGGAGTTGTGCAGTGTGGTGATTTATATTATTCTTCTGTTTTCCCAGTTTCAACCGGATTGACATTCCTCCCTACGAGCACTATGACAAACTGTACGACAAGTTGCTCACTGCCATCGAGGAGACGTGCGGCTTTGCTGTGGAGTGAGTCACTGATTCAGGCAGAGCTCCGCAACAACCAGAAGCAACACGGCCATAATGAGCCCCCCCCCCACACACACACACCCCCCACCTCCCTACAAATCAATCCACTCAACACGGGGGTCATCCACGTTTGCTTCGCCCAGGGTGCCGCCTATACTTCCCGGGGACATGTGGCCAAGCTAACGGAGGCTGGACAAAGAAGATCAAGAAAATGTCATCTGACTCTGGGTATTTTTATAAGACCCTCCAGCCTTCCTATGTGTCTTTTTTTAATCATCGAAAAGGATCTCTTCAGCTGCTAATAACTCAGACTATTTACTAACTCGTGGAACCTGCAAAAGTTGCTGGCTCTTCCCTTTTTATTTTTTCTAAGTTCATTTTAGCATTTAAAAAAGAAAGAAAAAAGACTGTATTCAATGTAGCAATGCTCCATCTTACCAAGCAGAACACAAGGTCAGTCCACTCTGAAACGACATTAACGAGACTGGTTTGTTTGCTAGAGCACAGGGTTATTAATGGTTCCCACAACCACTTGGAAACACTAAATTTGTATGCAGAGTGTGCATGACTCGTGCTGTTTGGTGCCTCAGAGCGATCACATCGGGGCTATCCGTAATACCAAGGCTGGAAAACAGGGATATGTGCGGATGAGAGGGCAAGACTAGAGACTGAATTAGGCAGAAACCCGACTGTTTACAACCCTCTCCAAAGACAGCAGCAGGGACTTCTGCTCCTGAGTCGCCGCCCAATGAGTAGCGCTGCATTCCCAAAACATATTTCACGTTTGACAGCTAGTTTTCTTTTGAAGATGAATAAGTGAATGAATAGCTTGAAATGTGTTATTTTTATAAAACAGGGAACATTGAAAAAGAAACAATAAAATTCTATATAATATATATAATTTATTGCTGATATCTTTCAGAAACCCCTATCCATCGTTTCAGAAAAATTAAGATCTCTAAGTGTTTAAATTATAGAAGATAATTGGTGAAAACAGAATTAAGCTCGAGTGAATTTCACGCTGTGGTTTATTTCGTGACATAACTTCTCTCACACTGTACAAGGAGAGGTGTGTCTTACAGAGGAAAACAAATCTGAAACACACAATGTCCTCTGAGTGCCATAATCATTTTTGAATGAATGAATCTTTGATAATCTTGAGTAGACATGGGCCGGTTACCGGTTTCAAGGTTTGAGAAAAGTCCAAAACCACTAACATGTTCACAGAAAGTGCAGTTTTGAAACCCATCTCCCTGCCAGTTAGCAGTGTTTTTTTTTTTTAAATGAAATGCATTGTGTTCAATGGAGAAAAAAAACAGTTACATTTGAAAATAATACATTTTAAAGCTGTAATTGCAATACCGTAAAAACCGTGATATTTTTGCTGAAGGTTATCATACCGTCAGAATGTCATTCCGGCCCACGCCTAGTCTTGAGCGGACCCTTTAAAATCTACTGATTTCATTCTGGCGCTACACATGGGGGTGTGATGTTTCACTACTGTTACCCTTTTTTTTAACACTTTCGTCATTTGTAGCTGGGCATGGCACTGGCATGACACCTACCATTAATTTCAAATGGTATTCTGTTGAGAAGAGTCCAAAGTTCATCATTTTGTAATTTGAGCTGCCTCTACATTGTTATTGTTGGGGGGGGGGGGAGAAAAACCTCTACTACCTGCTAGCCATGTGGTGCTAAATAGCATTAACGTTTGTCTTTGTATTAGCAACCTTAAGGCTGATTTATGCTTCTGCGTCGAATCGACGGCATCCCCCCAGTCCCCTCTGCGTCGATGCGAACCCCTCTCCGAGCCCTCCGCCGTAGCTCGACCAAAAAAATTTGTAACTTTGCGTTGAGGCGACCGCAAGGACTGTGATTGGTCACCTCGTCCTGTGTGTTGACGGTCGGTGTTTCCAGCAGCCTGCTGTGGGGAGTAGCAACGTGCTAGTTCACTGACATCAGCTCTGCAAATAAACTCAGACATATTTTGGTTACAATGACGGGGTTGTTCGTTTGTAAAGTGTCTATATGTCAGTAACGTTTTGAAATTAGCACTCCGCCAGCAAGCAGTACTTTGTGGGCAGTTGTGCTAAAGTTAGCTTGCTAACGCGACATAAACTGGCTCTCTCTCTCTCTCTCTCTCTCTTTTTCGTCGGAAATGTCAGTTTTGCGATTGACCCTCCGGAAACCACACACCCCCTAGCGTTCTGGTGGTGAAATGCACCGCGATGCAAAGAAACGCGTTCACCCCCGACGCAGAACTCCATAAGGGTCACGACGCCGTAGGAGCGACGGCGTGGAGTCAACGCAGAAGCATAAAACAGCCTTTACTCATTGATATACTACTGCTTAAGGTGCACACTACACTGCTCATGCTCACACCTGTTTGTGGCCACAAAATATTTCCAAGTAATCAAGAGCTCTAGCTAGCCACATTCTCAGGAGATGTCATATGTAGTTTGTAACTTCCTTTGATTTTACGACCGAAGAGAAACTAATTCTGACCATTTGTCTTGATTTCCTGAATATTTAAGGGATAAAAAAAAAGTCTTGTTTGAATCGTTTTGCCCACAGCATACAACAGTCGTTGCATGTGTCCGTATGTGCTTTTGATTGAAAGGGAACTGAATGAGATGAATCCTGTTTTAGCCTGATACACAGTCCTATCAGTGATGTTTTTATTTAGAGAAAGGGGGGGGGGGGGGGAGGGGAGATTGTTTTCTACGATTAAAAATGAAATCCTTGAATGTTTTCAAAAGATGCTGCCTGTCTAGTAATCTCTATGACCGTGGACTGTTCTTAACATTTGCATACACTACAAAACTGAACTGAAATTTCATTCTTTTAAGTGGACAAGTGTATGCAAGGTGAAGTGTCCTCAGATGGTGCTTTGTACAGTAAAAAGATATTGTTCATATATGTGGATCAAACGACCTGTAATTTATCTTTTAACTTAAGTAGAGAAATGAAAAAGAGGAATTGCACACAAACAGAATGAGGTTGCCTTGTGTATTTAATGGTGACTTCTCGAGCAGATATTCATTCGCCTTTTAAGTCCAGTGCACAAGCTGATGGCCCTACTGTCTGTTCCTTCACTACACCGCTCAGCATCGCCCTGTAGCTGCCTCTCATTGAAGAACTTTTTATTAAACAAGTTTTTTTTTGTTTTTTTTAATAGCATGATCCACTAGTGGGACTATATCTCTCATAGCTGACTGATGCAATTTGATGTATGTTAACACTATCATTTTGTAAGAGTATTTTATTTTTGTGTGTAATTAGTTCTAATTAAACTTGCCTTTGTCTAACAATGTAAGGCCTTGTACACATATATGTCCTGTCCTTCCTGTTTGAATGGCTGTTTCAAATGTCATAAAAGCTTTTTCACCTGAATTATTGTTACGTTATTTACAACAGAGGAGTGCTTTAATGGGTCCTTTGGCATAGCAGTTATTTACATTAGAGCCATTCATCAGGGGCTTGTTAGTATCATATTGGCTGAGAATAAATGTCAAATGCGGGGGATGCAAAGGTGCTTTACATCCGAATGTCTTCTGTCCCTGACGTCCCACTGTGTACTCACTGATAAACACTCTGGAGAAAAACGTCTGGCAGATGGCTCAGAGGGGGGCAGGGAAAGTGGGGAATGGATTAGGCTGTTGGAAAATAGGTGTCAAGTACAATTTCAATTGTTTCGTAAATATGCAAGTGCATCAGTACAGAGAGGTCTTGAAAACTGTCTACATTAAGTGGAAAGAGGACAGAAGGCTAGACTTCATCCAGATAACAAGGGTTCATATTTTGAGGAGCATCCTGTATAATCAGTAGAAGGAATAAGTGGGTCAAAGCTAAGAAAATGACAAAACATTACTGTAGGCTCCAATGTTTGTGTATTTTGACTTACATTATTTAGGCCACTTCCTCAGAGAATGAATACACATTTTCTTTTATGTTTTCATGGTGTAGCACCGCAATCATCTAAGACAAGAATTCAGTAGCCTATAGTGAGTAAACCCACTGAAAGTTTAGTTATTTTTTTGGTCCACCTTTAAGTTTAGAGGCAGCCTACATGACCTCAACCACACTTTGAACATCACTGTACCAGTTTTGTACGGAACATTTTAATAATTATTTAACATTTCCTTGTCTACTTATTCCAACAGAAGCTGAGTAAAAAAATTAATTACACGGGTTTAAATGAAAAATACAAAAGAGAGATAGAGAGAGAGAGAAAAACTCTTCTCTTTCATGTTTGGGTTGGTCCTGATGACGTCACTTACCGTACATCGGAAGCATTGTCATAGCCGCATTACCAGTTTCTTACTCGTACATATCAATCCGCCAACATCTGTTTGAATTATTTAACACAGTGTATCAAAGGGACACACCGGGAAAGATAAATAAATGTAAGAGAAAATACAAAACATAGTGTCCGATTTTTTATTCAGACTCTAACGTTACATACATGTTTGTGTGCGATAAAAAAAAAAAAAATCTCACTTATGTTCTTCTGCTTGCTCTAACTTACCATGTGAAATATATTTAGTGGAAGGTTAGGGGATCTATATGTAATATTTCCATTAAGAGTTATAGTGATTTTAAAACCCAGTTTCACTGTTCTTCATTGGGTCTATGTTGCCAGTCGGTAGACGCTGAAGTTAAAAACCGAAGGGCGGATTAATACATCGGAAGGGGGACTTCCTCTTGCAATATATACCGGGCCTCGATTCCACATTACCGGCATTTCAGCGCTACTGCAGGTCGTGTTTTTTAGTCGGTGGTAAATCCACAGTGAAGGGTATTTATCTTTTTTTATTTATACAAGTTGTTTACAGAATGCCTGGATATTCCGACAGAGACCGCGGCAGAGACAGAGATAGAGACAGAGGGTAAGTTTCTATGTTTTAGGCGAGTTTGTGTGATTCGTGGAAATGGCCGACAGCCTTGAACTGATTAACAGTTGACTAAATTGTGATAAATTCTAGGAATGTGGGATAGGAAATCGTCATTATTTACGTATTTTTAACCGAGAACTCAACGATACCAATTTAAAAAGCAGGCAGTAGGCTGGCTTTATTTATCTACACTAGGCCCGGTAGGAACGGGGCCCGTTGTCATAGTACAAGGCCTAGTTTGGCCTCGTGTCCCCGCCGGCACAGCGGCTTTTCGTTCGCTTCAGGCTAACGTTAGCTTGACGTTAGCATCGGCCTTTCAGATCAAACGCGGTTTGCGCTGCGCTTGCCGCTTGGGTTCAGCGCGCTGCCGCTTCGTCGAATAGCGGCGCAAGCCATTGGAAACAATAGGGTTCAAGCGCAGCGGGACTGTTGCTGCCGTTAGTCTGAAAGGCCGTTGGTCTGAAAGGCCCTTCACTCGACGCTACATTTCAACGCCGCAAGCAACTCTTATTAGCAATACTGCTAATAAGCGAATGTAACGTAGCTATACTTGTACTAACAATCACAATACTTTTAGTTCACAATGGTCGCTCGCTAACATGTACCGTTTTTGCTACAGCTGGCTAGTCGGCTTTTCGCCATGTGGCAGCATGAATGCGGATACAAAATGTCGGCTGTTTTTTCCATTGTTCCTCTGCTGGTTGGAAAGTATATGGCAGCTGTATTTCACAGAATGACGCAGTTGCGATTGGGTTTCTGTTCGTTTTAAGTCGCTATCGTCACCATCGTTAATTACTTGACTGTCCCAGCCACACTTATTAAATCGCGACTGAACGTAACTGTTGATGTTGCAGATATGGCGGCGGTCCTCCTCGCTTTGGTGGCAACCGTGGTGGTGGCGGCGGAGGTGGAGGAGGAAAGTTCGGCAATCCAGGTGAGAGGCTGCGGAAGAAACAGTGGAACCTGGATGAGCTCCCAAAGTTTGAGAAAAACTTCTACCAAGAGCATCCCGATGTTACCCGGAGGTCTCCGGTATGTAACGATAGTCAGCATGGTCTTTGAAATGTTATGTAACGCTGCTACACGTGCTCCTTTCTGCACGTGTTGCAGTTATGCAATCGGTTATGACTAATGAACTTGTTTCATTCTTATCTTGCAGCAAGAAGTTGAAATGTACAGAAGAACTAAAACAATTACAGTTAAAGGGAGAAGCTGTCCAAATCCTATTGCCAAGTTCCATGAGGCCAGCTTCCCATGTACGTGTTTGTTTATTTTTTTTATATATATAAAATAATTAATGTATCACACACGGAGTTTGGTACATCTCAATTAATTGTGGTCCTCTTTTCTGCAGCTTATGTGATGGATGTGATTAACAAACAGAACTGGACTGAACCAACACCCATCCAGGCTCAAGGCTGGCCTCTGGCTCTCAGTGGCCAGGATATGGTCGGCATTGCACAGACTGGCTCTGGCAAGACGCTTTCCGTAAGTTGAATGTTCTCTCGCCAACATCAGTTATGACGTTGAACTATTACAGAGTTACTCTTGTCTACCTCATGGAAATGACTGTTGCATGTTTTCTCTGCAGTATTTGTTGCCTGCAATTGTGCACATCAACCACCAGCCTTTCCTGGAGCGTGGAGATGGTCCTATAGTAAGTAGTCACATCAGTTTACATGTATCTTGAACTTATCTTTAATACACTGATGGTAAATTAAAACAAACTTTTTTTTAATCAGAAGTGAGTGAGCATATGATCTGCAGTGAGTGGTGTGATGTTTAAATGTGGCCAGAAAATTGTTTTTTCACGACATGTTTGTTGTTCTAACTCTGAATGATGTGACAAGCCGTACTTTCCCTCTTGACAGTGCTTGGTGCTAGCCCCGACCCGTGAACTGGCGCAGCAGGTGCAACAGGTGGCTGCAGAGTATGGCCGAGCATCTCGCCTGAAGACCACCTGTATATACGGAGGAGCACCCAAGGGACCCCAGATCCGTGACCTGGAAAGAGGTATTATAGCCTTTTTCTCATTGTTTAAACAGTCATATTGTACATATTTGTTCTTTGAATTTATTTCCTTTAAGTTTCTGTATGCACCATCCACCAAGGCAAACATGTTACTTACTTTGCAATACAACCTTTTCATACGAACCCTCAGTTGTTGGAGTCTTTAGTTCTCACAATGACCAATAATTTAATTCCATTAAAGGTGTCGAGATCTGCATCGCCACTCCAGGAAGACTCATTGACTTCCTTGAGGCTGGAAAGACAAACCTCCGTCGGTGCACTTATCTTGTCCTGGATGAGGCTGACAGAATGTTGGACATGGGTTTTGAGCCACAGATCCGAAAAATTGTTGACCAAATCAGGGTATGTTTTTGATTGGATGGCTATAAATGCATACGGAAGTTGACCGCCTCATTACTTGTGTATTACCTTAAGGGAATGTGTTGCTAACTGTTCCTGTTTTTGCAGCCTGACCGTCAGACTCTGATGTGGAGTGCCACTTGGCCCAAAGAGGTTCGCCAGCTGGCTGAGGACTTCCTGAAGGAGTACGTCCAGATCAATATTGGGGCCCTCCAGCTCAGTGCCAACCACAACATCCTGCAAATCGTGGATGTCTGCAACGATGCAGAGAAGGAGAACAAGTGAGTAATGTGCCATGGCAGAATCGCCAAGAGTTGTTGAAGCCAATGTTCATAACTGTTTTGGGCAACGTAATAAATTCGTTACAGAATTCACAATTTTAGTGACCACTTTTTTTCTCTCTTTAAGACTTATCCGTCTGCTTGAAGAAATCATGAGTGAGAAGGAGAATAAGACCATCATCTTTGTAGAGACAAAGAGGCGCTGTGATGATCTCACCAGGAGGATGAGAAGGGATGGGTAAGTGTTGAAATGAATTTACAGTTTGGCTGCTGTACTGACCTTACTGTTCTCAAATACTTGAATACTTGTCTGAATGTTCACACATTAACATTTAAAACCTTCAATCCTGTTAGGTGGCCAGGTATGGGAATCCATGGAGATAAAAGCCAGCAGGAAAGAGACTGGGTTCTCAATGGTAAGCTTACATCACCAGCAAGTCACTAGTTAATCATTATAAAACTTTCAGGAAATGTTTAATCATGTCTTTATCTTTTCAGAGTTCAAATATGGAAAGGCTCCAATTCTCATTGCAACCGATGTTGCTTCCAGAGGTCTAGGTCAGTATCTCCCCCCTGAACTGTATTGTACTCTTTATGTATTTCAAAAAGAAAGTATTTGCTTTCTTTAACTTTTCTGCTTCTTTCTGAGTTTCTCCCCTGACCTGAAGGAGCAGTCTATGTGGCAGGGCCTTGGCATGACAAGCCCAGGTCTCCAGAGGGGGAAGGAGGATTCTTGGAGGTGTCCTGACTGGCGAGGCACGGGTCTCCCAGTCGTGCAGATATACAGAGGTGACCAGGCCCAACCAAGTGCAGCATAGTGCGCTGGCCTGCCTAAAAATGGGGGGGCGAGTTGAGGGCTGGCCACAGTTCCTCCCCCATATGCTCGTCTGTTTTCTGGCAATGGTTTGGACTGCTTCACACACCCAGGCTCTGTAACTGTCCCAGCTCAAAGCCCAGCTACACTGTCTCCTATTGTCTTGCGTGTATGTTTGGGCACTGCATTGCAAGCTATTTGAGTCATTTGGAAGGTGCTTTCTGTTGCGTAGACTCGTTGTAAAGCATGGGTGGCGTTAACGTTAACATTGCAGTTCCTAAACTTCTGTCGGAAGAGCAGTCTGTCTGATCGGTCATACCTTCACCTCTGTAATGACATGGCTACTGGCGCTTTTGGTGACAGTGGGACATGCTAGCTGGACACACTTGGACAAAATCCAAGCCCACACTCCTCCCTCGCCTGCGTTTCAAAGTCATGTCGAGACCTGCCAACGAGAGACATTATGATCAAGTGAACACTGGGTCTGGAAAAATCTTGCCATGTCGAGAGTGGGGATGCACTGTTGTAGGCATCCTGCAAATTGGTTCAGATCTACAGTTTTGGCAAGAGACACTGCAGTGTGAGCTTTATAGCAAGCATCTCGTGAGGGCGTGACAAAGGGACCTTGGTTAAGTGCTAGTTCAAGCACACTAGGAGGCAGTAGTGTGCATAGCAGCCCTACTGTATAGCGACACCTGTGGGTCACTTGACAATATGTGGGGCGTGTGCTGCAATGGGAATGGACTAGTGAATGCATACTCCAAAAGATGGTAAGACTTCTGATCCATTCTTTCTGAGGGTGGTTTAAGGGAGGGGGTGGAGGTATTTGAGCCCACTGGGATTGGAATCCAATGGAGTGTGCATCGTTTCTCTTTTCCCACCGTAGTCTCCCCAAGGAGTAAATACTTATCTTTAGTCAAGTCTTTTGCAGCTTTGTGGATTTTCCAGCCATTCCTACCTCATGACCGCACTAACTTTTTGTTTTTGATCTGGTTGTTGTGGTGGCGCTGGTGCACATCTTTGTGTGCTGCCTTCCTTTTCCTTTATGCCACACTGCAACACAATCTTACAGATGTGGAAGATGTGAAATTTGTCATCAACTTTGACTACCCCAACAACTCTGAGGACTATATCCACCGCATTGGCAGAACAGCTCGTAGCCAAAAGACTGGCACAGCTTACACCTTCTTCACTCCCAACAACATGAGGCAGGCCAGTGACCTCATTGCTGTGCTCCGCGAGGCCAACCAGGCTATCAACCCCAAGCTCCTCCAAATGGCGGAAGACAGAGGAGGTAAATCCAATTGGTGAGATACAGAAACTGCGCAGTGAACTGCAGCCACTCTTTTTCTGCTCCTCCTTTTTTTTGTTTGTTCTGAGAATGGGATGGGTTTATCATTGACTTCTGTATCTCAGACAATTTACAGTTAAACTTTCTGTCAATACAATTTTTGCTTAAAGTAAAAAAAAAAACAAAGTACCAGTGTCTTTGTCATTAAGTGTGTTTTCCTTTCCAGGGCGTTCAAGGGGAGGCAGAGGTGGTGACTACAGAGATGACCGTCGGGATAGGTATTCTGGAAGGCGTGATTTTGGCAGTTTTAGGGACCGGGATAATGGTAGAGGGTTTGACAACGGACCAAGTAAAACTTATGGCACAAATTCACAGAATGGAGGCTATGGGGGCAATAACAGCAGTGGCAATGGCTTGAGCGGAGCCAGCTACAATGGTAATGGACAGTCCAACTTTAACAGCCAACCTGGAGCCTTCGGAGGCCAGAACTTCCAGGCCCAACAGTTTGCTCTCGCTAAGGGTGGCGCGCCGAGTGGTGCTGGTCACCCCCCATTCCCCTTCCCCCAGGCACAGGCTCCGCAGCACCATCCTCCACCGCTGGTGCCATACCCCATGCCTCCTCAGTTCTCTCAGTAAACACACCGTACACTTGAAAAAGTAAATTATTGCTTTTGTCTCGTTTTAAGTTGTACACTTGATCAGATATATTTTTTTTTTTGTATTTACACAACAGGGTTACAAAAACAACTTTAACCTCTATCAAGCCTTTTAAGATCTGCAGTGCAGCAGTAGTTGTGTTGCACACTTGTTTTCCTATTATACTATTTAATTTGTTACATTCCTCAGTAATGTTTAGTTATGTTTTGTACTAGGTAATTACAAATGTACTGGTTTTTCATGTGTATCATTGAAAGTGATGTTAAGCTCCTAACTTGGAAGTGCACTGCATGATCTTTCAAAATAAAACATAAAAATAAACGTGCTGTTTGTTTTTATCAGTAACTTTAAATCACTAGGCTGCTGTTTCATTACCTGAGGAAAATGAAATGCTGGTACTACTTTTTCTGTCCAGCAGGTGTCATGTTTCACCAACTTAGGAATCCTGCTCAGTCTTTAGTAACCTTGTACCAGCAGGCACTTGAGATGTACAGTATATCATATGTACTATATTGAAATTTACAGTAACCAACTGCAGGGTTTAGTGCATAGACTGTATAAGGTTTAGTGTTAACATGCAGCAAGAATGTTACATTACGTCTTCCTACACTGTGTACCAACAGCAGAGAGGGATTGGTAACTAGTTTTCCCTGTCAGTCTTGTGCCTACCACATGATGGCAAAGATGACTTGAAGGTTGGCATCTTGGTGAAACTAATGATCCTTTGATGTCGGTCCCTTTGGCTTAAACTAAAATCATTCCTGTAACGCCGTTTAGGGTCGTTTTTAAAGCCTAGAGCTCAATGTTCTCAATCTGTTTTCAGCCAAGGACTCCTTACAAGATAAATAATATACCTGGGAACATCAAGTATGTCCCTTGGAGTAACTTGTATATAGACTTTTTTTTTTTTTTTACCCCTACATTGTTTTATCTGAAAGAATACAAAAGAAATATATTAAAGATTAGATGTATTAAGCAGATTTAAGATATATTAGAAGAAATCTGAACTATTTATACATTTAAATTGTTTAACTATGAAGCCATTTGTGTATGTGTGTGTATATATATATATATATATATATATATAGATTTAATCTAAAAATGTCACAGACCCCCTCGAGTCTCATGAAATTACATTTTTAGATCTAAAGTGTTTCAAGGAGTCACTCTGATATGAGCAAACTATATTACATGTAGTACATGTTTTATATATTATATATAAAAGCTTCTTACGGCTCTGGGGGAAACCAGTGATACAGGTTATATTTTTAAAGCTGTGGAACATTTAAATAGTTTTACTGACACCTCTGGGCTAATGATCGTCGTGTGTTTGATACAAAGTGTGTTTGTTCATTTCAATCAATTTGGGTATTAGGTTGAGGAGCTTGGGATGATCTGTGCTCATGTTTCACACAAGAACTGCTGCTCCACCTGAACGTGTATATAGACTGAAACCTGGTCACAGGTCAGCACCTTGTCATTACACTGATTAGATCTCTCGGTGAACAGTACCTGTTGCTCAGGAGTGCTGAGGGTGTGGTGATTTAAATAGCTTTTTCTACACCGTGGACGTGTGAAACGTTTCCTGTGTAAATACTATTCAGCGTCTTGTTTTATGAGTCAATTCTTTTTTTTCTTTCATCCAGGTATGTGGCAGCCATCCACACCCTGCTGTTGACAGCACCATTTACATACCATACAAAACTTGTTAAACCTGTATAAGAAGCCGCCTAGGCCAAAATTGATGACTTGCACAGTTTATATACTGTTACAAAAGCACTTGCATTTACATGCATACTCATGCAGTTATACAGACATACATCCAAAATGTGAGAATGACTATAAGGGTATATAAATGGGAGTATGTATGTACTGTATGTGCAAGTGCTTAGTACCGGTATATACAGTATGTACTAGGGCTGTCCTAAAGATATTCTTAGTCTACTCTTGACTAACACATATGATTTAATCCTCTAATCTATTAGTTGTTTTAATCGACAGGATCTCTAAAACTGAGTTTCTCCACAAAGAATCATGCAAAATCATCACAAAAAATGATCGACCAAAGAAGTCGACTAAAACTGGGCAGCCCTAGTATGTACAAGTAAATAATAATTTTGGGCTAGGTGGCTTGTCATGTTGAAAACATTTAATTTACTTACTCACTCACTTTCTCACTTACTTACTTAATTGTGTGGCAGTAGCTCAGTCCGTAGGGAGTTGAGTTTGGAACCGGCGGGTTGCTGGTTTAAGTCCCCGTACGGACCAAAGTACAGAGTGTGGACTGGTAGCTGGAGAAATGCCAGTTCACCTCCTGGGCACTGCCAAGGTGCTCTTGAGCAAGGCAGCGAACCCGCCCCACCGCTCAGGGCACCTTTCCAGCAATCGCAGCACCACTGACTCTGACATCTCTGGGCATTTGTGCATGTAAAGGACCTGAGCATGTGTGTCTATTTCAGGCCTGTGTGTTCTTAGCCTGGCTCCGCCCTCCTATGTACTTCCGCTCAATTTTCCTTCAGTATAGTCTTGGGTTTTCTCCGACCAAATATTTGGCGGTCCAATCAGCGAACAGAGGGAGTGGCTGAGAACGATGACGCTGAGGTCGTACGCTAGTTTGAGTTGTAGTTGTAGGGTTGTAGGGTTCGGGAACAGTTTGATTTTCCAGCTCGCTCCGTTAGCGGTGAAGGAGTTGGCTAAGGCTAACGCTAGCGATGCTAAGCCGACGTCACGACCAAACGTTAGCGATTGCTTATGGCAGATCCAGACGCCGTACCAGAGTCTGGAAGGACCAGGTTAGTGGTCCAGAGTCTGGTAGGACCAGGCTAATGGACCAGAGTTTGGTAGGACCAGGCTAATGGACCAGAGTTTGGTAGGACCAGGCTAATGTACCAGAGTCTGGTAGGACCAGGCTAGTGTACCAGAGTCTGGTAGGACCAGGCTAGTGTACCAGAGTCTGGTAGGACCAGGCTAGTGTACCAGAGTTTGGTAGGACCAGGCTAGTGGTCCAGAGTCTGGTAGGACCAGGCTAGTGGTCCAGAGTCTGGTTGGACCAGGCTAGTGTGTTCTAACAAATGTAAATGAGTGTAAATTGTAATTTCCTCACTGGGGATCAATAAAAAAATAATAAATTATTATTATTACTTGCTTTACATTGTGAAATAAAGGAACCAAAGTGAAACAGGTTATTCATGATTTACTAAATAGAAAGGCAAACAGGTGGAAGTAAAGGTGCTTATCTCAGATGGATTGCACAATGTGGAATTGGAACTGGAGGGTCGTGCCTGATTGAAGTACAGGGGTGGACACAATACCATGAACACCTGTAGCAAATGATTTAAAACCCTTCCTTTATTAATACTACATTTGTGAAGCCTAAATAGTACTAGAGAAGTGATGACACGCATCAACATACTTTCCATTATATTTTTGATATATTTTAAATTGTCCTCTGTGTTTTTCTTCTTCGCATAGGCTAAATAAAGGTATTTCTACCGTAAATTGATGCATAAAAGTGTGTCAGAATGCAAAATAACCCTGGGGGAGAGCACCCAGAACCCCCACTAGATATGCCTCCCTCCCCCAAAGGCAGATTCTGGCCAATATATATAGGCCAATATATTTATATACAGTACAGTATACCCACTACAATACATTAGACTACACCACTGATACAAACTACTTGGTGAAGTTTAGGAATAAATTGTGTTTTGGGTACAAAATAAACCTTTTTCGGGCAGAAAGGCCTGGAGCCATGTGCATGTGCAGGTTTTAGTGCAAAAGGGTCTGGAAATGACACAATGAGAGCAGCGAGTTTGAACCAAAACAGTAAAGCTGCGGGCCTAATGACCAAAACAATGAGCTGAAAGTCTCTATAAAGCTCTGTAAAGCAGAGGTGGGATTCTGATTTTGGTAATAATTCTTTGATTTGGTACAGATAACCCCTTCCACACTGTCATTTGATACATTTTATTGTAAAAAATATATATAATTATATCCGCTTTAAATAGCTTACTGCTAGGGATACAGATCAAGGCCACGTGAGACTCCTGTGTTGTTCTCAATCATCACTCCCTTGTCCTGTCATTCACTCCTATCTTTCTGTTCCTGGTTTTTAATCCCTCCCTCTCCCCCTCAGGTATTTGTGTGGTGGTTTGAGTAGTAACTGCTCTGGGCGTGCGTCAGACACACCCACTGCAAGTATGAGAACCATTTTCTTCCCTCGAGGCGTAAAGAAGTCCCATTGTTCGACTCTAGGACGATCGGAGGTGCCTCCAACTCCCACCCACCCACATCACTGTGCAAATGTGTTTTGTGCTTACAATAACAACACATTACACCCGCACATGAGATACTTTGCATGCACTGGAGTTTTACAATCTATACATTTGTTATCAGCTTACTTGTATACCACAGAGGCAATTTCACTGGGTGTGTGTCTGTACTCTGTACATGTCAGGTGTACCAATCCTTGAGGTTACAGAATAATTATAAGTCCACTAATGAATTAATTATGGCTCTGCTGCATTTGCCAAAAACGCTGATAGCCATAGCAAGTTTATTTCTGCAGCACATTTCACACACCCGGGGCAATTACAGTAAGTGTGCGTTAAACAAGTTAAACCTTTTCACTGTTATGTCATCTTTCCAGTGTTATTAATACTGCACCTTACTTTTCTGATGCTGTGCAAATCTTATCATAACCCACTCGATAAGATTCCATACTCTCCCCTTTACTGTTTTTAGTCATATTCATCTGATAGACCGTTGTTGTTATGTAAGCTTCTACCAACAAACAGGGATAAAGAACACATGCAACTCTAAAATTGCTTGTCATGTCATGCTATTCATGTGGATTTGCTTTTTTAGCATCCTGTTTGTGATGTATGTGAATGTTGTGTGTGATGTCTTAAGCTACTGGGACCTTGAATTTCCCCTTGGGGATCAATACAGTATCTATCTATCTATCAAGTTTATTTCTAGAGCACATTGCACACAGCTTAAGCTGACCAAAGTGCTGTACAAAAAAGCACTAAGGTGCTGTATAAAAGAACATTCAAATGTAAAATAATAAAAAGTAGAATGAAAACACAAAGCGAACATGCCAACAATGACAACAAGCAGCAATTCACAAATACAAAATTATAAAGATGATAACAGATTGAGGGTTTACTTGGTGAAAAGGGCCAGTGAGTAAAAATGAGTCTTTAGCCCAGATTTAAAAACAGAAATGGAGGGAGCACATCTGATATCTAACGGCAATAAGAGCAAGTGCTAATAATGATCCTAAACATCCAGCTATTGAGTACCTAGTTCTGCTATGTACATTTAACCACAATGTGGAAACAGTGAGTGTTTTATAATGTCCTGGCTGCCATGTCTTGTGTTGCATGGAGCTGATAAGAGAGCAGTAACTGTTTCCGGTTCAGAGACCATTTCTGTAAGAAAACACATTTCTGAGAAAGCAGACCAATGAAAAATTACTGGATTGCACTGAAGTAAAAAAAACAAACTCCAAGAACATAAAGTCAAAGGAGGAATGCGAAGCGCCGGCAGCGTGGAACAGGTCCGTCCGGTCTGCTGCTTTCTATTGATGACACACCTGCTGGCCTGGGTGGAGCTGAGACAGGTGGACGCTCCTTAACTTAGTGGGAGACGCCGCAAGAGACAAGAAGGAGCAAGAGGAAAGAGGAGAGGAGAGAGTGAGGAATTGTAAGAAACACAGTCGGACTAAGATTGCAACAAATAGACCCAAACAGTCTCCCAAGATGTCGAATCCTGGAAAGATCAGCAAGTAAGTTAAACACTTTCCACTCACTCTCCCTCTCTCTCTCTGTGTGTGTGTGTGTGTGTGTGTATGTGTCAGGTTTCCTAGTGTTGCGTGACTGTCCCTTTTCTCCTCTCTTTCGCTGCCTCACTCTTGTGTTTTCTTTCTGAAGAGCTGACCTGGAATTCTGCATGCAGGCTTCTTTTTTTTTTGGTACCATGATCCTATTTATGTTTGCACAGTGTTTTGTTAACCCCGGACAATACAGTGTGCCACAGGAGTCTCTGACCCCTAATATACATTATTTGTGTTAGATACAAATATCTGTCTGTCTTTCATTCATTCTTAAAAAGAAAACTAAAGAGGAAGAGCTTTAGAAAATGACATAAAATGCCTCAGTCTTTCCCTGTTTACTTTGATAATATGTAGAATAATGTTCTTACTAGTTGCAGATAAATATAATAATAATAATGTAAAAGGTTTCCATAAGAGACCAAGTGTGTTTTGGTGTATGCTTATTGCACAGAGTTGTGTTCGGTTCCCCGAATAAAGGAAACTCTGACACACAGATTGTTTAGCTAAGCGGTAAATATAAGATAGTTAGTAAATTGAGTAATAATAACAAATGAGGACAAGACAAAATACAGGGGCCCCCACCCTGGTGGGTGTTGTGTGAAGATAGCAGTCCCGGTGTGGAAGAAGAAGAGGGGGCCAAAGAAAGAAAGTATAAGAGATGAGGGGAAGAATAGATCAGGCTCACAAGGTCTGACAGTCTACGTGGACCGGCTCTGGATTTTTGATCAATGTAATTCCAATTTAACGAATGCGCGGGATATAAAGGCTTTTTGGAGTCAGACACATTGTCCCAAAAGGGGGGACACAGAGGAGTAAATCCCCAACAAATACCACTATGTTACTACCATACATGTTGAGGATACTTGTCTTCCTGTCATCTCACCTGACTTGCTTCTCTTAACTACAGCATCCTACTACCTTGTATCTTTGCCCAAAGGGAGTATCAATTAGTAAGTTTACTGACTCACTACATTCATTTCTGGTGCCACTTGATAGGCCGGTGTTCTGACTCGTTAAGCAGATAGGTCAACAGTGTCCAGATTGTTGTCATTGCTATGCAGTGGAACAAGTGGTTGTTTAAATAGAGGAGCGATTAATCATGGTTTATGAAGTTACACTTTGCAATAAATGTGTGGACAACAAGAGAGTTTGAAATTGCACAACCTCTCCTTTCATATTGAGTAAGCAAGGGTTTTATCTCCTTTCGGTGCAATATGTCACCTAGGGTGGCAGATACTGTTGAACTTTAGCGCTCCTCCCCAGCGGGGTGTGCCGGGCAGCCAAAAGCTCAAGATAGTTTCTGACGGAAACAGGAATGGCTGAGGGAGTGGAAGTGCAGGGTTTGTCTTAGCTTATATCCTATCGGCGCAGTGACACTTGAGTTTAAAGGGAAGTGAGTGAGTCAGTGAGTGAGTGTAAAATGTGGTGAATAGCTCGCCTGATATACACGCTTGAGTATTCATGATTATGGCAAGAAACAGCTCTGTGTGTATGTGACGTAGCTCTCAGCCATGAATGAAGTCACCCACATGTGGGACCTTTGCAGCAGAGATAAAAGCGATTTTAATTGTTACTGTACTGTAGTTGTAGTTGGTTGAAATGGAGCAAATACTGAACTAATTATGATTTTTTATTATGGATTAATCTCCTGATTGATTGTTTGCTTTGTAAAACTTCAGAAAATCGTGGGAAGCACCCGTCACGATTACCCAGAGCCCAAAGTTACACCTACACAATGCTTGTTTTTGTCCTATAAAATAGTCCAGACCTCAAAGTTATTTAAAATCTTTTAAATAGTTAAAAGGAATGGCAGCAAAACCTTACATTTTAGACGCTAGAACCAAATGGAATTAAATGTTTAGCATTTTTACTTAAACAATCATCGAAATAGTTTGTTTCTGTCAGTTGACTCATCGATTAATCGACTGATCCAGCTCTACTTGTTTATACTGTTAGGTAGTTTAGCATCATATTTTGTGAGGTTTTCATGTGTTTTGCATAAATCAAAATCAGATTTAGAATAGGATGTGTTGCAAGTAAGTAGCCTAACACAAGGAATTTACCTCGGTGGTTGGTGCATACCTAAACATATTAAAAGGAAATAAACAATAAGAGTGACTATGTAACTTTTTCATATAATGATCTTAATGACAGGTAACAGCAAACTGTTGTAGATTTAGTTGCAGCACTGCGTTGCTGATGTGTGGAAAAGGAACTTCGTTGACACTGTTCTTGATTATAAAAAGGTTTATTACATCAAAGATTCCAGCATCAGTTTACAGACTCCATGGACATCTGGAGAGACGACCGACCCAATCTTCAAAATTTGTCGCTCTGCCTTTTCTTCGAGTGAATTCAGTATATATCCTTTACATTGTAATAACATACGGCGTGATATGTGTAAGTATATGATTGGAGTAGGGAACTGACCAATCAATGCCCCCTATCTGGCCCACCCCCAAAAACCGGACTCTTCTGTCTTGGGGGCCCTCTGTTCATGTTAACAGTTTCCAGATGCCTTCAACACGAGTGGGGCAAAGTTCACGCATCTCCTCACACCAAATCCCAAGTCAAAATGCAAATCGTCAGATACCACAAAACAAGACTAACAGTGAAAAGAACACTATTTTTATGTAGTTTTTATTTGTGCTCGGGTCAGAGTTTTCCCGCAAAGTCACAAAATGTCTTACGGCAGGTAGACGGCGCTATAGTAACACATTCTGACAGGTCACAGATTTCAGCTGAACACCCCTGTGTTAGTGTATACAGCCAGTAAGGTTGCTACAACAAACTCTTAATGCTCTGGCTCGTGACACGACAGTGATAACCAGGGGCGATTCTAGGATCCAACCTTTAGGGGGGCTAAGCCCCTAATGAGAATGTGACATGAATACAGTGCCTTGCAAAAGTGTTGAAAGTGTTGAGCCCCCCTAAAAAGGGTCTAAAATCGCCACTGGTGATAACGTTGTTCGCTCATGATACATCCAAAGTAGGCTAAGTTATTGCATGCAACACTTGAAATGCAACAATGCATCTGTAACTTATTCTCTTATTGTAAATAACAGAGCAAAACATTCAGCGCAACTATATGACCTCCCGGTAACGCTAACTCGGTAATACAGTGGGTAATAAAGCAGGTGTGGTAAAAACACTACCGCTTTGGTCCAAAGCGGCCACTAGTTTCAGCACAATTTCATTTTTGTCTCAAAACGTAGACATCTTTCCTTGATCCTAGCTGCCTGTCCCCTGAACACACCGTGAAAAAGCCCGGTCTCGGGAGACAACACAGGGGTCGTAAACGTCAAACAAACACTAGGGGCACAGGCTGTGCACCAAAATACAACAAACCACGTTCCAGCCAATCAACAACTCAGCAACTCTGCTTCCTTTGAAGTTAGAGGAGGTTGGGGGGGAGGGAGAAGGGAGTGGACTGTAATTTCCTATGGTATCTTTTCTACATTATGCAGACACTGTACAATTTGTGTATTTGTTTAAAAAATAATAATGAAAATGATTTGAAAGAACTGTTTAACAATAAGAAAAGAAGGCTGTATGGTTTAGTGTATATGCCTAATATAAAACTGTAACGAAAGCTGTTAAATAAATGCAGTAAAGTAAAAAGTTCACTATTTCCTTCTTTGTAGTGTATTAGAAGTATGATGTGGCATGGGAATAATGAAATACTCAAGTAAAGTACAAGTACCTCAAATTTGTTCTGAAGTAAAGTAGCTGACTAAATGTACTTAGTAACATTCCACCACTTGGAGTAATAAAAAGACTGCAGGAAGTAATCCAACCCCGGTACTCTACCTAATACGAGCCATAATGTCTGACTACAACTGTCAAAGCCCTACTGGAAATAAGTGACGCTGTTCATTTGATAAGAGCTGAAAGGCCGCAGGAATGTCTGCCACACACATACAACATTCCTGACAGCAAATGGGAGGGGACGGGGGACAAAAGTGTCCCCTGGGTCCTGATCTGGGTGTGTCAGAAGAAATAGTTGGCTTTCATAGGAGGAATGACAGAACAAACAGAGCCTTAACAGGTCTGCAGAGAATAACTTATGAGTGACATGCCAGTGAAGGAGTCGTGTTTGTTCGTGCTCTCGGTGGGTTTTACGTTCACACCTGAAACGTTAACTTCAGTGCCTTTTCATTACACGAAGAGCAAAAGAATAGAGCTTTTATTGTCATTGCACATGTACAATGAAATTGGATGCAGTCCTATCAGTGCAAACAAATAACTCTAAAAGTCACTATAAAGTATATAAAAAGAGACAGAAGCTTGTAAAAAAAGAATGTAAAGACCCAAAAACACAACATACCACACATACAATACATTCACTGTACGATTCCTTACTAATACTCGGAGTAGTGTTAAGTACAGTTATGGCTTTTGGATAAAAAAAAAGTCTGTTTGTCTGTGTTTTCATTGTTAATTAAAAGTAACACTCTGAAGTTGCTCTTTTAATACGACTTTACATTTCGAAGCCAGCGGTACTGCGGCCAAGTACTGTACTTCAGTGCAATTTTGAGGTACTTTTATGCTACTCCATTACATTTCAGAGGGAAGTATTGTACTCGTTAATCCACATATATTTGACAGCAATAGTTACTTTAAAGATCAAAATTATACAAACAAAACAGCTGATTCACTTCTAAACTCTGGAGCCTGTATAGACTGAACCACCCAACAGAATATAAACTAGTTGTAAGCATGAGAGTAGATTTGCTGATTTAGTTATTCAAGTACAAAAAAACAAGCTATTTAATCACAGTAACAAGAGCATATCTTACTTTTTACTAGTACTTAATGATAATAATGATAATACATTTTATTTGGCGAGCACCTTTCTAGATGCACAAGGACATCTATTGAAAAAAACAATAGAATACATTTAGCTTCATAGAAACACATCTTGTTTCCTCATGTCTTTAAATCATGTCAAGAAACATCTGGAGTCTCCTCACAGAGCGATGTCATTGGTTTGGAGGATCTTGACCATCTTCTCTCTGTGTTTTTACCCAGGAGTCAGGCCACTGACCTGGCTGTAGTGATCGCTCGCATGCAGAAGAGTGCAGACCAAGTAGAGAAGAATATCCTGGCAACAGAGGACCTGCTGGCTGCGGTAAGACGTCCACGAAAATGAAGACTTGTGACTTGAGTACATTGACACTGACTTAATTTGATACTAAAAACATTACTGGATCGGTTTGATCCAGTAGAAACTATGTAGAGTATGACCACCTGTTTTTTTTCTTTTGTTTTGAGTCCATATTTTTTGCTCAATCTTTTTTTTCTTTTATATTTATTGAACATACATTGCAGGGAGTTGTCCCCTCCATGTAAATAAAGTGATATTAATACAAGTGTTGGAAGGAAAACCACCAGAACTATTACCATGTCATTCATTAATCAGCAAGTCTGCACTTAAGTTTTTGACACTATAAATCCATTCAAAAACACCAACCCAACTTAAAAAAGACATATTTAAAGCTTTTTTTCTTAATCAGATAAGCTCAGCAGGTGGCCGGGTTGGCTCAGTGGGTAGAGCAGGCGCACATATACTGAGAGGCTTATGCCTCGATGCAGAGGTCCAGGTTTCGAGCGTGACCTGTGACGATTTCCTGCATGTCTTCCCCCTCTCCCTCACCTAGCTGTCCTATCTATTAAAGGCGGAAAAGCCCAAAAAATAATCTCAGCAGAAACATGTTATTGTCGAAGCAAGGACGTTTTTTTTTAAAACTCCTAGAGATAAAAAAGTTTGACTCTGACAAGCACAACGTTCTTTTTTTTCCCACCTGAAGGACACCGAGCGTGATGGGAAGAAACAGCCCCTGATCCACCAGAAGGAGAACACAAACAGCCTGATGCAGGCTGAGGAGCTGCTGAAGAATCTCTTCATGGACGTGGACAAGGCCAAGAAGATGAAGCACCCACAGGCCCTCGAGATAGAGAACGAGTGAGTTTATTCTGTGTCACAGACACACAAATCCAGTGATGCATGCCATCAGACACACCTTAAACTCGATGTGTCGCAAACCATCGAAACATGAATGCCACAAAATGTCATTTCCACATTCCGTCTTACTGCTCCCCACCCCTCTACTTACCCATGACTGAAACACTTGTGTGTCTGCTTCCTCCTTTTTCAGTGTGAAAAACCTCCATGATCGCTGGGTGAAGGACTGTGCCATCTACAGGGAACTGTATTCCCAGGGGCTAACTTTGGATCCAAAACAAAAGATCGACTGGGGTCCTCTGCTGGATGAAAAATTGGTCGGTTCAAGTCAATCTTGGGTTTTAGTAGCTTAACATCTCCATGGTTATTAGGTGTCACAGGCTGAACAATGTTCTGTTTCGTAATGATGTGATTTACAGAAACAGCTAAAGGCAGACGCATATGGCCCCAGTCTGTCTGACGTAGAGAAGCAGATTGCAGCACATAACATTCTGCACCAGCAGATCGAGGCCTACAAAGCCCAGCTGGAGCCCAGCACCACCACCTCACAGGTAACAGCACGAAACACGCATAACACCCACCCTGCAGAAGTGGTGGAACGTAACTAAGTACATTTACTCAAGTACTGTACTTCAGTACAAATCTGAGGTACTTCTACTTTGCTCAAGTCTTTTCTGTTCATGCCACTTTCTACTTCCACTCGGCTACATTTCAGAGGGAAATATTTAACTTTTTACTCCACAACATTCATCTGACAGCTTTAGTTACTTTATAAATTAAGATATTTGCACACAAAACACATGTAGTTTATAAAATACAATTTCCAGTTTCTAAAATGTATTGCATTGAGTACTTTTACTTTTAATACTTTAAGTACATTTTCCTGATACTTACATACTTATACTGTAGTAACATTTTCAATGCAGGCCTTTAACTTGTAACCGAGTATTTTACAGTGTGGTATTAGTACTTTTACTTAAGTAAAGGATCTGAATACTTCTTCCACCACTGATCTGCGGGATGAATTATTTACCTGTTCCTTCTTCGTCTTTGTCCGCAGGAGCAGTACGCCGCCTTCAAAGAGAAATATGCAAAACTTTATGTGAGTTGTTTTTGCACTTGCTGACTCTGAAAAGGCTTCAACGTGTGACTTGTGTTGTTTGAAGGGATTGATTTAAGTTCAGAGGGATGTGCATACGTAATGTGTGCATCTTGCATGTGTGTTCTGCAGGAAGCTTCCCAACAGAGACGCAACCACCTGGCCTCTCTGTACGAGTACTTGCACAGCTGCAATAAGGAGCTGGTGTACCTGTCAGGCCAGCAGGAGAGGATCCTCCAGAGAGACTGGAGCGATCGCATGGTCGACCCCTCAGGCGTCCTCATGGAGTATGAGGTGAGGGGACAGCATGTGTCCTTGTGTTGTCATTATCGACTCATTTTTAAAGGGTAACTTTGGTATTTTTCAACCTGGACCCAATTTTACCAAGTGACTGATGGGAAAAACTGTCTTTGAAATCGGTCCAGAATTAAGCAAGACCGCTGCAGTCGGCAGTGGCGAAACAAGCAGCGATGTAACGTAAATGGGCAATTGCACACCTTCAATTTACATCCACAAAAAGGGCTGTTTTGCCACTGACGGGCTCAGATTATTATTCTAAGTACCTGACAACATTATGGAAAGGATCCCTACAGAGGTAGAGTAAAGAGTAAAGATCCTGGGCACCTGGGTAGGTCACCTTATAGAGAGCGCGCCCATATATAGAGGTTTATTCCTGGACGCAGCGGCTGCGGGTTTGACTCCGACCTGCAGCCCTTTGCTGTGTGTCATTCCCCCTCTCTCTCTCTCTCTCTCTCTCTCCCCCTTCATGTCTTCAGCTGTCCTATACAAATAAAGGCCTAAAATGCCCAAAAAATAATCTTAAAAAAGAAAAGTAGTTTAATCATTGTAAAACACACTTCATACAAAGTCAGCAGACACAAAATTGAACTACCAAAAGGTGTCTTGGCTCGTCTTTCCACTGTTCTAACAGTCACCACTCTGGTTTGGTTGAAATATCAACAATATACATCACAATATATGTGAAAACATGCTGGCTCCATACAGGCTAAAAGTATTGTTTATTTAAATGGAGTCTGGTGAGTTTAGCGATGGTGATTTTGGGGCTGTTTCATGTTAAACAAAAAAGATCTTACCCTTTAACAAAAAGGCCTATCTCCATATGAATCCTTTCCTTAATGTTGTCAGACACTCAGGGAGACCTCTAGCTCACCCAGTAAGTGCATGCGCCCCATGTAGGCTGAGGCCTTTGCAGCGGCCTGGGTTCGAATCCGACCTGCAGCCCTTTGCTGCGTGTCATCCTGCATCTCTCTCCCATCTTTCCTTTCTATCCACTGTCACTCTGAAATAAAGGGGAAAAAAGCCCCCCAAAAAAAAAATAATAATAATGTTGTCAGACATTAGACAACTTAGAATAACAATCTGAACCTGTTGGTGGCAAAAACAGAACTTTCATTGGATGGAATCTGACGGGGTGCGCATTTGCCTTATAGGGTTACATTGCAGCCCAGTTTGCGGCTGGCGGTTACAGTGTTCTCGCTCCATACTGGACCAATTTCTAACGTTTTTTGTTCACATTAGTCACTTAGACACCATTGCATGGGAAAATAGGGTCCAGTTTGAAAAATACCAAAATCACCCTTTTAATTTCCCGGTTTATTGTGTTGTCTTGTGATCAATGGGAGGTGCAGGGTGGAGATATTTTGGAGAGAAGAATATTAAAAAAACTTTGTTTATCAGCATGCCTTCAAGCATAATCCTCTAAGAGCAAGTTGCGACACAACTGGTGTAATCAGTACGGTAGTAACTGCTTAGCTGCTGGGGAAATGTGAATACTGTACTTGAAACACTATGTCATTTTAACTTGATGTTGTTTCTTCTTATTTACAGAAATTCAAAAACAGCGCACTGACAGCACATGAGAGTGAGATCAACAAGCTGCAGCTGGAAGGTAATCGTCTTGTTGAAATGAAACAACCTGGCAGCTCAACAGTGAAGGTACATCTGTCCGCTATCTCACACATTAGAAACATATCTGTGTGATAACTGTGATAAATCATTATAGTACCTGACACAGTGGCATGTGGAATACATTGAATGAATGAAATTGACTTTAATTGAATTGAGTGTGTTTTTTGTCAGGCACACAGAGATGCTGTGCAGTCTGAGTGGCAAGCGTTCCTCAACTTGTGTCTGGCACAGGAGAAACACCTGGACAACATTGAAGACTACAAGAAGGTAGCGATCGTCTGATCTTCTAGTGATCTTCACAACGCTGTGACTGACTGTGATAGTATTTCTTCTTCTAAATGGACCGGTTCACTACAACTTTTTTTCTTCTCCAATGCAGTTCCAGCTGGATGCAGAGACGTTGTCCGAGTCCCTGGAGAGGCTCAATTCCTCTATGGCCCCAACGTCTCTGGCCAAGAAGAGCAACCCTCAGGTCCTGATGGCGCTGGAGGTACAACTGGGTTTCCTATGTCGTCGTTTCTATGCAGCTAACAAATGTCTTGAAGAGCAGCAAAGTTATTCGCTGCACGTAAAGAATAAGACAAATTTATCAAGAGTCATACTTACAGCTAAGTGTAGGAGGAACCTGTAAAAGCAACTCTCAAGTGATCATGTGATTAAATATAGGCATACTCACTCAACACATTTTACTTAGAGATGTGCTATTATGCAAACCACGCTTTATTTGAACTTCTCAAGTAGCAATTAACATTCAAGATAAGGTTAAAAACAGTCTCATATACAGTTGCACTCATAAGTTTATGAACCCTTGCTGACGTTGACTAAAAAGAGGAATAAAAAAAGAGATTGGCATGGTTTTATTTCAGTTAGCCTAATAGCTGGTTTGATTTGCATTGAGAGATGATTTTATGGAAAGTACCTCATGCCAATCTCTAGGTATGGTGAAGGGGATGTGATGATGGGGGGGAATGGTGAAGGGGATGTGATGATGGGGGGGAATGGTGAAGGGTATGTGATGATGCCAAGGGAACTTTATCAGGATCATAGTATCCTGGATCCATGAAATAACTGGCCTTTCAAAATAAAAGTCTGCCTGCCTCTATGGGAATTTAACATAGGGGTGTACTGACTTATGCCCCCTGTATTTTAAGGAAGAACATTTATTTATTTACGATACATTATTCATTCACAAAGATAATTGGTGTCCTTAAAGGTTGGATTTTTCCTAATTTTTGTAATTAAGGCATTAAGATTTTTTATTCCTCTTTTTAGTCAACTTTAGCATGGGTTCATAAACGTATGAGTGCCACTGTATGTATGATGTTTAAATAGGGATCAATAAATAAGAACAAAATATTGATAGAATAATAGTTTGTTCCATGTTGGCAAGTGCAGTCAATGAAGATGTGTGGAAAGTGATTACAAATGATATCAATGTCGCCTTTACTTGTGTTGTTTGCAGCCCTGATGAGTGTTTAAATCAAATGGGGTTAAAAGTACCGCTATTCCGCATTACACATACAGTATAACATATTATTTATCATGACCAATTATAACTTGTTTTACAATCATTTTCAAGACATGACAGATTAGGTTAGGGGACCTCTGGAGTATTTGTAAGCTGTAAGACATTTGATAGTTTATATACATAAGTCTACAAATAAGAGTACTGGTGAAGGTTTTATACTTTTAATTTTTTACTGTTTGCAGATCAAACTGGCTTTAAATCTGCTTTAACCTGTTCAGCAGAATCAGTTGTATCTCTAACCGTTTAG
Source organism: Sander vitreus (assembly GCF_031162955.1). NCBI lineage: Eukaryota > Metazoa > Chordata > Actinopteri > Perciformes > Percidae > Sander > Sander vitreus. The sequence goes on along the minus strand of NC_135869.1, from coordinate 26,404,630 downwards.
AATTAAAGAAATGCTCAATTTTGGGATGAAGCACATTATACTTGTGTGTTCGTGTTGCTTCTGTTTTAATTCAACATTACATAATAATTCAAAGGGAGATGAACCAGCAATAAAGAGGAATGAGCAGCGCCTGGCCGCCCTCAGGGAGATCAGCCGCGATGTGGTGCCTCTGAAGTTACGGCGGGTCCCGCCCACCAAACCCACCTCTGCAGTGTCTCTGTGTGACTGGGCCGATGAAGAGGTAGGTTGTGATCAGTCATTTACAGGATTTGATATGAAAACATGTCATAACCTGGCTCTCTGGTCATGACAAACGTATGAGAGATGCACAAGTTGAAATGATCAAAGAAAGTAATTCAGTTAAAGCGTAACTTTTTTATATTAATGAACGTCCGTTACATTCAAACCGTTGCCAAATGAGTTGCTACAAAGCTAATTAAGACTATCAGCTCCACACAACTCTCTCTGGATCTCTCAGTATGGCTGTGTGTAGAAATTGTTGTTGCCCGGCGACTTTTGCGCTCAGACACTTGAGTGAAGATAAGAGTCCATCATGTTTTTTAATCCTCCGTGTCCTCCTTGGCTACTAGCAACTGTGTGGAGGAGGGGTGGGGGTGGTGCGCAATTACGGAAGGCTTGTATCATGTGGATGCAACAACAGTTTTGTTGTCATTACTTAGAATTCCTCATGGGGGCGACAGAAACTACACACTATAGCTTTAACTAAAGTAATTAAATTGCAAAGTATAACAAAGTAATAGGGATGTACCGATATATTGTGAATCGGTTAAAAATGGAAATAAATGTGTAAAGATTACAAACGGTTGACATAAAAAATGAATCGCGATGCAATTTCTTAAGCGTCCTAGGGCGTAATCTACTTTAGATTTCACTTGTTTGACTTCAGACGTCACTACGTGATCTTAGTTTATTTATATGAAGAGATTTTTTCTGTTTATTTAGTTATTTTGATGTGGGATTTGTTTTGAAAATCTAATTCATAATTTTGTATTCCATTTTTTATTATTTAAGATAAAATACAATTTCAGTTGCCCTTTTGATAACAGGACACATCTGTTGTTTTGCACAGTTTATAGAAATAAAGGAATGTCATAAGTCTGCAGCTCATTCTGTTAAATGAATCTTGAGAAAATTGTTACATTGAGTTGAGTGTATCGTTACATCCCTAGAAACTAGAGGAAAAAAAGAATCCAGAATTTTGATTCCAGCCTACAGGTGGTACACTTTGCTGAAAAAAAAACAAGAAAGATTATTCCTGTTATCATCTTTACTTTATCATCTTCTCTGGTTCAGGACACAGTCAGGCGTGGTGAGGAGCTAAAGCTAAAGTCCAACTCTGATAATATGAACTGGGAGCTTCAGACGAGCAGTGGGAAGACCAGAACCCTCCCTGGGGCATGTTTCATGGTCCCTCCACCTGATGCTGAGGCGCTGGAGAAAGTAAACAGGTACAGGAGTGCAAACTCACCACCTACAGTATGTTTTCCTTACGTTGTTTAGTTATGCGATTACAACAAACGGAGACAAATTGGGCTGCAACTAAGGACTATTTTCATTGTTGATTAATCTGTAGAATATTTTAACGATTACTTAATTAGTTTTTTGGTCTATGAAAAGGCAGAAAATGGTGAAACATGTCGATCCGTGTTTTCCTAAGCCCAAGATGACGTCCTCAAATGTCTTGTTTTGTTCACTTCAATTCAAGGATATTCAGTTTACTGTCATATAGATGATATGTGCCACATTTGAGGTGATATGTTCACTTTTTCATAAAAGCATGGAATTTGATACACTTGTACAGTTTGGGGTGCTGAACATTTTCAGAAAGGGAGCCATCGCAAACCCATTTTACTTTTCCGCCATAACCGAATGATGTGTTTTGCGTCATATCTCCTGAGCCAAACACGATAACACAGAATAGGTGATGTCTACCCCTATGTTTTGATGATCAAGGATTACAATGATACCAAATACAACACGATGAACTGTACCTAGTGAACATAATTTTCACATATGGTCTCGACTAATAGAGCAGTGAAGAAACTAGAAAATATTCACATTTAAGAAGCTGGAATCAGAGAATTTTTCACTCAAACTGATTAATCGATTATCAAAATAGTTTGCGATTAATTTAATAGCTGACAATCGATTAATCTTTGCGGCTCTAGAGACAAAGCCGATGTGTAATAATGAAACATTAGGTGTCTATGTGTCTGTGTGTGTTCAGTCTGGAGAGAGCGCTGACGGACTTGAAGACCCGTAGATCTGCACTAATGGCCTCCCTGAAGAACCCCACTGGGGAGGTTGTCCGCCCTCAGAAGGCAGGTGAGAAGAAAGACCTCTGAACAGGGTGCCCTTATTTTGTTTTCTCTGGCTAAAAGACCACGAAGAGTCTTTGATGGAAGATTTGGGCCTATCTAACTTTTAATTGTAGAGTTATTGTCTTTGCTCCTCCTCAGCCGCTGTTCAAAGCGCTCCAGAGGATCCCAGAGCTGCGGAGCTCGCCAGTGAATTAGATAAGATCAACAAAGCCCTGGAGCAGAGCGAAAAAGAAATCCTGAGTCGACTCAGAGCGCCGCTAGACAACCGCAACCCCACACAGGACCTGACAAACAGACTGCAAGAGCACGAGGTGAACATGAGCAACATTACGCTTTAAAAATATAGGTTGCAGTTTCAATATCTTACTTGTCCGCCCAATTTGGGGCCTGCAGGCCAAGTTTGGCCCGTGCTCCCTTTGTTTGGCCCGCCATGGCGTTTGACATGCTCATGCTTATTCTCCTCTTATTTCAAAAGGGCTGTAATCCTAACCTTAATGACTTTGAAACATACATTTTGTGTAGCTATAAAGTACTTAATCTGACGGCAATGTAAAGCACAGTGCTGTGAAACTTGTGATAAGTTTTATCTACGTAGAATTACAAGAATTACGTAATGTATATTGTGCTGTATATTTGTGTATTTGTGTACATGGCAGCACTGTTGCGCTATGTACAGTTGTATAGAAAACGTGTGAAAAAAAATAAAAAAAGAATTACAGTATTCTTTCTCTCTCCCGCTCGCCCTCACGTGCTGTGAGCCGTGCTACGTCACTGGCTTTGAGTTTGCCAGTCAAGATGGATCGATCGAGGCAGTGGCACACTGATAAAAGAAAATTGTCAGCTGGAACTTAATGTTAAAAGACTTTTGAAAAACAAAGACAGGCTTCATGTCTCCAATTGATTGAAGTGATAAATGACTGTACAAGGTACTGAAGAATGTAATACAAGATCTCTAATGTGGGAGATATATGCAGATTAAAGTGTTATTATTTCGAAATTTAACTTAGATTTAGATTTAATTTTCTATAAAATATAATGCATTTTCACATTACATCAATAATTATTGAGCCTGTGGCCTTCCATCCAGATACATTTTTTGGCCCTTTTTATATGAAAGAATTTGGGCACCTCGGCCCAACACGTCTATCTTGTTGTGATCAGTAACACCGTGTGACTTTGCCCTCCAGAAATCTGCTCAGACTGTGAGAAAGCTGGAGTCAGAGAAGTCAGCAGTCCAGAGAGAGATGGAGCCTATTCTGGCCAAGAAACCCCTGGGACCCAGCGCCTCTACACTGCCCCTCAAACTCAGCACTGCCAACAACAAGATTAATGACCTCAACGCCCTCATGGATCTTTCTAATAAAAAGTAGGACTTTTTTCTTTAACTGATTTTTGATATAGGCAAGTAGCATGTTCTTTTTCATAATTACCTTCTGTGTTTCTCTCAACCAGAGCTACAGCTTCCATGTTCCTGGAGAAGCAGAAACTGACTGTGGAAGGCATCGTCTCTGGGTTTGAGGAGAAGCTCGCTAAAGATGGCGTCATTCTTGATCAACCCAAAGTCCTCCCGAGTCGCAACCAGCAGCTGCAGGTGTTGTACTTTATAATGCAATCAAAACAAGTCAAAAACTCTATTCGCACATGACTTATTATTACCTGGAGACAGCTAGTAATAGGGATAATGTCAGCCTTCACTTATCCCGTGTGAATGTGCCGCACAAAAAAATAGACATTGTAAAGATTTTACAATTTCAGGATAGGTTTATAAAGGATCCAAACCTGTTGTGTTTTTTCTCCTCGTGCCAAACAGGTTTTGCGTCAGGATGTCATCTCAAAGAAGGATGAGTTGACTAAATTAGGCAGAGACTTGGACCTGACAAGCCAGTCATGCCGCTCCTTGCAGCAGAGCTTCAATGAATACTGTCCTGACATCCGCCGCCAGGAGAACGAGGTGAAACGGCTGAAGAACCGTTACACGACTGTCAATAATCAGCTCCAGGAAAGGTGTGTGAAACATGATTCAGGCATTGTTGTAACTGTATGTGTGTTTTTTGTTTTTTACATCCCAACAAATGTGTTTTTATTTAAAGAGCAGCAATTATACTACTTTTCTGGTATTAGTTTTTGATTCAGGACTCCAATAGATCAGCCTGCCTGATTCACCGCACAATAAACTATGTAGATCTGCAGCTCCTCTGAAAGCGTAGTTTAGGTTCATCCCCCCCCCTCCAGCCAAGCCCAATCCGTTGGAAGTCCATTTCATTGACATAGAATAATCCCGGAAATTCAAAGACCACACTGAGACCCAATGAGATCCAAGCGTTCAGAGCTGGGCAGAGCTAACCCAAGCGGCCTGCAGGGCTCACGTCTAAATGCATTTACCTCATTATTTGACATTTGGTCGTTTAACATGACTATACATCATTACAACAACATTTATATATACAAAAAAGCATAATATGTGCTATTTCTTTAGTGATGAGAAATGTTTTTTATATTTTGCTTTAGGGCTTGTCTCATACAGGAAGGAACCAATAAAAACCAAGATTTCCAGAATGCTGTTCAGTCACTGGATTTCTTCTTGGTCAATTTGCCCAATAATACGATCAAACCTACTGATGATGTGGCGCAGATGAAAGCCAAGCAGAACTCTCAGAAGGTGAGTGCAAGTATTTCTTTACATGAATTAACCTGTCTCCAGATTCTATATGCAAACTAACTCAAGTCTGTGCGGTTTTGGGATTCCATGTCTTGTTTTAGAGAGTAGTGGAGGACATCAAGAGAAAATCGGGTGATTTGGATCGAGTCAAGTATCTTTCCCGTGATCTGCAGAGCGTCTTGAATGTGAGTTCAGAAAATATGATTATTCTCATTTACAGTTGATTAGGTATGCACTTCCAATTAGTAATCCTTCAATGTTGAAATATATTTCCTTTCAGGAGTATGACAATAAGTCAAACACTTACCGTAGCACTCTGAATGATGACGATTATGATGATGACAACAGCAACGATGATGAACCAGTCCTAAAGATACGTAAAACTTCAACTATGGCTCAGGCCGTACAGAGAAAGGTACACCTATTATAGACAACCGCCTAAAGACAACCAAGAACTCATGACAATTCTCTTCCTTTTCTGTAAAAGTTTCGCTGTAGTCTTCAATCTCTAAATTTATTTTGCCCTCTGCTTCAACTACAGGAGAAAGATCTACTGAACCTTTTCTCTCAGGTGTCTGCCGAAAATGACCTGCTACTCAGACAGTTGGAGATGGCGAGGAACGTCAAGGCCAGGGTACGATATTATGGAATTAAAAGTAATAGCAGAATCCTTCCTAGTGTTTCCTGTTTCAACATTATCATCTCCTTTATCCTTTTCTTCATATGCAGAATGAAGAGCAAGTTAGTCAGGTGGTGGTCAACCAGCAGCTGCAGCAACAGAGCCAGAAGAAGGACCTGGAGGAGAGTGGTAGTCTGAAAAAGGAATTAAATGAGGAGGTAGACAGGCGCTTTCATGCTGAAAAAGACCTGGAAACATACCGTAAGAGGTTTATGTCTTTGAAGAGTAGGAGAGGAGTAGAGAGGTTGGAGGAGAAGGAGGTGTTGCAATACTACCGTGACCCAAAACTGGAGGCGGATCTAGTGTCCCTGAAAAGTCAGATACAGGATGAAGCATTGAAGAGGTCAAGAACCCTTTCAGAGATAGAAATTATAAATGAGAAGATTATCACAGTAGAAACACAGCTGACCAAAATCGAACCAAAACTGGTGAACAAGCTACTGTATGAATACGAGAGAGACCCGCAGCTTGACAAAGAAGCTGTCAAGATGAGAGATGAGATGCAGAGGATACGACTGGAGCTCCAAACGAGAGATACTGAGTCAGTTCATGTGAAAACTGAGCTCACGGTTCTGTCTCAGCAGAAACCAAAAATCAGGGAGACGGTTGTTAAGAAAGAGGTGGTGAGGCTTGAAAGGGATCCCGAGATGCTGAAAGCTGTTCTCACGTTCCAGAATGATATCGCCCAGGAGGAATCCCAATTCAAGTCGCTCAACGATCGAATTTTTAGCACAAGGAGCCAGATAAACACGCTGGAGAGGATCATTCCCACCATCCAACCCAAGATAGTCACCAAGGTGGTGAAGCAAGTACAGCAAGATCCAGAAGCGGTGGAAGAGTCAAAGAAACTACGAATTTCCTTGGAGGAGGAGAAAGATGAGAATGTTATCTTGATGAAGGACCTGACCACCTTACAACTACGTTATGGTGAGGTGGACAAGCTCAGGTCTAAAGTCGAAGTCAAGGAGATTGTCAATGAGATCTACAGAGTTGATCCTGACACAGAAGTGGAGCTGGTACGTCTGAGGAAAGAGCTGCAGGATACCACCCGTAACAGTACAGACCTGGAGAAAGAAATCAAGACAATTATAACGACTCTGACTACTCTGCGCACTCAGAAACCCAAAGTGGAGTACAAGGAGGTGACCCAAGAGATCATCAAAGAAGAGAAAAGCCCCGAGGTCACCAGAGAACTGCAAAGGCTAAACAACCAAGTCTCCCGTCTGCTAGTCAACTATGACACCACCCTGGAGCTGCTCACCCACCTACGTAAAGAAAGAGACGAGCTGAAAGCTGAAAAATCCAAGGTGGAGACCAAGCTAGTTACTAAAGAGCTCATCAAATATGAGAACGATCCTCTTCTTGAGAAAGAGGTAGACAGACTTCGGAGGAATGTAAGAGAAGAGATTCAACAACGCCGCAGTGTGGAGGAGGTTCTCTACGACCTGCAGAACCAATACATTCTCCTGGAAAGGCAGAAGCCGGAAGAAAAGATTGTCATGCAGGAAGTGGTCCGTCTTCAGAGGGACCCCACGCAGGTTCTGGAGCATGAGAAGTTGAACAAGAACCTGGACGATGAAATGAAAACCCGCAGAAAGATTGAAATGGAGGTCCGACAGCTCAGAGCCCTGATTCAAGACAAAGAGAATACCCTGGCTCAGATGGACGATCGTCAGAGGAAGATTCAAGTAGAGTCAGAGCTCAGGCAGATCAAATCGCGCATTATTGAACTGGAAAACACTCCACCACCTGTTGAGGAGAAGATTGTCATCGAGGAGATCCTGAAAGTGGAGAGGGACCCTAAGCTGGAAAAACTTACTGATGGTATACGTGTCGACTTGGAGACTGAGGGCACCAATATTAGCCGTCTACATAGAGAAATCCGCAACCTACAGCTCAAGTTGGAGATTCTGCAAAAGGAGAAGTCAATTGAGAAGGTGGTTTACAGAGAAGTTGTTCGTGTAGAGAAAGACCCGGCAGTGGAGGCTGAAAGGGATCATCTAAGAGAGCTCGTAACGCAGGAGAGAAATCTCCGACGTGACCGGGAGGAAAAGGCTCAGAACATCCACATCAGAATGACTCACATGAAGACAACAAAGTCTGTGTCTTCTCAGGAGGGGACCACTCTCGTCGCCAACAGAGATGCCCTGCAGAGAGAGAAGGAGGATAATCTCCGACAGCTCAAAATGCTAGAGTCTCAAAGACAAGAAATCAGCATAACCTTCCAGCAAAAGTCCAAGCAGATGAGTGAGATGACCCAGATTATACGACAGAGGAGTCTTAAGACATCCTCTGAAATACAGCGGCTGGAGAGAGAAATCCTCAACGAAAAAGACAAAATACACGAGAGGAATACACTCATCATGGAGCTGCAGAACAACGTCAAGAAAGAGGCCCATTCTGAAACTCACACCAGGGAGACAAATCTTTCCACCAAGATCACCATCCTGGATCCAGAAACCGGTAAAGACATGTCTCCCTATGATGCCTATGTGCAGGGGCTGATTGATCGCAGCAACTACATTAAACTGTCAGAGTTGGAATGCGACTGGGAGGAAATCACTTCAACCGGTCCAGACGGGGACACAACAATCCTGCAGGATTGCAAAAGTGGCAAACAGTTCTCTGTCAAGGAGGCTCTGAAGAATGGTCGCTTGACCCAGTATGATGTGGCACGCTACAAGGAAGGGAAAATGTCCATTTCTGAGTTTGCCCTCATGGTTGTAGGGGAAACCAAAAAGCCCTTTGTTCCTCCAATAACAGTCCCAAGATCATCCACCAAACCCATCCCAAGCTCTACCTTGAACTCCATGCCGCCCTCCATGAGGTCCTCATACCCCAGCCTCAACGCTCACTACAGTGGCAACTTGACCAACCTCAGTGCTGGCAGTTTGACCAACCTCAGTGCTGGCAGTTTGACCAACCTCAGTGCTGACAGTTTGACCAACCTCAGTGCTGGCAGTTTGACCAACCTCAGTGCTGGCAGTTTGAACAACCTCAGTGCTGGCAGTTTGAACAACCTCAGTGCTTCAGTAGGTGATGAGCATTTCCCCATCTCTGGTATTTTAGACATCACCACTGAGAGTCGCATGTCTGTACGAAGTGCCCTGACCCGCAAACTAATTGATGCCGACACAGCTCTGAAGCTGCTGGAGGCACAAGCAGCATCTGGGGGAATTGTCGATCTCAGCAAAAAGGACAAACTCTCTGTCCACAAGGCAGCTGAACGCGGCTTCATTGACACAAATGACATGTACAAGCTTCTGAATGCCCAGAAGGCCTTTACTGGTGTTGAGGATCCCATGACCAAAGACCGTCTCGCAGTGGGACAGGCTGCGATGAAAGGGTATATACCCCAAGAAAATGCCAGGAGGTACATGGAGGCGCAGTACCTGACCGGTGGGTTTGTGAATCCCGCTAAAGCAGGCCGCCTCACTATCAAAGAAGCTCTCGCCAGTAATATTATTGACAGCACAACAGCTGATCAGCTGAAAGACGAGGCCTCCCACACAAAAGAGCTGGTAGACCCCATCACTAAAGAGAAGATATCGTACAAGCAGGCGATGGATCGGTGTAAGAGAGACATCAGCACGGGGCTCCTGCTGCTTCCTGCAGCCTCCACTGATGCTGCAAATGCCCCATCATACTCAAACTATCGTTTCAACGCCTCCAACAGCAGAGTCTAGAGGTGGAGTTTAAGATGTTTTATTTGGCGCAGCTACTGGTGGTAAAGGGTGTGTAATAACGCTAACTAACTAATCCACGTAAAGATAAAAATGAAATGTTTGTAAACTTGTCAAAAACACTGCGGGGGAAAAATACATTTTTGGTGAAACTGTACATGTGGATCTGCTTTTTTCAGTACTATTTTTTTGGGGCCTGCTGTTAAAATGAGGGTAATGTTTGTTTTATATGGTAAATTTTAAAGTTTTTTCAGCACTCTCAAGCTAAATCCTTCATAAGTGCCTATTAAATTCCACAAGCCTCTCATTTTTCTGTCTTTTTATTTAAAATACCAACAATTGAATCATTAGAATGTATGTGTGTTAAGAAATGTAAGTTCAGAAACTAGACAAACCTTGGGGTGTAACAATGTTGACAATCATATGAAGGTCTTCATTCTGACCTCTGCTTTTTAGCTATGTTAGCAGCAATTATGCTTTGTTTTTAGTGCTAATTAGCAAGCGTTATAATGCTAACGCTAAACTTAAATGTTAAAATTGGTAAACGATTTACCTGCTAAAATTCAGCATGTTAGCATGCTAATGTTAGCATTTAGCTCAAAGCACTGCTGTGCCTAAGTAGAGCCTCACAGAGCTGCTAGCATGTCTAGACTCTTAGTCTTGCTAATAATATGTGGGGGATATACAATTTATGATGACACGTCTTCACATTTCCAGAAACAACTCGCTTTACTGTATCTAAAAAGCTGTTCTCGTAAACACCGGCGAGTCATGCTTGGAAATGAAGGATTAAGGTACAAAGGTCTAAAATCCCTTTTTCCCGGCAAGGATTATAAGGTGATAGTGGTCATCAGACCCCACAGTGGAGGTTACAGTAAATGGTGTTGATGTGGGAATATGTGGCCTCTCAGATGGGATGTCTGCCTGCCAGATTATCTGGTGACTGGAAGGACTTTGTGGGATTACTGCACATGGGCCTGTCTGAAGGTTGAAGTGGCTCCACTCTGTGTCTAGAAGGGGGGTGGGGGGGTGGAAGGATGTTCCCTGATGGGAAACATGACGCTGTATTGACAAAACCAGCCTGCAGTGTGTCATCATACTGTCTTTTCTTTTTCTTCCTTTCTTGTTGGAGGCTGGAAAGTCTGGATTATTTTTCTGTAGTTTCTAGGGATCTAACGATACACTAAACTCGCTTTTGGATACGATTCACGATTTTAAGTTCACGGTACAATTTTTCACATCATTTTTTAACAGAATTAATTGATTGAAAAATACTTCCTTTATGTATAAAAACTGTGCTTTATATTACTTATCAAAAGTGACACTAAAATTATTTTTATATAAAATAACAAAAAAATAAATAATAATTAGATTTTTAAAACAAATCCCACATCAAAAGAACTAAATAAATAGAAAAGAAATCTCTTCAAATAAGTGAACTAAGAACACTTAGTGACGTCTGAAGTCAAACAAGTGAAATCAAAAGTAGGTTACGGCCTAGGCTGTTTAAAATTGCATCGCGATTAGTTTTTGTTATCTCATCTGGTTGTAATCTTAACAAATTTATATCCATTTTTAACCAACTCACAATGCATCGTTACATCCCTACTAGCTTCTATCAATAGCATTATAATCAAAGTGCGTGTATGATGACTGCCTTTCTAATTAAAAGCATGTTAAATAGCCCAGAATACGTCAGCATATATGCAGTACGTGGAAACACAACTGGCACATTAGCACTGACTGGACCACTGCCTGAGTGATGGTAATTGGCAACTTCTCCATTATTATTGTCATAATACTAGACTGCGGTGCTGATGGTTTAAACCCTGACAATGAGCATTTTCACGTCTCTCTTATTCACTCTGACCCTAAATGAGGATGACGAAGCCCCCTGTATGCCTGCCCTGCAATCATGCAACACCATATCAACTAAAGCACTCTGCTTCAGTGTATTTTTCCTCTTCATACGACAGTTTCAGGAGCAGTGACAGTTTTCGCTGAAAGAAAATAGTATTGATGTTGGAAATTGATCATCAATACAGATATACATAAAAGCACATAAGCATAAGAACAAAAAGTCTGAGTCATTAGCATCTTCATCCATGCACTGACAATTCCCTGACATTCATACACTCAAATGCATTTACTAAAAGTATCTTGCTCGTCATTGGTTGAAACCCTCTGCCCAAGGAAATGAACTCCGATGAAGCTCAGACTTGCCCGACAGCCAACTGTGCAATGGTGCCAGCTGACAGCATCAGCTTGAAAACCAATGACGCTGCAAGCCATCTTATTTTTTGCAGATTTCTCTTTTCTTTATCGCCAAAATCAACCTCCACAAAGTCCACTTAACCAGTGAGATTTACTAAATGAATCTCAACCTGAACTAGCTCAGATTCCTGAGAGAAAAAAAACACAATTCATTTGTGCTTTTTAGCATAAAACTGAGATTTTCTGATGACATGTTAACTTGTCATCAGTGCTAAAATACCTCAGATCATATCCTGCCCTGGGATCCTTGTAGGACAGTGGATTTTTGGTAGTGATACTTTAAGATACCACCCTGGTGGCTTCTCTAGTCATACTATAATATGTTAAAAATAAGTAATAGAGTATGTCGAAAGAAATCATAAAAACAACATAGTATATTATGTCCAAAAAAAAATTATGTCGAAAACAATGACGAAAAAGTCATGGAATAGTATGTCGAAAATAATCATAAAAAAGTTATAGTATAGTAAGTCGAATAAGTCATAAAAAGTCATAGTATAGCATATGTCGAAAAAAGTCATAGTATATAATATCCAAAAAAATCATAAAAAAGTCATATTATAGTATGTCGAGAAAAGTCATAGTATAGTCTGTCATAAAAAGTCATAGTATACCATGTTGAAAAATATCATAGTATATTGAAAAAAGTCATAACATCACATGTCATTTAGCTGATACTTCCAATTAAAGGGTGGAGGAAACAGGAGCACCGCATGAAGACATGAGGGAACATGTACACTCCACATAGAAAGGACCGGGCCTACCTGGGTTCAAACCCTGTACCTTCTTGCTGTGAAGCCACAGAGCTAACCATTGGGAAACCATGCTGCATTGTTATGAAAAGTCATAAAAAGTCTTAAAAAAATCATAGTATAGTATGTCGAAACAAGTCATAAAAAAGTCATAGTATGGTAAGTCATAACATTACATGTCATTGAACACTTTTAGCCAGCGGATCCAAATAAGGATTGGTAAAAAAAATCATAGTATAGTATGTTGAAAAAAGTCAGAAAAAAAGTCATAGTATAGCTAGTCAAAAAAAGTAAAAAAAAAAGCCAAAGTATACTATGTCGAAAAAAGTCATAAAAAAGTCATTTTATAGCATGTCAAAAAAGTCATGAAAAAGTCATAGTACAGTATGTCGAAAAAAAATCATAAAAACAGCCGTAGTATAGTATGTCAAAAAAAGTCATACAAAAGTCACAGTATAGCGTGTTAAAAAAAAGGCATATTATATTATGTTGAAAAAAATAAAAAAAAACATCATAGTAATGTCTAAAAAGATCATAAAAAAGACTTAGTATGGTATGTCGAAAAGAGTCATAGGAGAGTGTGTTATAAAAAAACAGGAGCACCGTATGAAGACATGAGGGAACATGTACACTCCACATAGAAAGGACCGGGCCTACCTGGGTTCAAACCCTGTACCTTCTTGCTGTGAAGCCACAGAGCTAACCATTGGGAAACCATGCTGCATTGTTATGAAAAGTCATAGTATAGTATTTCGAAAAGAGTCATAGTAAAGCATGTCGAAAAAAGACATTAAAAAGTCATGACGAAAAAATTCATAGTATAGTATTTCGAAAAGAGTCATAGTAAAGCATGTCGAAAAAAGACATTAAAAAGTCATGACGAAAAAAGTCATAGTATAGTATGTCGAAACAAGTCATAAAAAAGTCATAGTATAGTAAGTCATAACATTACATGTCATTGAGCTGACACTTTTAGCCAGCGGACTTCTAAATAAGGGTTAGTAAAAAAATTGAATGTCGAAAAAAGTCATAGTAGAGCAGGTCGAAAAAAGTCTTAAAAAGTATTTAATAGCATGTCGAAAAAAGTCATAAAAAAGTCATAGTATAGTATGTCGAAAAAAGTCATAAAAAAGTCATAGTACAGTATATCATTAAAAAAGTCATAGTATAGTATGACGAAAAAATTTATAGTATAGCATGTCGAAAAAAATCATAGAATAGTATGTCGAAAAAAGTCTTAAAAAGTCATAGAATAGTATGTCGAAAAAAGTCATAAAAACATTATAGTATAGTATGTCGAAAAAAGTCATGAAAAAGTAAAAATATAGTATGTCGAAAAAGTCGAAAAGAAGTCATAGTACAGTATATCATTAAAAAAGTCATAGTATAGTGTGTTGAAAGCCGCACTAATTGCAAATACTCATGGGTTGGGTCTCTGTAAACCTACTTCATCTGTTTCAATGGAGACTTTCACTGCCACTTGGTGGGCTGCATACTTTATGGTGTCCGATTCTTCTTCCTTGGTTGGGAAATAATGCATATTTGGGGCAATTTTTGCATCAGACTTCAAACACCTTCACCCTGCTCAAAATGCTAATTAAAGTTTGAAGTGACCACTTAGTTTGAGAGGGGGCGGGAGCTGCTCACCCTGGCACGTTAGTGGATTAGAGGGTGATTGTATCCTGGATTAAAGCTCCATTCAAGAGCACAAGACGTCCCAGTGTGCAACCTAAGTCTCCAGAGGTACAGTTCAGAGCTATGTGAAGATACTGACTGACTGTTATATTATACTACAGAATATAGGATATGACCCATGCCTTTGGTGTGAGAGATCCAGGTTTGATTCCCACTGCGATATATCAACCAATGTGTCCCTGAGCAAGACACTTAACCCCTAGTTGCTCCAGAGGCGTGCAACCTCTGATATAGCAATTGTAAGTCACTTTGGAAAAAAGCGTCATCTAAATGACATGTAATGTTATTTGTAATACTCATAATGAAGTTTTCAAGGGAATGTTTAATTAGACTAGTCAATCAGTGCACATGTACAGAATTCATATTTTGTGTCAGATAAAATCAAAAACATTAATTTTCACCTTAAAAACAGTATAAAAATGTAATTGAAATTGTGCAGGAATTAATACATAACAAAAAAAAACCCATCACGATACAAAGTCTGGATGTGCAGTCCCTTCTAATTCCTCTGTTTACTATAGCTAAAGCCCCCTTAATAGTGCTGGAGGAGCTGGGGTTGAGCAGCTAAAGCCTGGTTGCTGACGTCAGTCCACAGTTGTGGAGAGCCCAGAAAGGTGCTAAGCAGGAGACAGCTTAATGTCCAAATGTCTATGCAGTGTAACTCCAGTTACTTGTCAACACAGTACTCCTCTCACAGGTGAGTGGTAAACACAGCATGGAGTCTAACAAAGTGACCTTGCATATAATACATATAGTACATTCTTGCTTTTATTGTACACAGTAAGATCATTTTACACACAATAGTTTCAGTATGAGACAAGAGAAAAAAAGGTCTTACAGACACTTAAACAGAAAGAACCTGACCGAGTGCAACACTGATGTTAAAGGTCCCATATTGTAAAAAGTGAGAAAAGTGAGTATTCTTTTTATTATAAAGCAGGTCGAGGTGCTCTACTAATACTGTGAAAGTATTGAAATGCTCAATCCACATAGAAATGTATTCAGAAACTGTGCCTTTAAACGAGCCATCAGGACTTTTGTATGATTGTGATGTCACAACAATATATATATATATATATATATATATATATATATATATATATATATATATATATATATATATATATATATATATATATACATACACACACACAGGTAATTTCAGACAGAGAGTATGATAAAAATGTTTTTTAAACATTAAAGCATATAAACATGTTCTAGTAGAAACCCAAAATGCAAGTATAAACCTGAAAATGAGCTTAATATGGGACCTTAAAATGAAAGACCTGTGCAGATATCTAAGTGACAAACATCACCATGTCATACATCAGCCTGTTCGTCAGTCTTTTCCAGTGGCAGAGTCAAGGGATGCTGAGTCAAGAGATGCTGAGGGAAACGGATGGCCTCGCTGTTGCGCCGCATGTACGCGTGGCCGCTGATGGGGTACCACATCTCGGTGAACGTCATGTTGGCCACGGTGATGGCGCAGCGCCCAAGCACCTTGAAGCCTGACTTGCGGTAGAAAGGAATGAGGTCGTCTTCGCACATGAGCACTGCTCGGCGCACGTTGGGCAGGCAGCGGAGATACTGCAGGTAACGCCACAGCAGAATGTTACCTTTGCCCTGCTGCCTGAAGGTGCGATGGACGGCGAGGATGTGGATGTGGACGGTGGAGCCGCGGGGTTTGTGGAGAGTCAGTGCGTCCTGGAGCAAAGGGGTTAGATATCACAATTACTGATCATATGTGTCTGTGTGTGTGTGATGACCACTTATAAATGATGAGTTGGGAAGGTGCAGGGTGTCTTACTGCAGTGAGTCTGTCCTGGTCCCAGAGAGAGCCGATGATAAAAGCCACCAGCCGGCCCTCCTCAATCCAGCCCATGGACAGCTCCGGACACAGTGTGAGGAAATGACGCACCTCATCCAGGTGGAGAGGACACTCACCTGACACTGAGATAAATGCTGAGAGAGAAAGAAAGAGAGAGAGAGAGAGAGAGAGAGAGAGAGAGAGAGAGAGAGAGAGAGAGAGAGAGAATGACCGTGCGCAAAAAATGTTTGGTCCTACTTTTACGCACACTAAAGGCGGCGCAAATTACCCAATAAACACTATGCTGAATGTCGAATACAGATGTAACATCTTTAAAAAGAATATCTGACCACTGACTAAATTAAATGGAAAGAGAGAATTAAATCTGTCGATGCCACACACGATTTTACGCAAAGTCCTCTATCGACTCAGCGAAACTTGACAGCGGATTCAGCAGAGCGGATTTCTGCCTCACTGTGTGACGGATAAGACGGGTCACTTACCTTCTCGCTCGATCTCAAAGACGCTTATGGCATCCTGCGTGTTGAGCGGTCGGACTTCGCTTGCGGGAAGTGTGTGTCTCCTTTGGACGCCAGGCGAAACAGAAGGTGTTGGCTGCATTGGTTTGATGAAAGGCTGTGCGCCAACAACGGACATCATACGACTTTACACTCTCCCCTCCAAAAAAAAACTTCTCCTCCTGTGTTGTTCTCTGCCTCTCTGCAGGATCACCTCTGTCAGGCCCTGCGAGGAGGAACAGGCTGGTTGATGTGTGTATTTATAGGACAGCTTTCCTGCCTGTGATCCACCAGCTCATTTGCATTTGAATATTTGATGTCGATGAATGAATAAAGGTCACGACGGCAATTTACTGAACCCTGCAATTAACCGCGTGCGTTGTTGCTGTTTTTTTTTGTTTTTTTGTCTCTATTGACAGATAATAGCAAATTATTTTCTATGAACAACCACCTCCGGCACATTTATAGCACGTCTGGCACGCATGTTTACAGGGAGGCGCACTGATGCAGAGGCACTTTCCAAAGATTTTGCCACTAAAATATTCAGTTTAACTAAATGTCAAGAAATCACAGGCAATTGGTCAGTGCAGTAAATCAAATGTGCATCTGTGTAATAAGTGACGCAACTGCATCCCATCTTAATTAATAAAACAATTAAGAAAAAAACCTTGGCACAGCATCAGGCTGCAGACACTTACCGGAGGATGTTGATGATGTATGTTGGGGAGGTTCTGCGGACTGAGCAGCTCACCTGCTCCAACACAGACGTCTCTCTTCGTTATGAAGTGATTATTACTATGAGTCACATGAGGAAGGATTACCGACACTTTATCTCCTCTCTGTCCGAGAACAACACGTTCATTTCGCTGTGTGTTTTGGAGAAAGTGACCTCCATTTGTATTAGAAAATATTATTGTCTTTGATTCTCTTTGACAGCCTTGGGCCCTGATTGGTCAGGCTGTTTTACTCTTCAGATGGTGTATGATCGTAATACATGATTTTGGTATTATTTAGCATTTAAGATTACAAGGATTTTATGTACTTGAGTGAATATGCAGAAATATCATAAGCAAAATCTAAGTGAGAGTTTTCAAAGTACTTGTAGAAAAATGGGATTGGGACAGATTTGAAAACAATCTTTTTGACTCGTCTCTTATCTTTGCTGTTTGTTTTGTGAAATATTGTATAATTTCAACGTTTTGGGCCTAAAGCAGTTATTTAAAAGCAACTAGCTATAGCTTTTGATTAAATGTGTGTAAAAAAGTGGAGTACAAACTACAATGTATAGCGTACTAGAAAATGGATTGTACCAGTACTTAAGTACAGAACTTACCTAAACATATGTGTAAACATACCTCACACACACACACACACACACACACACACACACACACAGTAGAGCCAACATTCCATTTTGTTTTTAATTGTTCTCCAGCTGTCTTCATCATTCTAAAACCAGAACAAATGTTGAGGATGACTCATTTTCACTCCTGCCACCTAGAAGGGTGAAAGAAACTGTCGGAGGCTTCTATTTTTTAAGTTACATAATGTAATTTGGGTAGGAATTTGGCGTAACCCGCATTACTAATCTTGAAACCAATTTTTAATAGGGTTTACAGAATGAATGGCGATATTTCCCCAGAAACTGAACTTTTGCTCCATTGATTTGCCGGTCCAGTCAGAGAGACTGAGGGGAAATGAAAAAAAAAAAGTTGAAGTTATTTTAAAAACCCTAAAAGATTCGGGGCTTTTGAGAAAACATTTGGGGCTGGAGGCCCGGAAGCCCCCCCTGCTCTGCCCCTGAACATGTGTGTGATTGCTGTCATGCTGATTGGCTTTTTTTCTGCCAAAGTTTTAAATTGAATGACATTACAAATGTGACGGCTCATAACTCATAAGATGTGAACAACATCATCATGGACTGCTTCAATGAACAGAGTTTGTGAACTGGGCTCCATAGACTTTAATGCATCATATATAGCTCCTATAACTCATGAACTGTACAAGTCATGGTAACGATCATAGGTACAGTTGATCAGTGTGCAATACTGAGCATTTTTGAAACATGAATGGAGTTTGTACTGAGTACAATAGCAGAGATATAAATACAGTTGATGTCTATTGGATTGTTTTTAAATAGTAATAACTCAAAAAGTATAAAAGTTATCAATAAGAAAAGTCATTGCACCCATCTACAAAGAGTCCCGCATGCTTTGACGTATCGATCATCGTGAGGAGCTGTAGCAGGACATACAAATGAAAGAAAATCAGTTTCCCACTGATAGCTCATTACATATGCAAATGTATGAATATTTTATGAAAATACCTTCATGAAATTACGCATGGTTCAGTATATGAACAGCATATGTGGCATAAATGGGTTTTGAACTGAGACTGAGCAGAAAAAAAGGCACAGAAAGAGAAGTAGTAAGCAAAAGAACATTAGTTCCAAATAATTACAAGTCAACACCGACCTACTGTCAAACATCATCATGAGAAAACAATACTGTCAAAGAGCAACGGATTGAAGCGCTGAGGCGACAAGGCAGCTTACAGTCACATTTCTATATTCATATGCAAGCAAACAATCCCTAGCATAGGACTGGAAAAATACGTTGCAGTTACAGTTCAACTAACTAAAACTAAACAGATTCATATGATGGACATACTGTAAATTGTAGATTGATGCAAAAATAGAAACAGAAAGTTTCAGCTTTCATCCCAATTTGTTCATTTCCAATATTGCAATGCTATTATTTTAACATTTGGAAGCATTTTAAACAGCTAAATACTGGTCCAACCGGGGGTAATTATCATCCAGACACTCAGCGAATTCTGAGCTCCATCAGAACGTTCATGTTTTTCTGTTATCAGGGGGCTTTTTAATTGACGATGAGTAGACAGCAACACGCTCACCACTTGCTTGGTCTCCTTTGTGGTGCGGGGAATTAAATCCCTGAAGATCCATTTCAAAAAGAAGAAACATTTCACTGACCAATAAACCAAATGCAGAGGTTTTCTTTCTTTTTGAAATGGCTTTTTTAGTTGACAACGTATGCACATGTGTACTTCTATCTGTGATGCAGCTCATCTTCCATTCAGGTTATTAAAGTAGTCTTTACTCCCATGATGGAAGTTGCTTTTATATTACACAGCCCTGCAGCTTGAGACGGAGGGGTAAGGCAGAGTAGTGTTTCTTACGCCTTTAAGTGGGGCGGTAAAGAGAGCGTTGGGGGTCCAACTGCTGGTGTGTGCTAAGGTTTAGGGTTGAGGAGTAAGGCTAGGAATATGTGTTTTTTATCTTGCTTAGATCATGCTGCGTGTGTTTGGAGGGAACAGATCTATACAGACATAGGCCAGAGCGAGCAAGAAGAGGGTCCCTATTCAAGCTGAGAGGGTCTAAGTATTTGTGTCGGGGCTGAGAGGTGATGTGCAGATGGGAGAGCAAGATTTAAGGCTTTCTCTCTTCTACTCCGGCTGGGGCACCGGCGTCTCATTGGCATTGTTGTCGGTGATCTTGTTTTCTAGCTCATCGTCGGACAGGAGGTCCAAGGAAGTTCCCTCGACCTGAAGCTGGCGTCGGCCTGGGCGACTAGAGGAGAAGCTGATGGGGCCGCCACGCCTGCAGGAGAAAGAGGAGGAGCGGAGGTAAAGGGAAGGTAAAAAGCAAAATGTCACCCATTCATCAAGCCAACATATGTTCAAATGCTCATTTCTTTACCACAATTAATATTCATCTTGCAGTCAAAAGATTTTCAGAGAACATCTGCTCAGAAAATGTAACTGCTCATTTTTAAGGAGCTAAGTTAAGCAGATGAGTCCACTTAATAATTCACAGCTCATTCAGACGCTGTGTGAACATTTCATAAATCAGACACAGGGAGGTTTCTACGGCAGCACGTGAAAAACTCATCCTCACTCAGGTTTCATAATAAGGGCCAGTATTCTAATGCTTTAATGATATTACCAACATAAAGAGTCAGTAACATTTTTATAAAAATAACTTCAGATTTAGTTGAAGTTATCTTTAAAGTCCCTGTACAGCCACAGAGGTGTTTCCAATTCTTCTGGCTGATTAAACCTCTGCTCAGGTTGAAGTTGGGTGGAGCTCTGCTGGAATTACATGAAGTCACCAAACTACACAAACCAATAAGAATGGGAAAAGTTTCCCAAAACTGATGAAAGGGTCAGAGAGATGCCAATCCATCACAGTCTTTTTTTTTTTTTTTTTGGCCATTTTAGGCAGGACAGATGAAGACATGAAAAGGGCGAGGAAGAGGGGGGAATGACATGCAGCAAAAGGCTGCAGGTCAGAACCAAACCCGGGCCCGCTGCGTCGAGGAGTAAACCTCTATATATGCACCCAATCCATCACAGTCTTTACCTGCCTACACAGTCCTGACAAAAAGTCTAATTCAGCAAACAAGAGAACACTCTGTAGTTGCTGACTTAACGGGCCAATATTGACTTAATATACATGGCAAGTTATAATAAATAAAAAATAGACCTACATGAATAAAGCTTTCTTTAAAACAATCATGTACAGAAAAAGACTTTGCATATCTACAACGTGAGACAGGGGGACAAGCAGGTCAAAAGTTGCAAAGAAACTCCCGCACACTGTCTAACTTGCAAAAAATATATAAAGTTTAATGGCAGGCAACGTTTCGGTAATAGACCATCTTCATCTATTTGCCTGAAGATGGTCTAGTACCAAAACGTTGCCTACTATTAAACTTTATACTGTATATTTTATGCAAGTTAGACAGTGTGTGGGAGGTTTTTTGAAACTTCAAAAACTATCATAAAATAAAAAATAAAATGAATTGTGTAGTGGATGCTTCCGTCTGCCCCAGCGTACCTGAGGCGGTTCTTGAGTGTGTGAACCTCGCGGCTCAGACCCTCGCTGGCCTCGGTGGCGTCGTCCAGCTCTCTCTGCAGTTTCCTGCGTGAGGCGTTGGCCCTCGTGGCCTCCTCCTCCGCCTCCTCCAGCTGACGCTTCAGCTGCTTCATACGAGAGCTAGCCTTTTCCACCTTCACTCACACACACACACACACACACACACACACACACACACACACACACACACACACACAAATAAAAGAAAATACATCACCAAGAAATACAAAATGTGTTCAAAAGGACACCATTTTGGGGCAGCATTGTGAGTTTCTGATCTGTATTGTAGAAAGGTGAAGTAGGTTTGTTAATGGTTATAAATATAAATAAAGCAATTACCGTGATTGATCTCTTTTAAAACCACAGAGGGGCTAAACATTTTGTAAGGGCCAGGTAGCAAACTGTGGAAAAAGCTTGCAAACAGCCTATCACAACGTAGTATTAAAGTCAGTATCATACATACTTGTTCTTTAAACTGGTCTGCATGGCGACGCTCATCCTCCACCTGCATACAGATTTCTTTCAGCTTCTTCTCGGTCCTTCTCACAGTCTTGTTGGCTGCTGCTCGCTCCCTTTCAGTGGAGAACAAGGGACCGTTATAAAAAACAAGACAAGATTCAGCGTTACAGGTAAAAACCCCTAAATGTGTTTTAATCAATCTCATATTTTAGCCTAGTTTCTATTTTTGAACTGTTAGTTTAGGTTTTGTGTGTGAGTTAACTCATACGTTACAATATCACACTATTATGCTACTTGCACACTGGTTACTTCATATTAAATATTGTACATATTTTATTTCGTTTTATATACTATGTATTTAAGTTGTACATTTTATTCTACACTTGTATATACATTCTTTGTGTGTATGTGTGTGTGTGTGTGTGTGTGAGTGTGTATGTCCTGGTAACTTGCTACTGTAACAGTAATTTCCCAGTTTGGGATTAATAAAGTCCATCCATCCATCCCCATCCTCATCCATCCATCCATCCATCCATCCTCATCCATCCATCCATCCATCCTCATCCATCCCCATCCATCCTCATCCATCCATCCGTCCATCCCCATCATCCATCCATCCTCATCCATCCATCCATCCATCCTCATCCATCCATCCATCCATCCCCATCCATCCATCTAAGCAAGTATAAAAGTGTATTGAGTTCTCACTTGGCCTCCTGCTCCAGCTGTTCCTCCAGCTGTGCTATCTTGGCCTCCAGGGCAGTGATGGAGGCCTTGAACCTGCTCTTCACAGAACCCTCCAGCTCGCCCAGCTTCGCCCGCAGCTCCTTGTTTTGACGCTCCAGTTGCTGGCGAGCGTTTTCGCTCTTCTGGGCCGTGCTGCGCTCCGCACTCAGCTCTGTAGTCAGGGTGTCCACCTGAGGGGCAGGGAGGGGGCGGTAATGGAACTTCATGTGATTTTCATTATTTTGAACAGGCTAATCTTTTTTGTTAACAATTTTTTATTTTTATTTTTTAGCAACATACAAAACATACAACAAAATAGTAACAAAATAGACAATAAACCATAAACCCAATAAACATATGTATAAATGACAACACCATAAACCCATCATACACGTCTCTCCCCAGCACAAAGCTTCCTAGGAGCGCTCCAGACAGTTCAGGTACTTTCCCCATTTTCTAGTATAGACATCCAATCTGGCAAATGTTTATATAACATCTTTTTCAGATGCCGCCACACTAGTCATCTCACAAGCCCCCTCCTGGATTGACGGCATCCCTTCCTTCCTCCATCCACTTCAAATAATCTGTCTGGACCCAGCTTCTTATGTGCTTATCCATCCCACTTAGGACTGACCCATCTCCTAGAACCAATAATCTTGGGCTGAATGGAACCTGGGTCCCTGCTATCTGACATACAGTCATGTGAACAAATTAGGACACCCATGCTAAAGTTGAATAAAAAAATCATCTTTAGGAAATTGATCTTAATGCCTTAATTAAAAAAATGAGGAAAAATCCAACCTTTAAGGACACCAGTTTTCTTTGTGAATGAATAATGTATCGTAAATAAATAAATGTTCTTCCTTAAAATACAGGGGGCATAAGTCAGTACACCCCTATGTTAAATTCCCATAGAGGCATGCAGACTTTTATTTTGAAAGGCCAGTTATTTCATGGATCCAGGATACTATGCATCCTGATAAAGTTCCCTTGGCCCCCCCATCATCACATACCCTTCACCATACCCCCACATCATCTCATACCCTTCACCATACCCCCACATCATCTCATACCCTTCACCATACCCCCCCCATCATCACATACCCTTCACCATACCCCCACATCATCACATACCCTTCACCATACCTAGAGACTGGCATGGTTTTATTTCAGTTAGCCTAATAGCTGGTTTGATTTGCATTGAGAGATGATTTTATGGAAAGTACCTCATGCCAATCTCTAGGTATGGTGAAGGGGATGTGATGATGGGGGGGAATGGTGAAGGGTATGTGATGATGCCAAGGGAACTTTATCAGGATCATAGTATCCTGGATCCATGAAATAACTAGCCTTTCAAAATAAAAGTCTGCCTGCCTCTATGGGAATTTAACATAGGGGTGTACTGACTTATGCCCCCTGTATTTTAAGGAAGAACATTTATTCATTTACGATACATTATTCATTCACAAAGAAAACTGATGTCCTTAAAGGTTGGATTTTTCCTCATTTTTGTAATTAAGGCATTAAGATCAATTTCCAAAAGATGATTTTTTTATTCCTCTTTTTATTCAACTTTAGCATGGGTGTCCTAATTTTTTCACATGACTGTAGGTTATCATGTATCCTGGTCCAAAATTCCTGGACCTTATCACAGGACATGAAGTAATTGTCTGTCCTCTGTCTTGGATTTCCAATGATTTGGTGTGTATTTCTGACCAATTTTGTACAGGCTAATTTTATTTTATTTTTTACAAATTGCTGGATGTAATATTAGTTTAATAAAAGATAAGGATGATCATTAAAGATGTTCATTAATTCTGCCAACTCAGAACCTGCACCTGCATCGTTGTCTTTCTGAAGCGGTCGTTGAGGAGCTCCATGTTACCCTGCTCCTCTTCCAGCTCTTCTTCCAGCTGAGCAATGCGAGCCTCCAGCCTCCTCTTCTCATCCATCAGAGCAGACCTGGCACACACAGATAAAGAGTTAGAGCTGCAGTGGGCAGAAAGCAGAGGTAGAAAGAGTATACAAATATTCTACTTAAGTAAAAGTACTAATACTTTAATGAACTTTTACGTAAGTACAAGTAAAAAGTTGTTCATTTACAATTTACTAGTAAGTAAGTTAAAGTTACTTAGTTACTTTTTAACAGCAGGGGGAGATATACTTTTTTATATTTATACTTATTTAATATCTCATCTATACAGTATTTTGTGATTTGATGATAGTCTGGTCCTACCAGACTCTGGTCCATTTCATTTGTACAGAGAGTCTGGCCTCTCTCCGTTGACAAGTGTTAACTTCCTTGAAGGCGTGTACTCTGTTGAAGTTTAAAACTATTGGATCTGGTAGCCTGGCTCCGCCCTCCTACGTACTGTCTGGTAGGACCAGGCTAACAAGAGGGGAGACGACGACAACTATCAGCTTAGCATCGCTAGAACTACAACTCAAACTAGCGCACGTCACAACCTCAACATCATCGTTCTCAGCCACTCCCTCTGTTCGCTGATTGGACCGCCAAATATTTGGCCGGAGAAAACCCAAGAATATACCACAAACCCAGACGGAGTACTGAAGGAAAATGAAAATTGAGCGGAAGTAAGTAGGAGGGCGGAGCCAGGCTAATGTGATGAGGGAACAAAGCCGCTTTCCATTAGAGTTTGTTGACAGATATAAAACAATGTTAAAGAACCTTTTTATTTACTTTTTTTTACTCAGTAACGGATGTGATTTAAAATGTAGCAAAGTACAATACTTCAAGCAAAACATACTTAAGTAAAAGTAAAGGTTTTAAAAACTGCTTTAAAAAGTAAAAGTACACAAACAAACTACTCAATTACAGTAACATGAGTAATTGTAACTTGTTACTTTCCAGCTCTGGTAGAAAGCAAACAAAACGCCAGAATTTCAACGAGAGTGCGACCTCTTCCTGGAGCTCTCCCCCTCCCCTCTCTTTCTGCATGCGCAGAGCAGCCAATAGGAACGCTTTCTCTCTTTGAAATGACCCGTGATTTGCCAAAGCCTCCTGTCATGGCTAGATTATCTAAAGCCTGAAAACAGAACCAAGAGGAGGTGCAGAAGTCTTGTTTTCTCACAGAACATTTTAATTACAATACGCTGAAAGATTATTATCACATGTTTGCCCAACAACGCCAAAATATACTGCCTACCACAGCTTTAAAGATAAAGAGCTCAGGGGCAGGAGGGTCTAGATACAATTTCCCTTTGGAAGAAGCTTTCTGATTTGGTTAGTTGAATTATTTGTAAAAAGGTTCCTTTTAACCCCAAGTTATGGCTTCTCTAGTCTATATCCACGACATTCCACTTCAGGGATTGTTCAGGTGCCGCCGGAAATTCCACCGGATGTCCACCTTTTCAGCCGGATGTCCGTCACCTTCCACTTTCTTTTTGTTGGAATTTTTTGCAGAGGCTGTTTCGCAGCGGCACCTGGGCTCCGTCCAGCGCTTAGTGCCGCCCAAGACAATTGTTATTGGTTTAAAGTAATGCCAATAAACCAGAGCGCGTTTTTCTCCCATCCCGGAAGGCTGCGTGGACTAGCCAGACCCTCCTCCAAAGCACTGTGGAGGAAGGTCTGGCAATGCGAGACTGTCTTCTCTAAATGTTTATCCTGAGGACTCAGAAAGGGAAAGATCTTTAACTAATATTAGAAGCATATATATCAGAAAAAAATAAGCTTGATGTCACTCTTCTGGAGCACAATGATTTACGTAGCTTGTACGGTGTATTTGACATTGTAGAATAAACTGGATGACGCCTTGATTATACTTATTATGTATGATCTTTTGATATTTAGGCTGTCTTGTTTTATCGCCTTTGGAATTATTTTTTTTACCCTTTTTTTTGCTGTATCTCATGTTCTTTTTAACGCTATTATCATTATGGTTTTTGTTTTCTTTTTCTTTACCTCATTCATCTCAATGACCAAAATAATAAGAATCCTCTTTTGTCTGGTGCTTCCCAAGCAGGTTAAAAGAGAATATGAACAAGGAGATGCATTTGTCGACAGACATTTTGGCGTGGTCGCGTGGGTGAGGGTCACTTACTTTCCAGAGGTGCTGTTTGAGATTTCATCTTGTAGCTCATCCCGTTCCTGCTCCGCGTGGCGCCGGCCCCTCTCAGATGCTGCCAGGTCCTGCAGAGAAAGGTCAAAGGTACTTCTTTGTGTATCATGTAATGCTGAAAGGGACCTTTCAATGCTTTATCATGAATATACAGCAGTGTTTCCCCCAAAATCCTTTTTTAATGGCAAAAATAATTAGCTAAACATGCATTATTTATTCTGCATTGCACTGTCGCGAGTCCATGAACGAGGCAACGTCTGTCACAGCAGGACAGTTGAGTGTGTTATCTAAAATGCTAAAGTCAGTTGAAACCTTGTCATACCATAAGCTTAACCATAAACTGTATGGTTAAAACAGATCGGTAATGCAGTTTTGCCCTCATTGTTCTCTGTGAAGTTTGCTGGAAACGATGTAATGTAGTGTTTTATGTGGGGTGAGCACTGCGCCTGACTCCGTTTGCTTGTAAGGAAATAATGGGAGTAACAGGCCAAACGGCTTTAAAAGTAGCATATCTCCCTCGCCGACCCATCCGTCAAGCTAAAGCAGACAACCCAGAGAAATACTAAAACCTTTCAACCTGAAATCAACACCCTCCCAGCCCTAACTATGCACAGTACCTAACATAACATAACAAACATCACAAAGTGTCTGCACCTCATGTAGCTGTACAATCTCAGCCTCCAGACTCTTGAGTTTCTTCTCATTTTCCTTGGATATGGCGAAAATATCATCTCTAGAAGCTCGGGCGTCTTCCAACTCTCGCTGGTAGTCCTTCATTTGGGCCTGAAGGAAAAAACATATGGCTGAGGATGGCTGCTTACGGCAGTGCTTAGAATGGGTTTGAATGGAGAGTATGTATGAGGAAGTGTAACCTGTAACTTGCGCAGCTGTTTGATGGCTTCGTCTCGAGCCTTGTTGGCTCCTTCTATGTGACCCTCTATATCCTTCAGATCCATCTCCAGCTTCTTTTTAGCAGCGACAGCCAAAGCTCTCTGCTTCCTCTCGTCCTCCAACTCCGTCTCCATCTCTCGCACCTGAGGGGGAGCCAGCATTAGTGTGGTGGGATTAAACGGTGATGTCATGTTAAGTGTAGTCTGGATCAATAAAAGTACATTTCCAGGATAAAGCCTGACATCAGGCGCATGGCTCACACGCAAGATGTCTGCTCTCTGTGTGTTGGCGTGTTCTGAAAATCCCTTCGCTACGGGAAACAACAGCAAACTGAAAATGTCAAGTTTTGAAGAAAATTTGGATCTTGCAACAAGGCAGGTCTGCTTGGTTCTCTCGGGGAATGATTGTAAAGATTTACAAAGAATATGTTTAGGGCATTTCCTCTCTAACTAGGACGTTTTGGGACTGATTGGTGGGATTGCTGTGGATGAAGTACACACGGAGATAGACTGGTAAGAGCCAATGAGGTTTAACCATGTATCAGCTCATTTAAATAGCTCACGTTACTGTATTGTGTTAACTTCATTTAATATTGGATGTGGTGATTTCTTTTGCGGGGTGCAAATGTTCCACCAAAACAAGTTCCTTCCCGAGACTATTTTGCAGAGCTACCGTTGCTGCGTCCTTAGCTTAGCGCCGCCCAAGACGTTGTGATTGGTTTAAAGAAATGTAAAAAACCCAGAGCTTTTTGTTTCTCCTATCCCAGAATGTATCTGTGGTGTAGACAGACCTTACTCCACAGCGCTGTGGAGTAACGTCTGGCAATGCCAGACTAATGTTAAGTGTGCTTCTGCACCTGCTTGACCAGCGATCTCTTCTTCTCATCGTTCTGGTCGTCCCGGCCCTGAAGATCTCTCTCGTACTGGGCCTTCATGGCCTGCATGTTGACCTCCAGACGCAGCTTGGCGTCCTCGGTGGCCTGCAGCTCGTCCTCCAGCTCCTCCAGCTGAGTCTTCATCTCCTCCAGCTGCTGCTCCAGAGTACGCTTGGACTTCTCCAGCTCGTGGACCTGACGGGAAGAGGAGAGAATTGGTGAGATTACTGCTCAGTTGTCATAGCAAATCCTACGGTCAATAAAGCCCAGATCAGACCAAAGATTCTCGACGAGACGATAACATTAACCCTACCTAACCTGAGAGTTCACACCAATGTTTGTATCATCTCCATAGCAACGACACTTTGTACTTCCGTTCTAACTTGCGACTTTCAGGCTTTTTGTAGCTGGATATATCATTTTGCGTCATAATATGGGTGTGGATAATGTTAGTGATAGTGAGATGGGATGCTTGCTACAGTTGCATTTCTAGTGTTGAATCAGCAGAAACAGAATTTTATTTATAAGATCAGCCTCCGTCTCAAACTCTGCCATTTTGACCCGTTGACAGTTTGTAACATAGAAATAAAATATATTATGGATCATTTTACTTCTATAATTTGTAGCTGACTTCGCTATTGGCTGTTGAAACAGGACAGGTGACGTCCCTAACGTTCTCGTGACTCGCAGCGGCACCATCAGCTGGTTTGAGTCGAGCTGAGACGGGCCGGTTCAGACCGCTGCAACTGTTCCCTGCAACGTTCTAAAACGGTTCTGATCATCTGTATATATTGTTTATTTCATATTAATGTTTAATTATGTTTGTTTGTTTGTTTACTAGAGGTCTCTCTCTCTCCTCGTGAGCTGGGTGTCGCGTCACACCCCTAGGATGCACCTTTCACCGAGGCAAATTCCACATAAGTGTAAGAAAGAGAAAGTTCTCTGCGCTTCTGCAGACCACAACAATCCGGTGCAACCAAGGCGGGACAAAAACGGTATAAAGTAACAAAAGATAGCCGGTGCAACACAGATGTCTTCTTATTGATGGTTTTATTACTTAAGGTGCAAAACAGTGACTAACGTTTCGATGTAGAGTTACATCTTCATCAGAGTCCACAAGGACACAAGGACTCTGATGTCTAACTATCTTTTGTTACTTTCCACATAAGTGTACTTATTGTGGTAATATCTCATCTGAATCTGATTTCTGATGCTGAAAGAGATCGACGCAGACACCAACGCACAAGTATAAACTTCAGTCCAATTATGTAGGCTACGGAGAAAGCTCTGCGTGAAGCCTCCGCAGAAGCATAAATCCCGCTTTGACACTCACATTCTTGCCCACGTCATCCTTGGAGCTCATCAGATCTTCCATTTCAGCGCGGAGCTGCTTGTTAACCCTCTCCAGCTCCTCTTTGGCCTCCAGTGCCTCGTCCAGAGCTCTGGTCATGGACAGAGCTTTGGTCTCCTTCTCCCTGGCCTCCGCTTCGGCGCGGTCCCGCTCTTCAGCATAACGGGCCGAGATGCTCTTCTCCTCAGCCAGCATCTGCGGAGGAACAGGACGTCAGATTTCCGATCAGCATTTTGTCAAAATCATATTTGTAATTTGTAAGAACGGTATTGCAATCAATGATGAAATAAATGAATAAAATCCATCTAAACTGCAAAGCTAGAGGATTAAATTGTATATTTTAGCACACTTTTTATAAAAAAATGTTTTACTATTTAAGATAACTTGTATATATTTTGCTTATTTCATATTTTTTTGTAGTTGCCTTTGTCTATGTTCTGTTTCACTTAACTTTGTTCTATTTCTGCTTTTTTTTTGCACACTGCTAAAGAGCTGCAAAACGAATTTTCATTGTACTCTGAGCACAATGGCAATAAAGATCTATCTATCTTGATCTATTTCAAATTAGATCTAAGACAAACTTCCATCCGGAAGAAACATCTGTAAAATGTTCTCACATGAGATGTTCCGATACCATTCTTTCCTTCCCGATCCCGATACCTGAACTTGCGTATTGGCCGATACCGAGTACCAATCTGATACCAGTGTGTTAAAAAAAATACATATATTTCACTATGTTTTAACAGCTGTATACTACTAACCCTGTATGGATGTGATATGATTTCTGTCACTGTTGTACGGCCTGGCTCAGGTTAAACTATTTGTGAAACATGAACAAACACAAACAATGAATGCTGTACAACTTTCTTTTATCTCGTTTGACAGCGAGTCATAACGGAAAAAGATCAGAAATAAACTACTTGAAGTAGATTTTCTTCAGAGCTAAATTATGTGGTATCGGATCGGTGCATAAACTCCAGTACTTGCCGATACCGATACCATCATTTTAGGCAGTATCGGATACTGGTATCGATATAGAAAAACATCTCTAGTTCTCACCTGGTCAAACTTCTTCTGTTTCTTCTCCAGGCTGGAGACGATCTGTCTCTGGTGATCCAGGTCTACAGTTAGATCATCCAGCTCCTGCTGCAGTCGGGTCTTTGTCTTCTCCATCTTTTCAAAGCCGATGGTCTTCTCTTCCAGACGCTGGCTGGCCAGCTCCAGGTCCTTCTGCAGCTTCTTCTTCGTCTCCTCCAGGCCGTCGATTGTTCCAACGTCGTCCTCCAGCTTCTTCTTGCTCTCCGACAGCTACAAAGAAAAGTACAGTTCAGGATAAAAATCAACAAAGTGTTATTAAACATAGTTTCTATGTGTGCACGATTCAGAAAACTGTTATGTGAGCCAGATAATGTAATAACACAAGTACACAGCCTATGACGTACACTGTGCCTCTTTATAATCATAAAACATTTTTTCTAACAGTTTTCCAAGTCAAGTCAAGTGCCACCAACTAGCATAGCTTTAGCTCAACAGTCCGAAATAATTAATTATATAATTACAATTTGGCATATCTAAACAAAATCAACAATTAACATCGACAGGCTTAGCCCTTAGCTAATGTTAGCAATTCATTGCGGTTAAACAAAGAAACCACGATTATGTAATAATATTGACAATAAGACAATTATGTAATCATTGTCACAGGACTGATATAAATATGAAGCCATTCATGATTATTATTATATAGTTGTGTAAAAAGGAGTAGGGATTACATAAGCTTCTGCTTCTTCCTATTCCTTTCCGGACATGTTAAAGAACTTAATTCATTCAATCACTACAAAATAGCACAGTTCAGAATAAAAAAACTAAATATTATTTAAACATAGTTTCTATGGTGAATATATACATATGTAAATATGTATGTTTTCTTGTTTTTGTGGTGTGTAAATATACATACCGGGTATGTAGGAAATTGTAAAGAATGTGTTAAAGATATATGATATAAATATGAAGCCATTCATGATGATGATTATACTGTATAGTCGTGGAAAATAAGCTTCTGCTTCATGTTAAATGAATACATTAATTAATTTATTCTAGCTTCTTCTTGCTTACATATGTAAATGTGTGTGTTTTTCTTTTTTGTGGTGTGTAAATATAAATATGTAGGAAATTGTAAAGAATGTGTTAAAGATATATGATATAAATCTTCCGATTCCTTTTCGAACATGTTATATGAATTTATTCATTGGTTCCTAGTGTCCTACCTGAGCCTGTATGGTCAACATCTGTTTCTCCAGATTCTTGCGCGCCTCCTCATCCTCCTCCTGCTGCTCCTGCAGAGCGCTCTTCTCCTCCTCCAGCTGGCGTATACGACCGCTGAGGTTCAGTTTCTGGCGTGTCTCCTCCTGGAGCAGCTCCTACATAAAAACATTCGTTGAGTTAGTTTAATAAGAAAGGATGCATTAAGTGTGGATTGATGATCAGGGCTCAGAGATGCTTGATAGGTCACCTGTGTGTCTTGTAGCTGACTCTCTAGTCCAGCAACATCTTTGGCCATCTTGATACCTTTCCTCTCCGCATCTTCCAGAATGGTGGACACATTGTCCAGCTCAGTCTGTGTGGAGACGTAGCACGGTTTAACCAGATTATCAATGCAAGTCAAATGTATTTGTTCAAGATTTGTTTTGTCAATTCAGAAAATTACAAACGCAGAAGAATAAAATCCTCTGTATGCTCGTAATTCAATCGAGGATTCATTAATAAACAATCCCAATGTAAACTCAGCCAAACATCACAACATTTACAGGAATTTTAAATGCAATTGTATAAAATTAAAAAAAAATATCTCTGTGTATTCAAATCAACAGAACTCTTGTGATTTTAACAGATCAGCAATTCTGTTTTCTCATAAATGGTCCAACTAGCAACGAGTATATGCTATCAATACATAAACAGACTACTTTCTACTTTGGTCTGATACCACAGCCAACTTTGACAATGAGATGTGGTTTTATATCAGTTTTGTTTTTAAACCTGCATTTGTAAGAATTTACCTTCACGTAGCTTTTCATTTAAACTGCACCGTTATAGTCTCCATTCATCAAAAGGCTTTTGGTTTGCATGTAGTTTGTAAAACAAAAACAAAAGTCTACCTCAAATATAAATGAACAGTTTAGAAATGAAAACATATAAGTATAGAGTAAGGTATTAGTTACAATAAGAAGCACATTCAATGTTGTATTTTGATGACTGAATTAAGATAAGCATAATGCATCTACAAGTGTCCAGACATATCTGACATCAAACTGACCTTTATTCATAACAGGAATACTTTTTTTTTTTATTGGTCAGGACTGATTCCACTGTGTTTAATCAGGTATTTATTTGTTCACCTGCAGTTTGTGCGTGCGCTCGGCCAGTTCTCCCTTGGACTTCTCTCCCTCAGTGACTCTGGCCATGAACTCCTGCAGCTGAGCCTCCAGTTTCTTCCTCTTGTGTTCCGACTCCATCTTGGCCTGCTGCAGGCTCTTGACCTCGCCGGCCAGCTCCTTGTTGGCAATCTCTTGGCTCTGCTTGGTCTTCTCCAGGTTGGCCTTGAACTAGACATGATCAACAACAAAACATTAGCGTGGTCAGATGATGAAGTGGTGGATTTTTTTTATCCTGTGATATAAGATAATAGTAGATATAACTATAACTCTATACTATAACTGTAGATTGTGGAAAAGCTATTTTACTCTCTTGGCCTGTTCCAGCTGTTCGGACAGCTCTTCCAGGATGGTGCCATGCCTCTGTCGCATCTCCTGGATCTGAGATTCATGGTTTTTAGTTTCATCCTCGATGGTCTTCTTTAGTTCGGCGACCTCCTGTTCACGCTTGGTCCTACAGAGAACAGGAACATAGAAAAGTCTTGACGTTCCCGTTGACTTAATAATAATAATATCAGTGGCTAAATGCCCCACAGACTATGACATAAATGTAAAATAATGGAGAGCAGGGGTTAAAGTGGGCCGGAAGGATCCGGAACCGCATTCAGGCACCTTCAATTAACAAGTAAATAAATCTAATTGCCAGTATCATACATCAGAAGACCCTCAGGAACTCATTTTCAATATCTTTAGTTTTCTGTACTGTTTGGTTGTTTTCTGTACTGCTTTATTTGTATATATTACTTATCTTTTATGTTATACTTGTTGTACGTGTCCTTACTGCACCTTGGGTCATAGAGCACATATTGCAGAATTGACAATAAAGTTGACTTGACTTGATCAGTGTTTCCCGTTCTTTTAAAATAATTCCAGGGTTTCCCCTATTCACTCTCAGCAGCAGCGCACTGAGAGTCCATGAACAGGGGTGTGGTGAGTTCACACGTCTGTAAAAATAGCAGGACAATCGCGTACTATCTGTACCCCCCTGATAGAGAGTAAAATGCAGAGTACAGTACCTCAGTTCCTGCTGGGCAGCGGTTGTATCAAGGGTGTCTTCCAGTTCGGTCTTTAGGGCCTCAAGCTCTTCGCTCAAGTCCCTCTTGAGTTTCTCCGCCTTGTTCCTGGCCACTTTCTCTGACTCGAGGTCCTCCTGCAGCTCAGTCAGCTGGGCCTGCAGCTCCCTCACCTGTTTCAGAGCATTGTTCTTTTGGCTCACCTCGTCCTCGCCCCTGTAAAGAAATCGAGAAGATTAAAGAACATGCACACAAAGAATGAATCTCAGATGGAACGTGGGTATAATACTGTGACTGTGACGGTATGGTATAGTAAAAATAAAAACCTGGAAACTCGCTGCCATTTTCCACTAAAATAAGATGCGCCTGAGTTATTTTATTTGCGCTTTTAGCTACTTGTTGATATTTACATACAGTATATGTCAGAATTATCTCATGAATAGTTCTGCTTTTTTTCAGTGGTCTAACCATATTTGATTGTCTACATTATCTTAGAACATCACTGATACATCTTATTTGACTAGTATACAACTTCAAAGCTATGTAAGAACTACTGTTTTTTAAAAAGATATTCTTTAGGTCTTTATTTAATAGGACAGCTTAGACATGAAAGGGGAGAGGGAGGGGGAATGACATGCAGGTCAGAACTGAACCCACGACCGCTGTGGCGAGGACTGAGCATCTGTACATGGGGCGCACGCTCTACCAAGTGAGCTACCCAGGCGGCCAATGTAACAACTACTTATGTCAAATTAAAGTACAGATATGCAACAACACATGTTTAAGGGAAAGTAAATGAATAGTCACAAGAACAAACACCAGTAAAGACTGGCTTTGGCTCGCATCTATGGCCGTCTCTAGTGACGGCCAATGGCTTAGAATCAGTTGGATATGAGGAAAAATTCCCTGCCGAGAGAAGTCTAATAGGCTTAAATGTGGAATTATGGGAGTTGTAGTTTTTATTGTTAAACACCATCGCCGATTAAAATGCATCATAGGTATGGTCATTTTTAGATATTTTAATGCAGATATGTTACATATTGTACCTTTAAGGCTGCATTCACACCAAATAAGGCGTCATGGCAAAGAAGGCCAATTGTCCTATTCATTTGAATGTGGGTATTTCTTTATTGTTAACATTTTGGTTTATTAACAAACTATTGTTTAAAAACATAAAAAACATTTGGTCATTTGACTTATGTTGTTAAAGACTCCACTGGGTGGCAGCAGAGTCACAGTTTTCTTTTCAAAAGAAGCTTCATGTAGTAAAGGCCACCTATTAGCATGATCTTCCACTTATAAATGTGCATTCATACCACTCAAATGACATGCACACCAATGGTACGGTCACACATCACAAACACATTCCAACGCAGTGAGAATCAGTGAAGGAATACAGGCAGCATGTCAACAATCAGATGACCAAATACTAAGATCACTGCTGTAACTCGTCTGTGTGTCAGTCCAATAAAATGCTTGATTATAAAACAGCAGGTGTGAATGTTTCTTGCAACAGTGAGCGTTGTGTACAGCTATGCAGCGCTGGTCTCAGACTAACTCACATGAAGCAGAATCTCTATGACTCAATATCAGAACAGCCATATTTAGCTCACACTAGGGCTGTAACTTACGATTATTTTCATTGTTGTTTCATCTGTCGATTATTTTCTCGATTAATCGATGTTTGGTCTATCAAATGTCAGAAAATGGTGAATAATGTGTTTTCTGAAAAACACTCAAGATGACGTCCTCAAATGTCTTTTGTCCACAACTCAAAGATATTCACAGAGGAGTGAAGAAACTAGAAAATATTCACATTTAAGAAGCTAGTTCAGAGAAAAAAATATATAAATAATATATAAATAAGTCATTCAGTATGAAAAAAATGTTATAAAAAAAATATAAAAAAATATTTACTGCGACAGAGGAGTAAAGAAACTCGAAAATGTTCACATTTAAGAAGCTGGAATCTGATACGTTGTTTCCCCCGTGGGAAGTAATGACAACAACACCCCCCACCCCCCCACAGTTGCCAAGGCGGACACGGAGGATTAAAAAAACATGATGGACTCTTCAGAAGAGGTCATTATCTTCACTCAAGTTTCTGCGCGCGAAAGTTGCCAGACGCCACAATCTTCTGAACATAGTCACACTGAGAACTACAGAGACTTTTGTTGAGCTGAAAGTCTTAGTTAGCTTTTAATTAGCTTTGTATCAGCTCATTTGGCAATGGCTTGAACGTAACTGACATTCATACTGTAAATATAAAGAGCTGAGCTCCTCTGTGGGGTCTCGGTGTCGCCTACCTAGACTGCAGCATCTGCTGCTCGTCTTCCTTCTTGCCCAGCTGAACTTTGAGCTCCTCTGTCTGGGCCTGCAGCTCGGATATCTGGTCCTGGAAGTCGGACATCTCCCCATCCAGCTTCCTCTTAGCCTTCTCCAGCTCCTGGCGGGTCTTCTCCTCTTTCTTCAGCCTCTCTGAATCAGAAAAAGAAAAGGATGCAACGGTTTCATAAAACACCAAGACACATCTTCTCGTTAATTTTAGGTAAAACATTTTTATTTATTAAATGTATTAGTTCCCTATATGAAGCATCCAGCCCCCCTGGGTGGTCTGGGACAGGTTTGTTATGTGTTCCCAGAACTAGGACCAAACAATGTGAAGCGGCATTTAGTTTTATGCCCTTCACCCGTGTGACAAACTCCCTGAATACCTGAGGTCTGCT
The DNA here is from genome assembly GCF_031162955.1 of Sander vitreus. Classification (NCBI taxonomy): domain Eukaryota; kingdom Metazoa; phylum Chordata; class Actinopteri; order Perciformes; family Percidae; genus Sander; species Sander vitreus. The sequence continues at coordinate 26,367,771 of NC_135869.1, read as the reverse complement.
CAAACTGTTAGTTCATTTAAATCAGGGCTGAAAACTTTATTTAACTGCTACTTTCTCATAAATTTGATACATCGTTTTAATTCTTATGTATTCATTCTTGTCCTTGCTTGCTTTTACTGGCTTATTTTAATGCTGTAATGTCTATTTTATTGTCTTAATATTAACTATTCATTCTCTTGTTTTAATTATCCTTTGTCGCTTGAATGCACTCTTATTGCTTATGTTTACAATGTGTTACTCTGCCTCTGTAAAGCCTTGTGTATGAATTGTGCTTTACAATTAACCTTGCCTTGCCTTAATTCTAAAAAAATCTCCAGGTTAATAATTCCACTTTACTGTCCTTTGCATTCTGTATTTCATTTTATTCCTTTACCCTCCAAGTCGATCATCATGATCTCCTGCTTGTTCTTGACTTTGCCCAGGTTTTTGGCCTTTTCTTCCTCTTCAGCTAGCGCCACGGTCATCTCATTGATTCGATCGTCCAACAGCTTCTTTTCCTAAAAGAGAGAGATACAGGCAGGTTAGCGCACAGCATCAACATATTCAAATGATCTGAAACCTTTGTATCTCATTACGCAGTGCGGTAAGGGAGACCCTCCATCTCTAATTCAAAACCAACCTTCCCATTTCAACTCACCTTGAGGAACTTGGAGTTCTGGTCTTCTAGCAGCAAAATGTCCTCTTCAAATTTCTTCAGTTTGGCCTCAGTCGTCACTTTCTCCAGCTGCAGCTTCTGCCTGGCAGCCTCCTCCTCATCCAACTGTTCTTCCAGGTCCTACACACACACACACACACACACACACACACACACACACACACACACACACACACACACACACACACACACACACACACACACACACAGTATTTAATCATCACAGAAAACATATTTTTTGTATTTTATGAAACAGTAATATATAGAAATATATTTTCAAGAGTGCAAACATTTCATCAACAAGGGTCAACTGACATTGACTCTCAACCCCCCCACACACACACACACACACACACACACACACACACGCACGCACACGCACACTTTATATTTTTGCACATTCTGCATTCAATCCATTCAGTCTCCCTTTTCTTATATTAAACAGCTATTTTGTATATATTATGTTTCTGTATGTGTTGTTTATTTCATATTAATGTTCAATATGTTAGTTTATGTATGCAGAAAACTCTACGTAAGTGTAACTTACTTTGGCGATAAACCTGATTCAGATTTTCAGTAACTAGTACATCCCTGAGGACAAACCTGGATGTGGGACTGCATCTTCTTCTTCTCGTTCTGCATGCCCTGGGTCCTCTCTTCTTCTTCCTCCAGCCGGGACTCCAGGTCATGGAGGATCTCCTCCAGCTCTTGCTTTTTGGAAGCCAGGCGAGCTCTCATCTCCTCCGCCTCTGCAAACAGCTCTGTCTCGGCCTGCAGCTGCTCTGCTAGGATGTTCTTCTCCTCCATTAACTACACATACATAATGTTAAAACCTTTAACTATGTAGCCTTAAAAAAAAAACTGATACAGTTTGTTATGATTTGGTACCAACTAGGGCTGCACGATATGAGGAAAATATGCAATATTCGATAAGGTTGTTGAATATCACCATAATGATATTACTTGCGATGAATGAACAGATATTAACATGAAATCAGTTCTACTGCTTTCAGTATTCTGCTAAAATACAATTGCTTGTTGAATTCAAAACAAATGAAAGGAAATTATTTCCAACATTCTTTTTTTGAACAAATTGAACATTGAAATGAATATAAAAGGCAGCACTAAAAAAAGAACGACAGTTACATTTTAAAATGCAGTTTTCTACTGATAATCTCTGAGTGTCTTTCGCGATATGCCACAGCCTTTACGATATGAGTTCATATTGCGATGACGATTAAAAAAAAAAAGATATTGTGCAGCCCTAGGACCAACGCAGCAGAGCACTGACCTGCTGGTGTTTCCTCTCCATCTCCACCAGCTCTCCCTCCACCTTGGTCTGCTTCTCCTTCACCTTGACCAGCTCCTCGTCTTTAGCCTGCATCTCCTCCTCCTGTCTGGTCACCTGCAGCAGAGGCTTCACCTGCAGATACAGATAAACACACAGACACCTTTCAGAGGTTAGTCAGAGATTAGTCTGGATCAACGCAAGTACATTTCCATCTGGCGCGATGTCCGCATTCTGCATGTTGCTGTTCTCAAAAAAACCTTTGTTACAGGAAACAAAAACGACAACCTTCAAGGTAGCGAGAAAATGTCAAGTTTTGAAGGAAATTTGGATCGTGCAACAAGGCAGGCCTGCTTGGTTCTTTCTAGGGGTGGGAATCACCGGAGGCTTCGCGATACGATATCATCACGATACTTATGTCACGATACGATACTATTTTACACTTTTTTTTATTTTAAACATATTGCAATATTCTGCGATATATTGCAATATATTACTTTTTTTTCAACTTCAAATTCTTCCCAATTTCAAATGATGTCCCCAAAAGGAAAATCTTGTCAACATCTGTTTCATCTAAAAGATACATCTCTCTGTTTGTTCATCTCACTTCAATTTTTGTCAAGCAGACAGACTGACCAACACATATATCATAAAAGATTGATACTTGCGTCTGTGTATCGATACACAGAAAAATATCGCGATACTATGCTGTATTGATTCCCCCCTCCCACCCCTAGCTATTTCTTAGTTTTCTTTTTTGTTTTCTTGCATTTCCTCTCTAACTAGGACGTTTTGGGACTGATTGGTGGGATTGCTGTGGAGGAAGTACACACGGAGATAGACTGGTAAGAGCTAATGAGGTTTAACCATGTATCAGCTCATTTAAATAGCTCACGTTACTGTATTGTGTGAACAATAAACTTCATTTAATATTTTATGTGGCGTTTTCTTCTAAGGGATGCAAATGTTCCTTCCTGAGACTATTTAGCAGAGCCACCGTCGCTGCGCCCGGAGCTTAGAGCCGCCCAGGACCATTGTGATTGGTTTAAAGAAATGCAAACAACTCAAATGTTTTTTTCCTCCTATCCCAGAATGCATCTGTGGTGTAGCCAGACCTTACTCTACAGCACTGTGGAGATAGGTCTGGCAATGCGAGACTAGTGGGACATTAATAATTCAAACCCAAACGGGGTCTGTTAAATTTACACATCTACATACACACAAGCACACACCTTGGTGAAGAGTCGCCACCACTGCCAGTGACGCAGCTTTAGGTAGGCGGCGCAGTTCCTCTGGAGAACCTTCAGAGCACTGAGCTGCTGCTGCTTCTTAGCAAACGCCCTGAAGGGAACAAAAACTGAGTGAGACAACTGTAAAATCTACATTTTTTTTTATCAGATATTTAGAAATTACTTCATTTCAGTTGGGGGGGGGGGGAGGTAGTAGTAGATCTCAAATGCAGACAGCAGTGGTAGAGCAACCCTTACTTGCGTGCCAGATATCCCCGACAGACTGCCTGGAAGTAAATGATGATGTCAGTGATCTTCAGGTCCCTCTCTTCCTCTAAGTGGGCCAGGACTCCAGCCCTGAAGAAGATCTTACTCTGGCCGATACGGAACAGGTTTCCGTCCAGCTCCAGGGCTTTAATCTATCAGAGACAGAGAGAGACAGTGAAAGGAAGGAAGGTCTACCTGAGGTATCTGAAGGAGAAACTGCTTGGTGTAATTCGAGTAGATCATTTGTTGCTAAAAGGGATTTATTCTTTCAAATTCGGCAATTGCCTGATCATAAAAATGACACCCTTGTTTCAAAAGGAAGCCTTGTGACCTGTAAGGCAGCAGTGAAGACCATTTCATTAGTCCTAAATTAGCTTCTTACCATTCTCTCACAGGCCTGCTTGCCATCCATGAAGCCCTTGGGAATGGCGTTAGGAGTGAGGATCTCATACCTGGACACAGAGCAGACAGAACATCAAACACTAGGATGACACCATCTATCTTTTATTTACTGGGTGCAAAAGTATACTGCAAGCAAGCTAAGTTTAGTTATATAGCACCTTTCACAGACACCAGTCACAAAGTGCTTTACAGTCCAAAAAATAAAATCGGTCAATAATAATACGGTCAAGTAAATAAAGCAAAGGTATAACACCGGATAAAAATATACTGGTTTTTACATATAAGCCTACATCCATACATCATGTCAGATAAAGTGGAAAGGGGGTGACATTTATGACTCTTTAGCCCTATTTATATGAGTTTTGAATTGTCGAATCTTTCATTAATAATTGCCAAATTAAAATGGACCCAAATTACAGACTTGGCAGATCTGCGCAGGATAAAGAGAACAGATGACCTCCGCAATTATTACAAATTACTAGAGGTACCCAGGTAATACTAGTCCTGTGCGAATAGGGCTTTTGAAACACTTTTATACCCCATATCTGTGGTATTGATCTATTTATGACAATTCTGTTAATGCACTTATGGCAATAATGCACTTTTATTTGTGTTTTATATCATACTAGTTAGAGTTGACATTACAGTACCTCTGTCTGAACTCCTGGAAGACGATGCGGTTGGGGAAGCCCTGTCTGCAGATACGGATCCCCTCCAGCACACCGTTACACCTCAGCTGGTCCAGAACCAGGTGGGGGTCCAGTTTACCAGCCTGGGGCCATGAGGGAGAAGAAAAATAGATGAAGAAGAGGAACATTTTGGTGTTAGAGCAAAGGTTCTGGAAAAATACAATTTAATTGAACTTGAATAAGCAGCATGTCTAACTGAAAGAAAAAATGTCTAGAGTGCTCAGAAGTTCAAACAAATCATCAAGGGAACACAAAAGTTCAAAAAATAAGAAAGGTCTTGCAAAAAGTTAAAAAGCCTTTATTTAGATGGCTATTTCGTATTGATAGGGTGTGTGACCTGAAGAAGGCTGTTTGTGCCGCTACGCGTGGGTTGTTGCCCAGCTCTATTTTTTATTTTAGATGTGTATATATGTGTTATGTGTGTGTGAGTGTGTGTGTACATATATTTTTCTGTTTATCTGATTTCAAGGGTTTCAATTTGTGTCTCAACTTGTTTCTACTTGAATCGTGTTGTATTTCCACTATATGTATATATGTGTTTTATGCTTGTATACATATGTTTTCGTCTTTGTGAAGCCCTTTGGTGCAAACTTGCTTTTAATGTGCTATATAAATGAAATAAACTTAAACTTGTACTATGTAAAATGTATTAACAATTTCAATATGAAATAGCCATCTAAATAAAGGCTTTTTAACTTTTAACAAGAAGAGTGCCTTGGACCTTTCTTCTTTTTCGGGGCTGCATTTTAACTTGGGTTTAAAGTCACAAACACTGTAGTGTGTCGGTCCTAAAAAAGCCACCCCTGGGATATATTGCTGTATACAGTACATGACTGTGATACAATCCCACAGAATTTATAAGTGTGTGGATAGTAAAGTTCTCAGTCTAGCTTGTGCTGAGGGTAACTGTGACAGTCGTGCAACTCACCCTTTTCTCATGATTGGGGATGATGCAGCGGACAAAGTTGGGGTTGGTGTTCCTCAGCGTGGCCATCAGCTTGGATAACTGCTCCTTGTACAGCTGTCCCACGGTGCGGAACATGCCCTTCTTGGTCTTGTAGGCGGCACCAAACGCCGTCTCATTCATGCCTGCAACCTGGTCCAGACCCACGATTCTGTCGACTGGTGATGAAACATGAGATGAGGAGAAATGGACTGATAACTGCATTAATTCAGGGATACACAGGTGACTGATGCAACTTTTGTGATTTGCTGGTTTTACTGAGAAATGTGTCAAGTACATTAAAGCAAAATGCTGTGCGGTGTACATGAATGCAGAAAAGAGAAAAGCCAGTAACATGAATTTAAATCCAATGTGGATAATATTCAGGAAATGTTGCCAATAAAGGTTGATGTATTCAACTGAGCAGGATTTGCTCTTTTCTAATGTGATAAAGCATGAACACAGACAATGGTGTCACAGCAGCTGTGGCCAGAAACCAACAGCTGGTTTGATATGACAGCCAACATAACAGAAGCTAGTTTCTCTCAGCTAGCCTGCTGCTTAACAATCTGTCAGTCAAATAGGATACAGAAACAAACTCTTAATTATGACATACATTATGATATAATAAAAAAAACAGGGAGGTTATCTGGCTATTTTATATCAACTGGAGCTGGATTAAATTTAAAATAATCTCAATGAATAGTAGTGCAGTGCAGTTGATCATGCTGGAATATTTACTGATGTTATAAAACCACATACTTATCCTTTTGTCATCATATAACGATTTAATCCAAGCTTACATAACATCCTATAAAATGTTAATGTTGTGTACTTCATGACGTAACAAGCAAAAAAAATACATGTTGTTTAAATGTCTCTTTAACTCGACGATCTATGCTCAAATTAAAGACACAATCCCATTAAAATGTTAACTTTTAAACCTACAACTGCATGACAGTTCAGCAGCACCACATCTCTCAGCTTACTTGTGTATCCCCTCTTCTTTTAATAAAAAAAGATCAATAAGTTTGATCAGGTATCTGGCATGCAGGTTCCTCAGATATTCCATTCTTGTAGTACATCAGTAAACAATATTTTTTTTCTTCTTTCAAAGATTCTTTTTTGGGGGCTTTTCTCTTTATTCAATAGTGACAGTGGATAGACAGGAAAGGGGCGAGACAAAGGAGATGACACGCAGCAGAGGGCTGCAGGGCGGATTCGGGGGGTGGGGGGCGCTGCAAAGGACTCAGCCTACATGGGGCGCACACTCTACCGGGTGAGCTAGAGGTCGCCCCAGTAAATAAGAACCTAAATTAATTCTGGATCAAAGGTTTCAAAATCCATCTCAGCAAGCAAATGTGTAATTCAAAAAATACCTGTCTCTGAATATCAGCCTTTTGTTAATTTATTTGTACGATTATAAAAAGAAATGCCTTGCCTGGCTTATCGTTCAAGCAATAGTTGTTGGATTATTAGGAGCGGCAGTAAGCCACCAGCACTCACGGAAGACTGAAATGTTTTAATATCAGAGGTTATTACAGCCATGCAAAGCCAGAGGAACGTTTTTGTTTAGAGGGGTGCACAGTGCAGCCAGGACAGGACAGGACAGGGAACCAATGATCCCTACAGTGAGGAGAGGATGAGGAGAAGCCAGTGGTACACGGAGGTTAAGTGTTCCTATGATTCACCTGGAGCTTCATCGAGCCCAGACACATTGTCATAGAAAGAGGCTCTTTGAAACGTCTGAATGTCTACAGCAACAGAGACACGGACAGAGAAAGAAGACAGGAGAGTGAGAGAGTGAAACGTGGGCATGCAAACATCTTCCACACACACCCACACACACATACAACCTTTCGCGAGCATTGATTAGCTGTTAATGCACTGTAATGATACAGTACATGCATATTATCAAAGCCTTGTTATTATTCAAAGCCAGTGTTGGGTTATCATAGCCGAACATTAATCAGGAGAAAGATTCATCCAGACAGTGTATTCGCTGGGGGAGAAAATACAGGATTAGCAATAAATCTGTCATTCGGCTCTGAGAAAAAAAGAGTTCTAGCTCTTGGTTAGCTGGTTTACACTTCCATCCCACATTAAAGAAACCATAAAGCACACGGCTGAATGAAACTCAGACAGGAAGTGTGAGAGAAGAGAGAATGTATTTCCCTTTTTTCATTTAATTGGAGGTTCAGCTGTTTCTAACATGCTTTGAAAAGTCCACAGCCATGCTAGTGGCTCTGCTGACATTTGTTAATTGGAACTGAACACAAAGTACAGCTGGGGCCGATGGGAACGTCAGTCATTTTGTGGATATTTGGTCATAAACCAAAGTATTGGACAAATTAACATTTAGTTCTGATGATGGTGTCTATGTTTACTGTATGTGTATGTATGTATATTTGTGAGGCCCTTTAAAGACTGAGAACACAAATTTTCACACTGTCTGTCTGTCTGTCTATCAAACGTTAAGAATCACCAAAATTAATACATTTAATCCTGAGGGTTCAGATGACAAACTGCTGCTACTGTAGAATAGCCAAAAAACAAAAATAAAAGACCAAAAAGCTTTTAAATGCTTTCCTTTTTTGTACCTCATTTGTTCACTTTAGGTATGATGTGTAACATCCTTCTGGACTGATAAGAATAAATGCAGGTTTATTCAGAACTCATGCCGCAGAAGAAATTGTACATCAATATACTTTTGTACAATTAAAAGCTCAATGAGCTCCCAAACGCCAAGAGAGTCTCACCGTCTTTCCAGAGCTCAGCTACAAACTTGTCAGTCGACTGGTGCAGCAGCGTGGCCACATTGTCATTCAGGGGATCCATGTTCTTCATGAGCCATTCATCAGCTTTATAGTCCACCTAAACAAACACAGTGATTCATCCGTGTTACTTTAGAGGTTGGACAACTAAATGTTCTACTGCGTCTCCATCAACAATCTCAAACACCTAGTTAGCTACACAATAAATTGTTTTGTTTTTTTGGGGCATTTTAGGCCTTTATTTTTATAGGACAGCTGAAGACATGAAAGGGGAGGGAGCATAGACAGTGAAATAAATGGACACAGCGACGCCTTAGACTTCCACGGAGACCAGTGAAGGATATTAGAAGTCACTTTTCCGGTGAGGGCTGACCGTTGCTTCGCAGCCTCAAACTGAGCTTGAAGACGTAGAGGTGACGTGAGCAACCTGTCTGAAAGTTGGAAGTCTTCTGGTAGCTGTGCCAAGAGAAATCTCAATCATTCCCAATCTAGCAGAGACGGAGAGCGTAGGTATATGTAAGGAGATAACATGGACACAGGCTAATTATTGATCACTAAAATGATAGTTAACATTAGTAATTAAACTTGCTAACTAGCTAATGTGAGTCCAAACTGCCTGAGAGCTTCTCCTGTACTGTACGGTAATTCCTCTACTGTGCGACAGTAAGTTGCGTGGTTATGACACAATCGTTATTATTTATTTTTACAAAAAACGTCTACTACGGAGCCATAACGTGAGGTACAAGGTAATGGAGCCTTTTATACATTGTCGTGTTTCTTTAGAAATAAACAATGGACAAATAGAGACTTTAAACGCTTTAGATGTAAAGCTATTCGCTGTTAAAGTGATGCCAAAATGAATGCTAACGGGAGGTGATGGGTTATTAGCCTATGAACCTCTCCATAGAAGGTACGCTTTCCAGATGCTCTCTTACCCCCTTGGGAGAGAGAGGGGGAATGATATGCAGCTATCATATCATGCGTCGAGGAGTAAACCTTTATAAATGGGCAGCTGCTCTAAGAGGTGAGCTACCCAGGCGCCAAATAAATAGTTTTTTTTAATCGTACCTCAAAGAGCTACTCACACCACAAACCTCCTAACATAACCTCTGCTCCGGAAACAAAGTCCTTCTTCGCCCCCCACAGGACCAAGCTCTGCACCATGGGGGATCGGGCTTTCTGCTCAGCCGCTCACCGCCTGTGGAATTCCCTCCCAGACCACCTGAGAGCTCCGCAAACCACTGACTCTTTCAATAAGGGTATAAAAACCAAATAAGAGATTAAAAAGAATCACGAGAAAGCTTGCTTAAAAAGAAAGCAAGCTTTCTCGTGAATCTTTTTAATCTCTTATTTGTGTTATTGTTTATCTTTATTTCTTTGATTGGCTTCTGTTTTTACCCTGATCTAATCTCATGTAGCACTTTGGGATTGATTTGCCAATGAAAAGTGCAGTATAAAATGTATTATTATTATTATCATTATTATTAAAGTGCCCATATTATGCTCATTTTCAGGTTCATAATTGTATTTTAAGGTTGTACCAGAATAGTTAGAATAGTATTAATTTTCAAAAAACACCATATTTTATTGTACTGCACAGCTCTCTCTCACTGCTGCAGATCCTCTTTTCAGCTGGTCTCTGTTTTAGCTACAGAGTGAGACCTCTTTTCTTCTTCTGTACTATCTTTGATTGCACTCGCACATGCGCAGTAGCTCAGATGTAGATCATGTCAGCTAGCTAGCTCCATAGACAGTAAAAGAAAGGCTGTTTCTCCAATTTCAGTCAGTTACAAGGCAGGATTAGCTGGGAGACTTCTAAATGAGGGCGCACATGGAAGTAGTTCTTTTGTAGATTATGGTGAACTTGTGTGTGTAGCAGTGCTTTGCTATTGAGAACGAGGTAGCATGCTAGCATTAGCATTAGCGTTAGCATGCTAATGCTACAAGCTAATGGTTGCGGTTAGCCAGCTCGTTTCGGCTTGTGACGTCACAAGCCATGCCGCTTTTGAACAGCTCACCCGGAGACTGAAGGCAGGACACATTCAGAGACCGTATCTCACTCAAAACAGCATGGATGGATTCTTTTTCAAAGTTGGTATGTGTGTAGAAGCACCAGAGACACAAAAGAACACCCCAAATCCCAGAAAAAGTGTTTTTTTCATAATATGGGCACTTTAATAATAATATTATTATCCTCATTGTGATATCAACGTGCAAGACACTCAAGGATTTTTTTTTTTATTAGTTGAAAGAGATTATCAGTAGAAAACTGCACTTTAAAATGTAACTACCATTATCTTTTTTTTTTTAATGGTGCCTTTTGTGTTTAGTTTAATGTTCAATAAAATAATTTTGGAAAAAAAATATCCTTTCAGTTTGAATTCAACAAGCAATTTGTTGTATTTTAGCAGTAGACCAGAACTGAGTACATTTTAATATCTGTTGATTTATTTACATTATTTAAGTAATGTTGTTGCCGCGATATTCAACCACGTTAACACGTATCGCATATTTTCCTCATATCGTGCAGCCCTAACATGTTCTTCATGAGCCATTCATCAGCTTTATAGTGCACCTTAACAAGTCTCTGCAGTGAGCTGCACTTTAAACCCAAACAGGCTATGGTGTAATGAACTGTATATACCAACAATGACCACACACAAGTTTTGGCATCCCGACAGCAAAATAAAAAAGTAAACTCATTTATCAGATTTCATTCATATGTCATCCAATCCTTTTCCTTTACTGTAAAAATACACTTCCAGAGGACTGGCTTTCAGTCTGTGATTAATGGCTGCTGCTCTGTTGCTTCACCTGTCTGCGGCCGTATGTCTTAAGTGACAGAGCTAGATCTGGCTCTAACAGTGTTTCCGAATACCACAGGCAGCACCAGATGTGCTGTATGTGCTACGTGGGACAATAGACACAAAGAGTGGTAAAAGGCTCAGACAAGCAGTGATACACAATGCCGACATAACGAGAATCACTGTTGGGTTATACCTCAACTTGTCTTACATATATTACAAACCACTTTCCCTTCAAGTCCTTCATTCAGTCTGCTATCAGACTTTTAAACCCAGACAATTGTTTCTTGGAATAAACATCCTTTTTTACTATTCTGAGATTTGCATGTTTATCTGTGTTTTAAGCCCCCAACGTCTCCTTCCAGGCAGCGCTGGTTATGGTTAGGGTAAGGGTTAAGGTTAGGTGCCTTGAAGTCAACGGTCGCAGCGCTGCCTTGAAGTCAATTAGGCAATGGTTATGGTTAGGGTTAAACGTGCGGTATACTCGCCGCAGCCGACCTGTCGAGCGCCAGTGTGACGTCATGGGAGCGCCATAACCGTTTATACTCCCGCGTGGTGGTCGCGACACTAGTTGCAGTCTTCTCCTGAACAGAGGTGGCGCTAATGAGGAAAGGCTACTGACTTTGCTATTTCTACGGACTAGAAGAAAAAGAAAAAGGTAAACAACGGCAGAACTAGCAGCAGCATTGCTGTCAAGGCTTCGATTTGATTGGATGAGCTACTTGGTGGGATCAAGCCTTTCATATCCATAAAAGAACTCATCTTAACCCAGTAAGTTTACAAGAGAGACTTGCAGTCACCTGAGAGTCCTGGCATCCGGTTCCCCTCGAACTCGTTCAGGCTTCCTGTTTCCGCTTTGTCGGATGCAGCGACTGTAAAACGGCCTTTAGGGTTAGGGTTAAGGTTAGGTGCCTTGAAGTCAACGGTCGCAGCGCTGCCTGGAAGGAGACGTTGGGGGCTTAAAACACCATTGAGCGGTCTGCATTGCTTGTGTACCATTTGTCTGGGAACCTTATTTATTTGTGTATTCATTTATGTTATCATTGCTCTTAACTTGAACTGAACTGTGTATACTCGTTGCCTGACCCTTGGGTGTTGTCTCTGACATACTCCTGTCTGATGTTTATGTGTTTATGTGTAACTGTTGTTTTTTAAACTGAATTGCCCTTTGTGACCGACAGCACAGTCACATCTTACTGGACCATAATGTGCTGATGGGATTAGTCTCTGTAACATGATGATGACTTTTACTTGGATGTGTTTTTCAAACGCTAACGTACTATGAACTCTTTGGAGCAGGACATAAGAAGTAATTGACATGGTGGGCGACCTGAGAGGAGGAATGTAAAATCTTCATATGGGTTTTATTAGAATCCTGGAAAAGCAAACTCAAAATGTTTGCACTTATCTTCCTTTTCAGTATCACTCTGTCATGCAGGGTTTATTTGATGAAGTTCAAATTTAATGCTGGCTCCAGAATCGAACACTGGATGCTTGATTTTGGGCCGAATCTAAGATCTTCACATGTTTGTCATGGCAAAGCTCAGGTCCAGGACTGATGTTTGGACACGACTGAGCGATGCTCTTCACTGTGTTCATATTCACAGGAAAAAAGAGAAAGGTAAACCTAATTAAACTACCACTCTTGGGATGATATCAGCTTTTATGAGGCGACAGACCAGTGTCCTCTCTGGAATGTTATGGAGTATCGTTTTTTCTTTGCAGATGGCAGACCACCATAAAAAGGTGAAAGTTTAAATCCTTCCATCATGTAACCACCAGGCACCAAAGACTCAATCACACACCAATGTGAACCAGATGTGGTGTCGACAGCAGCACGACGACAACTGGGCAATTGTTTTCATGCAATGACCTGGTTAACTGCACCTTCAGGGGAGCTAAGTCTGTGCCTCCGAGAAAGGTTTCAAAACAGGCCAGAAAAAGAGCTGTTGCATAAGTAAAACACATGGATGAATCTGAGGCTATAAAGGGGACATGAATAATGGTTTTCAAGAGCTCTTTTCTAAAGCTGTTTACACACCAACCAGACGGATCAGTCTCCCTGAGTTTGTCAAAAAAGTGCCTCAGAACACACCGAAGAGACGAGACGTAATACGTCTCCATAACAGCAGGCTGCGCTAATCTGCCCAAAATTGAAAACCGGCAGCTGATTGGACGAACACGTCACGTGGGTCTTGTTTCAACAGACTCGACGAACAGACTCGAGTCACTGACCTCACCAGACTGTCCAACGGCTGATTATTGGCTCTGTGTGTCTGGGCCTTAAGAGTGAAGCGTACTAAGGTAGGGTTGGGTATCGTTTTTTGTTTTGTTTTTGTTCTCGATATCGGTGCTAAAACGATACTTTTAGAACGGTGCTGGTGCCTGAACTGATACTTAAAAAAAAGGGCATTAAATAAAGGCTTGTTTATCGCTAAGGCCATATGGTCAAATTGAAATAATTTATTTAAAATGTAATAACAATTACTTATTTCAACAGTCAATTGCTGTTAAACAACAAAAAACACTAGATGACACAATGGTATTTAACAAAAGAGGGGCACTTGAATGCACCATGAGCTTACAAGGTGCAATTGCACCATTAAGTCACGTCTGTGTTGTTTCTCCGACAATCTGGCAGTGTCCAAGGTGCCTCGCAAAGAGCAGCTAGTCTCCTCTGTGTCCTTAGCTGCATCTGTTGTACGTCCCGATGTTGGAATCCTTTCCAGTGAAATACAGCCACACTTTAGATGTTTAGCTTTCAGCATTTTAACCGTGTTTAAGCCAGCTACTAGCTAAAGGTAGGCTAATGTTACCTGCTGCTAAGTGTAGTGTTAACTAGAGTCATGTGCAGTGATGCCTCTGTTGCCTGTAACGTCCGTTTCGAAACACCAAAGTGCAGCGCAGGCATTTAAGTGTCACTGAAATAAGGCACCGATATGCGTTGTCATTCGTTCCGGTAGATACAGGTGGTACCCAACCCTATACTTTGGTAGTAGGTCCAACCAGCTACCATTCCCAGCAGAGCAGTCAGAATGCAAGAAACCTTTATGGGCCTGAAATACAGTACATACCTTTCCTGCGTAGTGAATGATGCAGAAGTCGGCTTTGTCCTTGAGCTGACGTGGCTTCTGGAACTTGGTGTGTGTGCCCTGCTCCTGGAGCACCTTGTCTATAAAGGTCTTGTCGGTGGCCTTGGGAAACCAGCACTCCTCATCCAGCAGAGCGAGGATACCAGGGGGGTTGGTCTGATGAAACAGAATTCGTTTAACACACATATTCATAGGCATATGAATAAAGTCACACACATAGATGGAGAACACTGACCGGACGCTCGATGAGGTCGATGCAGGGCTGCAGGTCCAGGCCGAAGTCGATGAAGCTCCACTCGATGCCCTCCCTCTGGTACTCCTCCTGCTCCAGGATGAACATGGTGTGGTTGAAAAGCTGCTGCAGCTTCTCATTGGTGTAGTTGATACACAGCTGCTCGAATGAGTTTAGCTGAAAGGGAGCGTAAAGCAGAAGTTCGTTCTAGCTATGGTGACATGTTTTCTTTCTGATCATTGTGTAAAGGTGATTGTTTTTCTTTAGATGACTTTGATTAAACCAATAAAACACTACAAATGATCAGACGACCTGGATCTTTGGATTAAGCTTAATCCACATGTAAAGGAACAAAATGTCTAGAAGGCAGTTTGTGTTTTGCGGAAATGAGTTTGTTAGTATAGCACCACAATCAGCACCTCAAAGATCTCAAAGCCAGCGATATCCAGGATGCCAATGAAAGATGCACCCTGGCGTTTGGTCCTGTCCAGGGCCTTGTTGATGCGGTGGACCAGCCAGCGGAACAGCCGCTCATATGTTGCCTTGGCCAGGGCTTCAACAGCAAAGTCAGCCTGAGGACAAAACCAGGGTGAGAGTCAGCAATTCTAATCTAATCCAATATAATATATACGTATATATACAGTATATATCTCCTCTATAAAGACTAGAATTAAACTTTAAACAAACGTTTGATGTTTTTTCACTTCACAGCTAAAAAATGGATAGAAAATGGAATGCAAACATCCTCATTGATAGAGATAGATGGCACCTTACCTGTTCTTTGGTCTGTGCCTTCTGTACGTAGTCCCGCCCCACTTTGATCCTCGGGGTGAGGATAGCTCTGGTGAACTCCATTACATTCATTCCAAGCAGGTGGCAGAGCTTCTGCGCCACTGGGAGTAAAAAGTGAGGAAGCAGAAAGTATGTAACATATTGATTGGTATACATTTCAGATTTTATAAAAAAAAAAAAACGTTATTTGTGTTTTTTATTATCTTCAGAATCTGATTTAAGTTTGGTGCTCAAATAAACAATCACACAATCAAACACGGCTTATCAATCCAGGATATATGACCCAAATTCTGCATTTCCTGTCTGAGTTGAGACCGCAAAAATGGGTCAGGGGCTTCATTTAAGTGAGTTCTCATGGGTCTGGTCTGACCACCAGACAGCAGATTTAATAAAACTAACTATTTTATATATTAATTCGAGGTATGTGACTACAGTATAGTCTAGACTGCAGGAGCACCTGATGGTGTTGACATATATATGTGGAAATGATGGTCTGTTTCCAACACCTGTTGTGGTGGAAACTGAAGCGTCACAGTCACCTCATTTCCTGGATTCATGAATCATGACTGACACGAGCGAGGAAGGGTGTGTGTACATTGTTTTACTTTGACTGGATGTTGGATGTTTACCTGTGTTCTCAGGCATAGAGGCCTGATCCGTGTTTCTCTCTTTCTTAAAGACGATGTTGCCAAACTGCAGCACTGCCGAGACCACCTTTAACATGCCTGGCAAGGATAAGATAACATTTTAGTGATCCCGGGAAGTGGGGGAATTAGGTAATGGCAGAGTTAAGAGAGGAAACAATTTAAGTATAGAAAGAGAAGGAGAATAAGAAAGTACTGTGTTTCAGGGCACATCTGGAAGTACTACTCACAGACAATCTCGTCATGGGAGAAGCTCATGATGCGCATGGCATCCAGCGTCTCTTGGAAATTATCTTTGTCCTGCTGGCCAGGGATGGTAATGTTACCATTTGACAGGAAACGGTAGTTGCTAAAGCCTTCGAGCAGCAGGTCCGCTGGAGAAGGAAAGGAAAGAAAGAGAAGTTCATTCTTGAGTATTTTAACGCTAATTTTAACCAGCCTTCTTTATATGCTTTAGTTTTAAGATGCATGTTTTTCCAAGTTAATGTACAGTGCTGCATGTTAGGATACTTTCTGTTTGTTAAAGCTATAGTGCATAGTTTCTGTCGCCCCCATGACGAATTCTAAGTAATGTCAAGTAATGACAACAAAACTGTCTGCGCGTCCACATGGTACAAGCCTTACGTGATCGCGCACGCGCTGGGAAAAGCATTTTAAATAGAGCGCGCCATTTGGAAATCCAATCAAAAGAAGGAATCAGCCAAGCCATCAGCTATGAGCTGAGATAATAGAAAACTTACGCTATGCTTCATTTGTGTCATCATTTGTGTCTTAACTAGATTTGTAGCATCTCATTTGGCAAAAGTAACAATCTAAGTGATTGTTTGATGAAACATTACAGCGAAGTATGTGTTACATGTTCACTAAAGACAATTCAATCTAGAATCTAGAGCAAGGCCGCCCACTTTGCTTGATGGTGTTTTAAGCCCCCAACGTCGACTTCAAGGCACCTAACCCTCACCATTGCCTAATCCCAAGGGGGTAAGCTTCTCTTCACAAAGCGAACCTCCTATGGCGCCATTTTGATGCTAACAAGCCATCACCTCCCGTTAGCATCCCATTGACTGCCATTCATTTTGACGTCACCTTGACAGCGAATAACTTTACATCTGAAGCGTTTAAAGACTTTATTTGTCCGTTGTTTATTTCTAAAGAAACACGACAATGTATAAAAGGCTCCATTACCTTGTACCTCACGTTATGGCTCCCTAGCAAACGTTTTTGTAAAAATAGGCTAACGATTGTGTCATGACCACGCGACTTACTGTCTCATAGTAGAGGAATTACCGTATAGTACAGGAGAAGCTCGCAAGTTTGGACTTACATTAGCCGTTTAAGTTTAATTACTAACGACGTTGGGGGCTTAAAACACCAAACAACGCCCAATTTGGGGCCCGCGGGCCAAGTTTGACATGCTCATGCTTATTCTCCTCTTATTTTGAAAGTGCTGTAAAATCCTAATGACTACAAAACATACATTTTGTGCCGATAAAAAGTGATTAATCTGAGTTTTACGGCAATGTAAACCTCCCTGTAAATGAAATACATACGTTTTATCTACGAAGAATGACATGAATTATGGAATTCTTTTTTCAACATTTGTCTTTGGCCCGTGGCCTTCCATCCAGATACATTTTGTCCCTTCATATGAAAGAATTTGGGCACCTCTGCTCTAGTGAGTGAGGGAGAGATTAAGGAACCTTTGAAATCCACTGGGTAATAAAAGAAATGCACTAGCTAAACATTGCATCATCATGAAACAATGTACTAACAAGCTAAATTAAAAGTTAACGAGGGAAAAAGATTAGTTGGCCGGTGCTAATTCAAACCAGCTTACTTTAGGTCTGTTCCTCGCCTGAAGCAAACTGGCACAAACATATAAACCTCACTGTCATTGCTGAGATACTTTTGTATATCCTTATAGCAGTTGTCAGACACTCACTCCGGAGATGCTCTCCAGCCCCTGCCAGCAGGCGGTAGAAAATGTGGAAGGTCCTCTCATCTTTGGCCTGTCTGATGGCCCTCGACTTCTCCAAAAGGTCTGAGAGCAAAGGTTAAGGACTGGACAAGAAAATTACAACATGAACAAAAAACCTGATAGGAAACTGATACTTTCACTGTTGTAGTAAATATTAGAAAAAAAGACCACATTGTTGCATAATTTCTGCTCATGAGGAACATCAGGTTGATATCCAAGATCTTAGAAGAACCAGGGAAATCAAATCCTGCAACAAAGAAGTATTATCCTGTGGAGCCATAACCATTCATTTTCCTCACGATGCATAAATAAACTTGAATGAAAATGAGGAATAGCAGTAAAAACTTGGTTTCTTTAGAGCTTGATCCCCTCTAGCTCTGTCTGGAGAATAAGCTGAACGGCGATTGACATTCTTGTGGTGAGCATAAGCTGTGGTGAGTCGTACAGCCTAACCACTGCTCTCAGATCTAAACTCAATGTGTACCCTGTCTTTTAGCTTCCTTTGTTGTGTTAAAAACAATCATTTGAGCGTCTGCTCCTTCAGCCTGTCCCAGGAATAAGGATACAAGTTTCAATATTGGCCCCGACAATGTATCCTGTGACGTCAAAGTTGATTCTGATGAACTTCCCCTGCAGGAAACAAGATGCATATTAAAAAGAGTATATGATGTTGCTGTACTGTACTCTGTGTGTGTGTGTGTGTGTGTGTGTGTGTGTATGTATCTGTCATATATTTCTTCTCCTTTTGGACACCGTTGCATTCTAAATACCACTTTGTGGATTCTTGCAGATGACACAGTGGTGTAACAAAATGCCCATATTAGGAAAAGCCAGGTCTAAAAAGAAAGAATCTCAGGCATGTCTGTGGTTTCCTGACAGTGAATGAATGTGTGTACGTAGTGTGTGTGAATATGTGTGCCCATCTGTCCACTGGGCTTCATTGCTTCTCATCTGAGACAGCCGGTGATTCATGAGGACTGAACACCAGGGTGGTTAACTTCGGCCACATGGTTTACTTTAGTCTTGCAAACATTTAAAATGCTTAGAGCGACAATTGCTGTAATTCCTTTAACTCATCACTACAAGATCAGAGATAAAAAATATGAAGCAGGAGGGTTTGGGATTAGATTATGTACAAATGTCTTTATACGTATCTTTTAATGCAAATGTAAACTTCACTGCCAGTCAATGTGGAGTAAATCTGTTTCCCTTCTGGATAGTATCTGTACATATGTTTAAATCAAACAAATGATAATTTAAACAGGAACCGTGAACTCACAAAGCGAGACGAATTGTCATTTTTCACTGTCTTGGCATTGCCAAAAGATTCGAGGATGGGGTTGGCTTGCAGGAGCTGGCGTTCCAGCTCACCCTGTGGAGAAAGACAGAGAGGTAAGAAGCCAAATCGCTGTCAAACATTTCTTATGTCTGGCACCGCATAATGAATCTTTTTATCACTATTTATCACGTATTTCTGTGCCTGCAAAAACATACACAAGCTGGTGAGACAAAACCAATTCTTCGCAGCAAGAGAAAAATTGGAGCCACGTTAATATGCTAAACCAATCTTAGGGAAAGTCAGCAATTTACCAAGGCTCTGTTGGCTTTACTTTAGTCGACTGCAGCACAATGTGATTTTTGTCAGGGGAACTCGACAAGTCCAATGTGCCAAGACATCCAAACAGTTCGACAGAAACTCGTGAAACCACAAAGGCAATACAGCGAGTGTGTTTCGACACATGCCCTATAGTGAGTGGTTCGTTCTTGGCGATGAGTGAGAGCCTTCTTCCGGCCTGCGCATTCCTTTGGTTGTGATGATATACCCTATATATCCGAAGACTTTACCACCATGATGGTAATGATGGCTTCCTCCCAAATCTTAAAACCTGGGTAGATAGGCGGTTCCCTACACTTCCCCTACACATGACACAATCTCCTCTAACCAGGGCAGTGGCAGGACAGAAATAGCCCCTACAGCACATCAGGTTTTGCCTTGAACTGACTCCATGATACTGGACTCTGACTGCCCAGAGGGAACATTTTTTTTATAGCATCTGCCAGTGGCTGGCAGATGCTATAAACCAGCTTAAAATGGCCATTGAAAGAAAAATGGCACTACCTATAGCCCTACTTCGATGTATTGTTAAACAGAAAGCAAGTAAAAAGAAACTGACAGTGAATTTTTTGACTTGCAGCAGAAATAGAGTACGGACATCCAAAGATGAATGAGATGGCGTCCTAAATCGCCATGCAAACATTGTGAATAAAAGTGGGGAAATAATGTCTCCCTTGGCCCTATATTATAGCATCAACTCAACTCGCTTAAAGAAGTTATTCAGACTTGATCAGTACGACGAGGAAACAGGCTCCAGAACAAAAGCCAATAAGACTCTGACGGCCAGATGTACGTACATTTGCGAACGTAGCGTTATCAGCGCCACGGCCAACCTGCAGAAAGCGCACGCTGTGATACTTCAGTTTACGTCGTATTTACCAAACCTGCAGTTCATCAGGTAATCAGCACCTTTCTCTGCCCACTATACCGTAAATTGCACTGTAGCAAAGCGTTAAGTACTTGTGCTATGATACGGCTGAGAGCAGACTGCGATATTCCCACTGCTGATGCTATGACTGTTTGAAATGATCCTGATGCCAATATTTGTAATGTAGCGAGGAGTTTAACAACTGCTGGAATGGAATGTGAACACTGAGTCGGAGATTCAATGTCATCTTTGATTTATTCCAGTAACTGTAATATTTGCGTGGCTGCTTAATCTGTAATGCTTGATGATTTCGTGTTCACTCAACTGAAAAAGTGTGATTCTTGTGGCAAAAATCCTTTCAGCTCGTCTCCTTGGCCTATCTTTGTCTTGCTCCAATTACTGCTGCCATTCACCAGGAGGCATATACGAGGAAACCCGCATCCAGGTTTACACCTGCTTTTAAGAGGCGGAGAATTTTCACTGCAAAATAGAGGCGCGCTTTCACGGGCGGTTTTTGTACATACCGCTGAATACATAATTAGGCGCACTTTACGCTTCCCCTCCCATCTCTTTATGGGAAACTCCCACTGTCCCCTCGACCCTCCCATGAATGCATATGCATGACACAGAAAAGCGCAATATGCCATTTTCAGTTCCCGCGACAGGCAGTCTGTGCTTTTACCTCAGTGTGGCCTGTTTGTACATACCTCGCCATGCTTTTACGCGCACGTTGCGAAACAAATACGCCTGAAGTGGGCACAAAAGCGTTAGTACATCTGGCCCTGACTCTCACTCTGCTAGAGGTCTGCATAGAAAGTCTGAATGTGTTGAACCTGACTGCAGGAAAGCTCCAGTAAAACCCATCTACCGTGGGCGTCGGGTTTTACTGAGGGAAATAAGAAGTAACGATCCTCCTCCTCATTTTCTTCCTTTATCTTTCAGGCTCTGAATGAAATAGAACACAGAAACCAGTGCATACGTCTCTGTGTAACTAAAGAATAAACCATTCCCATTTGTCTTTCTCACTGAGAGAAATACGAAAGTCTCTTTCCCCTCTGGGTCTGCTTTACCTCTTCTCCACTACTTCATCTTCCCCCTTTCCAAACCTCTCTCCTCCAACCTATCTTCGCTCTGCCTCGATCCCTGGTTCTACATTCCTTTGGCCTCTGCTCAGAGGCAGCCGTAATGCAACGCAGAAGGAAAGCAGCATTAAGGAGGTGAGTGTGGATCGTATACTCTGGCAGGGGAGCACTGATGCCTTGAGTTACGGCTACTGAAACAAAGCACATTAAACTAGCATTCACTCGGATTGTGTGTGCTTAAAGCTGCAGGTTATAGGTTGCAGCCAAGACTCTGCTTCTTTAGTTATTAAATTTAGAGAGGACACAGAAACATCAGGATTTGGTTTAGGGGAGAAAGAAAAATAGCTGCTGGATAAATCAAGAATCTGAGAAGAGGTGAGCCAGAAAATATCAAGTTTTGTAGAGAAAACAAGAAACAGAAGATGCAGTTTAGTAATGTGTTAGCATAGTCTCATTTGTGATACTTCTGGGAAATTGTAGAATATTACTTATTATTATTATAGCAGTGGGTATAATGGAATGACATGATGAACAGTGGCAATAATAATAACAGTAAAGATAATAGAACTACAACTAATAATACAAATAATAGCAGAAGCAGTGGCCGTTGAGCAGGACAACAGCAGCAGGCGCAGCCGCGATCCAGGTGCCACCACAATCCAAGGAAGGATTATTAACTACACACATGCATCTAAAGTACATCACCAATGGAAGACATGCATGAACATATGAAAGATTTGATTAACTGCCAACATGTTTCATCATCTTTGATATCTTCATTTTACATGTAGTATCATATAGTTACTTCACTAAAATGTATAAAGACAAAGCTGGGCATTAAACTTTTGAGGAGAGATGTTTAGTGTGGCTGTGGTCTGATTTCACAGTTCATGTGCTCCTCTTAAACACCATGTATAAATCCCAGAAACAGAAGGCTGATGGACCTACAAAGAGTCAGGAAATGCTCGACAGGCACTTAATGTCAACAGTTTTAATGACCTATTCTTTTGGATTTGCCTGACATGTGTTTCTAATAAAACACCTTCTATTTCCAACTGTTCTAATAAACCCGAAACCAACTGATAAAACACAGTGTTTCAGCATCATGAGCCTGCTGGTTTATTGGCAGATTCAGTGGGCTTCTAATAATTATGTGAGAAGACAGAGCCAGCACAAACACATACCTCATGAAGAGAGAAGCTTAGATTAGTCCGTCAACATCATTATGGAAGCGGCCGAGATTTAGAGAAGAAGGGCATGCACATTCACACAAACACCCAAAACGGACCACACACACATTTTTGAGAAAGCGGGAGATACACTTGCCTGGAGCTTGAATGCTTTGGGAGATTCGGGCTGTTTGTTATGGATAAACAAATGCAAGTGTTAAAACCTGA
Organism: Sander vitreus; assembly: GCF_031162955.1. Lineage (NCBI taxonomy): Eukaryota > Metazoa > Chordata > Actinopteri > Perciformes > Percidae > Sander > Sander vitreus. The sequence goes on along the minus strand of NC_135869.1, from coordinate 26,345,020 downwards.
TTGCTTATGTCAGACACAAGCCACAGGAAACAGAACACCAGTACACACTAGGCCCAGCGTTGGTTACACTCTCGCAGAATGGCAACAGATGACATGAAGCAGGAGGAACGACCACTCAGGCTAAATTAAAATCTATTAGATTAGCTGTGGATTAATACACACACCTTATCAGCAGAATATCAAAACTAAGCTATGCACTTTAATTTTCACTAGAACACATTAACAAATTACAGTTCAAAAATTCAATAGTTTGACATGTTGGGAAATACACTTATACACTTAGCGCTTTTTGGCAGAGAGTGACATAAGAAGATCGATACCACTCTCATGTCTGTACAGTAAATATGAAGCTACAGCCAGCAGCAGGTTAGCTTAGCTTAGCACAATGACTGGAAACAGGGGGAAACAGCTAGCCTGTCTCTGTCCAAACAAAATCCCCCTGCCACTGCTGACTTCTCTATAGCTCACTAATGAACACGTTAAATCGTGTTCAGTTAATCTGTGCAAAAACAGAAGTGTAAAAAATGTCAATTTGCTGTTTTATTTGTATTGTATAGGGCTGAACGATTAATCGTTATTTTGAAAGAATGCAATTAGTTAATCGTGAAGACCGCGATTAATCGAATGTGTGATATTTAGTTGATTGTTTGGTGTAACATTTGGTTTGACATATTTTATTCCTCTTTTTATTATTAGATGTACTGTTTTTTTTCATAAGATAAATGCTGGAATAATGTTACATATCACAGATCGTTTACAGAAATGTCCCATTTTCAGTGGATGACTTTATTTAACGTGATCGCAGAAGATGCAATATGTAGATGCTGCTATTGAACTGAGGCATATCGGAAATATCAGTTTACAGGAAAGTAGTGATATTTTTTATTGGAATAGGTTTTTTTTATAATTATTATTATAACTTTGGCTTTTGTGATGAATGTTCTGTGTTTGCCTTTTTAATGTTTAAAAACACTTATTGCTGGCAATTAATATCTATGTTCTCATCCCTGCATAAGAATATAGAGCAGTTTTGACGGTGTTTCATGTTATAATGCTCCATGACATGTTTTATCTGTTACACAGTGAAAATTGAACTTATTTTTTTTAAAGAATCATAAATCGAATCGTAATTGCGATCCAAGAAAAATCCAAGTTAGATATTTTCCCCAAATCCTTTAGCCCTAGTACTGTGGATTTTGTTACTGTTGGACAGAGCAAGGCTTGCAGTCTTTCTGCTATACTAACCTAATCGGCTGCTGGCTTTATATTCAAAGGCTCTGACACACCAACCCGACGACCGACTGTTGACAGAAAAGACAGTCGGACTGATCAGTGTCTCCGAGTTGGTCAAAAAAGTGCCTTGGAACACACCGAAGCGACGCCGACTTGAGCGTACGTTCTGCGCGTAATACATCTCCATAACAGCAGGCGGCGCTAATCTGTATTGTCGCCCAAAACATTTAGCAGCTGATTGGACGAACGCGTCACGTGGGTCTGGCGTCTCCCGAATTCCAAAGCCAGACCATAATGGCGGCTCGTTCAGAATACGATCTCGTATTTTACGAAAATAGTTCACCGAAACGTGTTTCTGAAAACATTTTAAGCGAGAAATAGGCCGTGCAGTTGCTGAATCTGTCTTCATTTCAGATCGACAAAGGTCAGTTTAAAAGATTTCCGTCAGATTTTGAGAGCCATTCTTCACGCCCATCCAGCTCGTCATTACTGGTCATTGGTCATTGAGTCCGACTGCCCACTGGCCAATTCAACAAGTCAAATCAGCCCAAATGAATGCCGACGGCTCCTCCGACTGATGACGGCACGGAATGCACCGAACAGACTCGAGTCATCGACCTCGCCAGACTGTCTGACGGCCGATAATTGGGTTGGTGTGTCAGCGCCTTAACAGACGGCAAGATGTACTGTTTTTTTTCATAAGATAAATGCTGGAATAATGTTACATATCACAGATCGTTTACAGAAATGTCCCATTTTCAGTGGATGACTTTATTTAACGTGATCGTAGAAGATGCAATATGTAGATGCTGCTATTGAACTGAGGCATATCGGAAATATCAGTTTACAGGAAAGTAGTGATATTTTTTATTGGAATAGGTTTTTTTTATAATTATTATTATAACTTTGGCTTTTTGTGATAAATGTTCTGTGTTTGCCTTTTTAATGTTTAAAAACACTTATTGCTGGCAATTAATATCTATGTTCTCATCCCTGCATAAGAATATAGAGCAGTTTTGACGGTGTTTCATGTTATAATGCTCCATGACATGTTTTATCTGTTACACAGTGAAAATTGAACTTATTTTTTTTAAAGAATCATAAATCGAATCGTAATTGCGATCCAAGAAAAATCCAAGTTAGATATTTTCCCCAAATCCTTTAGCCCTAGTACTGTGGATTTTGTTACTGTTGGACAGAGCAAGGCTTGCAGTCTTTCTGCTATACTAACCTAATCGGCTGCTGGCTTTATATTCAAAGGCTCTGACACACCAACCCGACGACCGACTGTTGACAGAAAAGACAGTCGGACTGATCAGTGTCTCCGAGTTGGTCAAAAAAGTGCCTTGGAACACACCGAAGCGACGCCGACTTGAGCGTACGTTCTGCGCGTAATACATCTCCATAACAGCAGGCGGCGCTAATCTGTATTGTCGCCCAAAACATTTAGCAGCTGATTGGACGAGCGCGTCACGTGGGTCTGGCTTCTCCCGAATTCCAAAGCCAGACCATAATGGCGGCTCGTTCAGAATACGATCTCGTATTTTACGAAAATAGTTCACCGAAACGTGTTTCTGAAAACATTTTAAGCGAGAAATAGGCCGTGCAGTTGCTGAATCTGTCTTCATTTCAGATCGACAAAGGTCAGTTTAAAAGATTTCCGTCAGATTTTGAGAGCCATTCTTCACGCCCATCCAGCTCGTCATTACTGGTCATTGGTCATTGAGTCCGACTGCCCACTGGCCAATTCAACAAGTCAAATCAGCCCAAATGAATGCCGACGGCTCCTCCGACTGATGACGGCACGGAATGCACCGAACAGACTCGAGTCATCGACCTCGCCAGACTGTCTGACGGCCGATAATTGGGTTGGTGTGTCAGCGCCTTAACAGACGGCTATGAGAAAGGAGGAGAAGAGAGGAGACGAGGAGAGGAGAAGAGACAAGGAGAGGAAAGGAGAGGAGAGGAGAGGAGAGGAGTGGAGAGGAGTAGAGGGAAAAGTGTAGGCAGTGGGGCTCTCACAGGAATGTTGTGGTCTTTGCGTCCTTTGTGTGACGAGGCAACGTGGGCCAGGTACTGGATGACCTTCTTCGTGTTCTCGGTCTTGCCAGCTCCTGATTCACCTCTGAAAACAAAGGGGAGACACAGCATGGGCAGACAGAGGGAGCAAAAGTGTGAGTGAATAAAGAATGAATGAGGGAAAAGAAGCACACTTTGTTTTCACTTCAGTTTCACTTTCAACAAATAATTACGACACCCTTTGTTTGCAATCATAAATTACAGGCGTTTAGTTGTGAGCATAGACTGTAAAAATAATGCACGCAGCAACAGTGACGTCACCCATTGGTTTTGAAGCCATGAAGCCATTTGGCAATATGGTGGTCGCCATCTCGGTTTTTTGAAACCGGACGTGACGATTTTTGACAAGAGGGTGGAACTGGGGAGGATGACGCAGCCATGCTAGTGTTGCGTATGGTTTCAATGGCGCTAATCTAAATGCTAAAGAGGGAAAGTTGACGATTTTCAAAGCTTTATGAAGATTTATTTTCATTTTATTTATGATTTACCGGCTGGTGAACGCAGACCTCCGGGTACTGCCCGCCATTCATCTGCATGTACGGCAGTAAAGAACATCAGCAGACTTTCCCCTAAGTTACCAGCTAGTGCTAGCTAGCTAGCCTTGGTTGGCAAGGTGCTACCGAACGCTGAACAAGACATTTTTAGGTGACCAAAATGTTCCAATTAACTTTGAAGTGAAAACACACAGTGAAAGGGTCAAAGTTCAGAGAGAGATTTTAAAGACAAGACAAAAACATGAACAGTGCCCCAAAACAAGTTCAGGCCTACGTTAATGTACACAGTGCCATAGTTAGCAATGCTAAGCCTCTGTCCTGATTGACAGGTCTTAAAGCAGCCCCTGCTTTATTACTTTACTTTATACTAAATGAACATCATGCTGTATTGAAGAAGACTTGAAACTAGCAATTGAGACCGTAAACTAATTATGAAAATGTTTATTGAGGTAATAAATCAAAAGTGGGGTAATTTTCCCATAGACTTCTATAGAAGCCAGTGAAGTCACCCCCTGCTAAAAATTAAATGGTATCACTTTTCAGAGCCGAAGCTTCATCCAATATTATTACAGTCTATGGTTGTGAGGCATAGCCACATTACAGGAAATAATCTGTGTAAGTTGTCCACAATTTAGCAAGGTAGAGACAAAACACAATAAACCCCTAACCAAAATAACTAGTCATTATGGTGGTCAAGAGGGATTGAATGAAGCCAAGGAAAGAATAAACAAAGAGAAAAGAAGGGATAGAGGTAGAGAGAGTGGACAACCATCAAGCTATATGTTGTTGTTTCCTAAATCCATCCATTCGCCTGTCAGCCTGTTTTACTGGAGAACCCTGTGGTTTGGTGGGTCTCCAAAGTTTCCATGCTCTGCTTTTGAGCCGTCTGTAATGATAGCTCTGTTCAGGCAGAGCCATCCACAGCTCCCACAGTCAGCTACAAGAGTCCATCAGAGCCAACATCGAAACCAGGCAAGCAACACTACATCTAGCTACATACCGGTGGCTTTAGTCTAGCTGGCTATTAACTCTACTGCACATAGACCACTGCAGTCGATGGGCGAGTCCTCAAACACAGGATGCAGGCATAGAATATATGTAGGTCAACTAAGTTTGGCTTGATGTCTTCATAGTTTTATAGTGTTGGAATATTTCTCATAGAAGAAAACATTAGCTGACTTTCACACATAGCATATATAGGTCAAGTAAGTTACACATCTACGTTCAGCTTTATGCCTTCATAATTGTATAGTGTTGGAATATTCCTTATGAAAAAAAAAAGCTGACTTTCCCACGTTATCCTTTTTTTCTTCTATAGATAAGCTGTGAACATGCAGGGTTACGAGGTCACATTTGGCAGGACATCTCAATCATCTTCTGTTGATCATTCCCTAAGAACTCTCACACGTCAGAGGGTCAACAGTTTTTAACTGCTGTTTCAACTGGTCTGTTCTTTGGGATGCAGCATATAGACATAGAGACAGGGCGCATTGAAGTCCCACCCACACCGGAGGGGAACGCAATTCATCGCACTCCATTGACTTTGTATTGCGTCAAGGTGTTCCTCGTCAATTTCCTTCTAGCTAGCAAACAACTGAAAAATGCCTAAAAGCTGCTGTGTGGTGGGCTGCACTAACAACAGGGTAAAGAACACAGAACTCAGTTTTTATGAGCTGCCGGACCTAACGTTATGTGTGCACTGACTTTTGTCATCACATACTGTATGTCAGTTTAAGGCTAACTATATTTCTGTAAGTTAAGCTAAAGCATTCTAAGGGTAACAGTAGAAAATGGATAAATCAGAAAGCTATGCAGTATTTTCTTTGCAAGCACCTTAGCTTGCTAACACATAACTAGCAATAGCTTATTAACAGCTGACGTCCTCCCTGGTGCTAAAATAATCCTTTGGCATGCTTAAATCTTATGTTTTTTTTCCCAGCAACAGGCATTTTGTTAGCATTTTAGCCCTTGGTTGCATATTGTGGTGCTGATGACTACAGTGACTTCCTTCACCCTTAAATCCTGTGTATGACACAGGATACTTCACACAGGTTCATATTATTTATGATACTTCATATACAACTATTACAAACTACAAACACAAGTACAGTAAATACCTGGAACTGGCCGTTCACACAAGACACGGGTCTGCAAAAGTTATTTTGAACACATCACTGCTGAACCACATAACTACACAAAGAGCGTCTATAATAAATAAGCTATGCTAAATATGCTTGTGGCATTTTAACTTGAGTACAAGTGGTTAAGTGGAAAAGTGGTTGTCGCAAAGTCGATGCAGTCTCTTTGTTTTTTACCCTACTTATTAAACAGTGGGTAACACTGCTAAAATGGCTCCACTGTCACCAACAGGGGGTGTCGTTTTCTGAATTTAGGAAAGATTATGCAACGACGCTTGTCTTTTTCATTGGCAGCGCAACGCAAGCCACATTCAAAGAGTGTGCCACTTAATTACTCTCTGCCAAAGAAGATGAAGTCAGGGCCCCAAACCGCACTCATAACTCCCTCAGTGCTTGGTAGAGCTGCTGCACAACCCAGCCTCCACAAAAAAGCTATTTGAAACCAGTCCTTAAATAAAACAGCAGGGTGACGGGAGCTGGCCAACTGACTCAGGGGGAGAGGAACAGGGATGCAGAAGACCTTGTCTTTACAGAAGGTAATATGAGATAACCCTCTTAAGGTGCAGCTTGTACAATCTTCATCTTAAGACGGTTTCATTTTGCAGCCCATTAAGCTGCTTTATTGCCAGAACCACCCTAACGAACAGATCATCTGTCCCAACAGAGAAGTGACCTCTGGAGAGGAGAGGAGGACGATTAATAGAGAGTTAAGAGTTGTGGTACTTACGTGCAAAGGATTGATTGGTCCTCACGATCTGTTCCGAGAAAAAAGAAAAACACAGTCAGTGCATTTCTTTTGGTTTTACCCTTCATTACAAATTACAACAATTACAAAGACTGCATTTTGTGGTCAAGCTGTTGGACTACAACACTCAAATGCGATGCAACTTAGCCTGTTCTTTTTCTTGGTGCAGTGCAGAGCATCAACATGCAAATACAGGAGAACTGTACGGTCGGATCACTCCTAAAGGAACACACAACTGAATGGGAAACTGAAATATTCCTCCGTGGACACCAAAGTCACAGTCCAGTGTGTGTGTGTGTGTGTGTGTGTGTGTGTGTGTGTGTGTGTGTGTGTGTGTGTGTGTGTGTGTGTGTGTGTGTGTGTGTCAAGAGTACATTCAATAGCCAACAGCTCATTACTCAGCCTCCCTCATCCAGACTACCCGCCAAGCCGTGCTGTGTAATGGCCATAAACTGACACCTAGACTAGTAACCGAAGCTCTAACACCTTTCATCACCGAGGCATTCAGACAGAAGACCAGATGACAGGATTAGCTACGTCCACTGAAGTGTGTGACCTCTCAACTTTGAAGGCCCTGCTGCACACTACAAAGAACTACAAAAACCAGAACCCAGAGGGTACTGCCACATTTATCAGCTAACAGAAACGGTCACAATCAGAGCATGTCCTAATTTAATATACCACTGGTAAACAACATACATGTCACACGTGGGCGACATCTCTTTATGCTTGCATGAAATTGCAATTTCTTTTATCCTTTTGAACACAAGAGCCTCCGGTACCAGGGGCAACCCACGGTGTAGTTAAGAAAAATCGCTTTCAGATAAGACTAGATTTTATTGTCCACTTTAGTGGTATTTGTATTTGGCTTCTCTGCAACATTAAAATGCAACCATGACACCACAAGCACTTCAATTAAACATACAACACAATAACACTAAACACCATTAAACATACTACAATTGTGTTCATTCTTTTTACCCTATTCACCTGCACTCTCTACCCTTAACTAGCATATTATGCTAATTACTCAAATTGCCCAAAATGCAACTTTTAGCGACCAAGCTTTATTCCATCCACGAGGCCTGAAGATTCAATCACAAAAAAATTCATAGGAAACGTCATTTCTGCGTCCAAGAAATTTCCAGTAGACTAATTGTTGAGGAATGGGACCAGATTATGCGGTTCCATATTACACTGTGTCTGTGTTAAATGTTTCCTTGTGTTGTTCAAAGAATCCCCTATGTAGTTCTCCTTGCTCTCTTCTTTTATTATGTTTGAATAAAGCCAGTTGAGCAAAAGACCATTATTAGCTAGAACCTCTAATGGATAATATTAGTGGACTCTCTAATAGCCATCCACTGTAGACGTGAAGAGTTGAACTGTGGGGCTGTGGGATGTGCCACAGAATAACAAATGTGCCTCCTACCAGTATAACCCACAAACTCCCACCTTGTTGATGTGGGTCAGTTTTCACAAAGTCTTTACAGTGTTATCTTTTAAGAAAAACATTTTGTTCCTTCACTTAAGCATGACAAAAAGGATTTTGCTTTACGTGTGTGTGTGTGTGTGTGTGTGTGTGTGTGTGTGTGTGTGTGTGTGTGTGTGTGTGTGTATCTGGAGACCTTGTGTCATTAAAATGTTGTTTTCGCATCCAAATAATGAATGCAAATCAAATCCAGACACGCTCAAACACAAATGTGCAGAAATAAAATGTCTGCACACTTGTGTTGGATGAGAGTTACTGCAATAGTGGAAATGATGAACGAGCTGCTCGATTTAACTGACTCCATCTCCCTTGATGATGAGGGTGGCCTAGGAAACATGGGTCAAAGTTTGATTACTCTTCCTGTCAGTGTTTCACAGCAATACATCTACATTAACCTGAAGCTCATCAGATGCACCTGATGTGGATTTTCACAGGACCTTGCACTGCTCCAGCCTCGCTGGCCTGAGGCACGCAACACTGCGTAACCTATCATAAGTATTAAAACAAAAAAAATACACAAACACTGAACAGCGTCTGAGCAACATCTCTTCAGCTTTGCATGATTAAAGAGAGAACCAGTTTGCATGTGTGACCTCATGCTTCTGAAATTAGCTCTTGACTGCAATCTGCAATGAATAATGGAAAAAAATCTGTACCAAATTTGTATTTAAAGTGCGACTCTGGGCCTGCAGTCAGTCCAAATACCCATAGAGTTACTTCAAGTGTTGCTCTAGTGCCTTAATAAACACCATGTGACAGTCTGCTGCACATGCTTTGTCCCTCTAGCAGCAGCAGATGTCATTTGTTTGTAGTTGTGGCAGTGTGAGCAGTAATAGATACCATGGCTTTACAGGCAAAAACTACAACAACAAAAGGAAGTTCAGGTGGTACAGCCTTCCACATGTTGTAAAGATATTCCTGTGTGTGCCTGCTTATCATTCTGAAGAAAACTTTGAGAGATAAGATGACCACAGCTGACCCTGTTGATCTGATCACTAGGGGTGTAACGATACATCAATCTGGAATCGATTGAAATTCCCACTTTATATTCCTTCAATTAAACAAGTAGTTTGTTTTGAATTTAAATGTCTGGAAGAGCTTAGTAATGAAATGGTCAAATCGTATTTTAGTTGCTTTTTGTAAATATGAAATGGCAGATTGGCAAATATCCTCGTACGTAGGGCTGTGTTATATAGCCAAAATCTTAAGTTTATGAATAGTTTATTTTGGTTTACAATATAATGAACAAAGCATCAAAATTTGTGTGAATATGCAATAACAAAAACATTATTATTAAACCAATCCATTTCACACGATATAACTCACACAATCAACGACCGAAAAAGGAACAGGCTAACGCCCAAGACTTATTTTTGCCTATCCTATACGATCCTGATATAGGTCATTTATATCTCGATAACGATGTATATCATGGTATAGCATGTTTTCTGGTAATTCAATAAATAAATATTCTATATGAAGTAACCACAAGGTAAAGCCTATTTGTGTATAGACCTGTGTGAATTAAATTAATTTTATTTTCTCAGTTATTAACAACTGCAGTGCAAAATGAACATAACGTGTAAGGATCAGAACGTAAAGAGTCGTCCAAATGACGTACATTTGTGTTAACACAGTTTGGCCGCTGTTTTTTTGCCACTGCGAAACAATATCCAAAAATATATACGATAGACATTTTTATACCGTTTTAATGATATATATATATTGTCATATTGCCCAGCCCTAACTGTAAAGTAAATGAAGATCCAGATGGACCTATGACAGTAAGGTTAGGATGTTTTTGATTTTGTTTGGTGACACACATCAGTCCTGCATGATGGGAAGGGAATGGCAAAGGAAAGCTTGTACAAGAAGATAAAAAGGTGTGCAAACACACACACACACACACACACACACACACACACACACACACACACACACACACACACACACACACACACACACACACACACACACACACACACACACACACACACACACACACACACACACTTTGGACATCCATTAAAACTACTCTCCTTTCATTCTCTGCATCCGTTTCCCCCGCTTACCTGTGATGCCCTCTTTCTTCTTTTCATTTGACCTTATATTCCTCTGTGGACATCCACCACCTCCACATCTAACACCCCTGAGTTCTTCCCTGATAGGCAATCATTCCTTTACTGTAATTTACCGTCCTCTTTATGTTGTGATTCTTCTTTAAGGTCACATAAAGTAGATATAGGGCTGTGTATTGGCAAGAATCTGGCGATACAATACGTATAACGATTCAATATATTGCAATATATTTCGATACTGTGCGTAAGGCGATATATTGGGTTTATTTTAAGTATAATTTTAGAAAAACTAATATTTAAAAGACATGATGTGCATAAAAGTCAAAGAAGTTTACTTTAGGTAAACAATTCAGTACACAGAAAATCAAACTGCCAGTTTGGGATTGTGGCTCCCAGGTTCTTAGTGAGCTAATGTTTATATGCTAAAGTAGGCCAAAGTTCAGCCATAGCTACATTGTTAGCTTCTAGCAAAAAGTCAGGCACTGCTAGGCACTGTTAGGCCAGGACACTAGTGGTGTGTCTCAGCATAGCCATCTAGCGGTAGGGGGTTTAAACACAACATAAATGTCAACCACTGTCTTACATGAATATTTTTGCACGTAAACTAAAAAAATAAATTAAAAATAAATTTAAAAAATTGATAATGCGTTTTTGAAAATTGATATAGTATTGCTAAATAAAATATTTTTCTTACACCCCTAATCAGATACTGGCTTCACTTGCCAGAACCAAAAGGGAAGTTTTGTAAAAATGTGCTCTTTCAATAAACACATACTGATCCATCAAGTAGAACACAATCCGACTGATATCAGACATTTGCAGATCTTGTGATCTCACATGTTCCTTGTTTAACCTTTAATTACATTCTATATCGTCCTGCTGTGTTGTTAAACATTTCGTGATGGATATGTTTTGTAAAATTCGCTTCCCACTGTCTAACGTGACCTGTGCTGTTTGAGTGGGTGAGCGAGCGCGTGCATTTATCAGGTCGGTACTCCCACCTCGGTCCTCTTGGCAGCTGCTGCTTCCTAGATCACCACAGCAACTAAATGCTGGGCCATATTTACCCAGGATGCCATGCTGGCTAGGCGTGGTGGACCAATCAAACTGAGCATGCTCTTCCCTTCCAGTAGCTCATTACTGCCTCACTAAATCTTTACCCCCTTTGTGTTTCCCCTTTCACACCGTTGCTCTCATTTCCCTTCTCTCCCCGTGAACGGTGCAAAGCCAGATTACTCAGACCACTACAGAGTGGAACTTTACTGGACACAAAATCACTTTTCCACACCAACAGATGTTTTTAATTCGATCGCCTGGTCAGAACTTTTTTGCTACACTTTTATTTCCTCCACAGCAACTCACAGCCGATCATTTAGCTAATGTTAATGTGAGTGGGAAACAAGTTGGCCCATTCATTCTTCAAGTTTTAGGTTAGACCACAGCTCTGTCTGTTCGCATACAAGCTAAATACAAATGTTAATGACAGCACAGGAAAAGGCAGCTTTCAGACCATTAAGTATTGGTCCCACAGTTCACTGTAGGGTGAAATACTTCACTTCTACTTCATGTTCAAGATAGAAAGCAGGCACACTTTGAACTGATGTTAACGGACATTTCCAGCTCTTTATCATGTCAAATCAAATAAAAAAGACTGGGTGTGACCTTTTGCTCACTAAGTAGAGCACATGTGTCAAACTCAAGGCCCGCGGGCCAAATCCGGCCCCTCGCAAATTCTGATCCGGCCCGCATATCAATCTAGGTTCACAATATATTTTGACCCACCTAGTTGTGCGCCAAACCAAAAACATGAGAAACTGTTTTTCAACTTGCAATTACGTGACGCTCAAAGCAGAATTTGGCAAATTTGCCAACTTTGAGACTCAGAAATTCCCCCAGAAGCAGAGAGTTTGCATATTCAGGCTGTGGAAGAGCTTGTTGTGAGTCAGCTGTGTGCTAGCCTACTTAGAAGATGTAATCATTGTTTTGCTTAATTTGCTAAATTCTAAAATGGCTTTGGAACTTTTTGCTCACTTTTTCAGAGCTTTATGTGAACCAAACTGTAAGTGAGAAGACTACTGACATGCAATAATTATTGTATAAATAATAAATATTTTACTTTTTTGGATGAAATAAAAACATGTCAATAACCTCTACATGTCTGGCCCTTGATCTGATTCTCTTTTTCCAGTGTGGCCCTTAGCGGGATTGAGTTTGACACCCCTGCAGTAGAGCATACATGTAGGCATAGTCCTTCGCAGAAGCCCGGGTTCAAATACGACCCAAGGCCATTTGCTGCATGTCATCCCCCCCCCTCTCTCTCCCCCATTTCCTGTCTCTCTGCCGCTGCTCTAATAAAGGAAAAAGCCATAAAAAATATCTTAAAAGGCTGAAGGCTTGTGACGATTGGTTTAATGAGATCGTATATCGATATTAGGGATGATCGGGGGTTGTTTTCTTCCTACGCTGATATTAAAGGAGTTTTAACTAACTTACTGTCAGAGCTAAAATGTTATAAAAAAAAATATCTAAAATCTGCGCCCTAATGTTCATTTAGAAATGTCCAATTACGTGTTCAACGTAGCCAGCCTGTCAGACCGGCGATCTCGAGTAACCACGATTGGACAATTTGAAATTATATATAAGTGATCACCCAAGCCAGGCTGAAAAACACATTCAAATTATTTGTGCACTGCATTCTTTAATTAGTGTACAAAGTTATGAAACTGTGTGCAATTATTCGACTATTTTGCACTCCAATCAATTCAAACAACTGCACACAGTGTGTCTCATGGGTGCACAAAACCAAAACTCACATACTCAATCTCACTTCAGACTCCCATGGTAGGAGACGGGCCTGTCTTGCACAGCAGGGTTTCCTTTCCTGCTAATAATTTATCCCTCACAAGGATTAAAAAAACCTCATTCTTCACATTCCAGAGCAATCCCCCTCTCGCGCCGTCTCCACAAAAGACCCAGTCGTTACAATAACCCCCTATTATCGACCTCATTTAACCTTGTACAGCCTCAATATCCCTCTCCTGTAACTCAGATTATTGTTCTGTTTTCATATACATACGTGTAATCTACTTTAACCTGTTCATACCTTCCTTATATGTAGTTCCCCATTCTTCATGATTTTGATAAACAAGAGGCAAAGAGATTAGGACGATATACTGTATTATTAAACATCCACACTGCTGGGTAAAAAAAACATGATAAAGGTCCCATTACATGCTCATTTTTAGGTTCATACCTATATGAGTTTGGGGTTTCTACTAGAGCAAGTTTACATGCTTTAATGTTCAAAAAACACTTTATTTTTCTCATACTGTCTGTCTGAATGTACCTGTATTCACCCTCTGTCTGAAACACTAGGTCTCTTTAAGCCCCCCTACCGAAAATCAAAGTCTGTTCTGATTGGTCAGTGTTTCCGGTTCTTCTGCATCTTCGCTCTCTGCGTCTCTGCACCACCATTGCAGCCGGGTAATGACTGCAACGTCACTGTAGCTGCACTTTCTACCTATTTATAGTATAGCTGTGACATCACAACTGTACAAAAGTCCTGACGGCTCGTTTAAAGGAACGGTTTCTGAATACGGGCTGTGTGCGTTTCTCTGTGGATTGAGCATTTTGATACTTTCACAGTACTTACTGTACTGTACTGTACCACCTCGACCTTTATAACAAAAAAAGACATGGAAATCTAACTTTTTAAAATTAAGGCTGGGACAACATATCGATAAGGCAATATATCGTCCTTCGTACAATAATCGATACGCTGGCACCAAATATCAATATTTTAATGAATGAAATAAGGTGCAAACACATGAATGACGAAAACTTGAACAGACGTTACTGTAACTAGCTGAAGAGGAAGAGGTTTTCGACGGGACAGCAGTTTGAGGAAAATAACAGATGCCCCAGCCACATTTAAGAGGGAAATCTGGACCCATAGTTGCTCTATAGTTGTGTCATTTTAATTTACAGACTGAAAAACTTGTGCTGCAGTATTGTGCTGTTTTCTAACAGTTTGGACTTGAATAAAGAACAGTGACTAAAGCGAGAAAACCTGCACTTAACCTTTCCACGGGCATTTTGTATTCACTGTTAGACCGATATCGTGATGTATCATTATAGGATTGTCTAGCAATATATATTGATTATTGCAGAATTGCTGTATCGTGATATCAACGGTATTGTGAGCTATGTATAATGTATTGTGTATCGTGAGGTACCTTGTGATTCCCATCCATATTTACAATATGGGATCTTTAAAGGTCCCATGACATGAAAATTTCACTTCATGAGGTTTTTTAACATTAATATGAGTTCCCCCAGCCTGCCTATGGTCCCCCAGTGGCTAGAAATGGTGATAGGTGTAAACCGAGCCCTGGGTATCCTGCTCTGGCTTTGAGAAAATGAAAGCTCAGATGGGCCGATCTGGAATCTTCCCTTTATGACGTCATAAGAGGAAAGGTTACCTCCCCTTTCTCTGCTTTGCCAATAGCAAGCTGGTGAAGGCCACACCCCCACCCTCCACCTTGCCCCCCCTCTCTCCTCGTCAATAGCGTTTAAAGCTATAGACACAGAAATGGCACATCCTAAGGAAAGCTCATTGTGGGACTGGCTCTAGTGGCTGTAATTCTACACCAAGGCTGAATTTCGGGAAAGAGACTTCAGATACAGTATTAGGGGACCACTAAGGCCTATATAAAAGAGACTTCAGATACAGTATTAGGGGACCACTAAGGTCTATATAAAAGAGACTTCAGATACAGTATTAGGGGACCACTAAGGTCTATATAAAAGAGACTTCAGATACAGTATTAGGGGACCACTAAGGCCTATATAAAAGAGACTTCAGATACAGTATTAGGGGACCACTAAGGCCTATATAAAAGAGACTTCAGATACAGTATTAGGGGGACCACTAAGGTCTATATAAAAGCATCCAAAAAGCAGCATGTCATAGGACCTTTAAACAATCTAAAGCACTGCTGTAAAACATTATCAGAAAATATGTTAACTACAAGTGATTTGTAGTGTAGAGGCGTAACAGTAATTTATTTTTTCCTGATTTTAATGAGTCTCAGTGTGGAACAAAATGTCTCATTTAGGCTCCACTGGCTTAAAAAGGTTTCCTAACCTCAACCACCGAAAACATTGTCCTCATCCCCTGCTGAAACCAAACTCGTGTACAAAAACATTCTTAGCTCAAGGATCAAAATTACATCCATTTATTGTTAATGGTCCTCAACATTATGGCTCCAGTTCAATGCAGTTCGACCCAAAGTCTAACCCACAAATTGCACTCCTAATTGTTGCAAACTGTTGTTTCAATGTGAACTCTGTGCATGTGGATCAGACAGCTGTCAAACAATCCATGATTACATTCACATGTATTCTCATTCATCTCATGCTTGTGATAATATTGGCAAAGATAAGTAAAAGGAAAAGTTAACACCAGCCGTTGCCCCTCCTCCTCTGCGGACTTAATTATGTATAGAGGAACTCACTGATCACTTCATGCTCCTACACACACTTTTCAAAGTTTTTTGCAGATTAGAGAAACAAAAAACCAGAACTTTCGGATTAGGAGCATGCTGCCATTAAAAAAAAAAACACTGTTAAAAATGGATGTTGGTTGAAAACATGACTTTCAACCTTTCGGTGTCTTTGGAGCTGGATGTGACACATTTTTTCCACATTGGGGCTCAAGCTCTAACAATTTGCTTCGTAAAAAGAAGTCGTAAAATGTAACTGCACACAGTGAGAAATTCTAGCGCCATGGAAACCACTTCACACAATAAGAAATCCTGAGTGATAGCCAGTGAGCTGCTCTCTCATTAACTACTGCTATAAGTGGTGAGGTTCACCCACAAACCCCACACACAATCACACACTCGCACAACTCCCTCGTCACAGCACAGTAGAATATGGTTACTGCATTAGTGCAACGGTAATATAAAAATGGTGGCCTGCTTACGCATAAAGGCCTAGAGCAGAGGACACAATCCAGAGCTACTTAAAACCAGGGAAACAAAGCTCTAAGTGTGTGTGTGTGTGTGTGTGTGTGTGTGTGCGCGCGCGTGTGAGACAGAGCTCATTCACATTCCCAGACAGTGGAAGTAGCAAACAGTCAGCGTGATCTGGGAAGTGTTCTGGTCTGTGGGTAACCTGCAATGTTTAACTGTCACCTCGAAGCTTCCGGACAATTAGGATAAGACGCAAATTAAACACACTTAAGTAGAGGGCTGAAGAGGAGTAATATCTTACATCCTCCAACAGCAGTGTTGATAAGATAAACAGACTTCGAAGCAATAAATCCTTCTAACAGTGATTAAGGTAATACTAACAGTCACTTCATCAAAGTAAAGGAGAAGACAGACATTAAAGTATCAGGAGACACTTCTTTGTATTAACAGCACTTGGGGACTTTAAGCGACCTATTTATAGCTTTGAAGAAATCTTTAGTGCAAAGCAATTAAAACATGTGACATCATTCTTGAGTGAATACAGAACTATCAAAAAGTAGTACCCTTGTTAAAGGGGTATTCCAATTTAGTATTGCGCTACCGTTAAGTTGGAGGATTTACAAGAGACAGAATAAAAACAGATTGGTCAAAATACAATTACAATTACCAACAATTCCCATAATGCAACAAAACAACATCTTTCAAAAGACCCTAATGACTCCTAAATTCTCAAGTATTTCAGTTTGTGTAGCAGCTCAGTTTGGGCCGTTATTTATGAAGAGAATTATAAATCCCAGCTATTTGAAGTCTTTGCTCAATCTGAGGCATTTTTCAATTCACGCAATTGTGTCTGCGCCTCAGTATGCTCTGCCCAAAGCGTGTGTCTAATCTTGTCTTTCCGTTCACTTTGTATGGAATCACGTCACGTCTAAAATTCACCTTGCATTCTGTCTGAACAGTGGTTTAGAGCCATAACAGATATTGTACAGCTGTTTTCACAAGTTGAGTATTGTGTGTTCCTCATGATGAGTATATTCGACGTCATGTGTAAACTCAGTGGACTGCCCCTTTAAAATGAACACTGAAAGTGGCTGAAATGAAAAACTGCGCGTCCAAATTCTGAAGGGCACTTTGAAGCCGGACTGAACTTGTTAACACCCCTATGACTTCAAGTCATTATTATAAGAATAAATAAGTTCCACACAGACAGTGGAGACACAGTGGGGACTACAGGATTTGTCCAGGGCAGAGTGAGTGACAGTTTTAAAACGTTACGCTAAAAGATGAGAAACACAAGAGCTGTAAAATCTCTCATTACAGCAGTGTAACCCCTGTTCATTTCAATGAGCAAAAAAATAAGGTTTGCAGCAATTTGTACCAAACTGTAAGGTTTAATAATCAGCTGAGGAAAACAAGAGATATTTTTTGCTCATAGACCAAACTCTTTTCACTTCTTTTCTGTACATATGGCCATTTGCCACCGCTGAGTGACTAAACAGCTCAACTGCGTTAGTTACTGTAACGCTGTTGATCCAGCTGCCAGTTAGGCATTCATAGGCATCCATGAGCCTACGAACAGAAGGGCAGACAGCCACACTGAGCTGACTGGCCATATGTGTGTACCAGTCTGTGTGTGTGTGTGTGTGTGTGTTTGTGTGCTGGAATTCGGATGCCCCTGGTTTCCCTCCCTACCAGCACTGGGGCCTCTTGGGTGTGGAACAGGCGTTGTTTTCAGCAGGGTGACAGAAGTGACATTAAGAGGAAATGAGGGGCAGGTGTGGTGGGGTCAAAATGTGGAGATTATGTCTGTTTTTATGGTTATTAGCGTATGTGATTCATCATCTACCATAAAACATACAGCCTCCCTTTGTGCCAATCACTAACAAAAATGTCAAAAACAACACTGTTGACTATGCAGGTATTTTCACTGCATTTTATTGGCGCATGAACAAATGGTGGATACCAAAATCTCACTGACAGTCACAGGCAACAAGTCCTCCAAACCATATGGCGATATAGGTCGTTTATTCCTACACTCCTAATACGACCCACCGGAGTGTTTCCTGTCCTTATATCTAAACCAGAGAATGTAGCGGCTCCTTTTTTTTGTTTTGTTTTTTCACGTTTTATCATTCATTTGCAAATAAAGTCCAAAAACAAAATACATTAAATACAGCACAGTTCATCATTGGCTGACTTGGCTGCCGCCACACGCTCTTTCCATTCAACAGTGGGTTTTTTCGTTAATGGAGATTCTATCTGTGGAGCTAGCTGTTGCCAGAATGAATGGGGCAGGCCAGGTTATGCTTAAGGCTAGGAAGGATGCACTCAATTTAGCAATGAACATGATTTGATTTTGTATGTGTATCTTTGTTGTTTGTTATGTATTTGTACCTTATAAAGTACATCTGAAAATGTTTTGAAAATTTTGATAAAGACCCATTGTGGGGGGGGGGGGGGGGAGTTGTTTTGCTTATTTTGCTCATTTTTGTTTTGTTTGTTAGTTTTGTCCTTTTTAGGCTATATGCTGTGTATATATATATATAGTATATTTATATAGCATGTGCTGAGTATATAATTAGGCACAGTTCACTCTAAGGTACAGGTCTGATTTTCAGTGTTTTTGTTTTAAAGTTAATCTCGTTACAAGATGTTCCCCTGTACATCTGGCACACGTGAATACTTTCCAGGACAGGGACAGGACAGTTTAGGGATGTGGCCGGCCAAACGAGGCGAGAGCGGTGTGGTGGGAAGGGACCAGATAGGGGAATGAAAAGGGAAAATGGAGATAGCAGAGGGAAAGATCATGGTGCCACATTCGAGTCATGAAAACAGAAAACAGATATGGGGAGCTTTGCAGCTATAAATAACATCATGTACACATCACATACTTGCAGATGAAATCCTAAGTGTGTTTCAGTACTTCTGATTCAGTTTCGGGATAGCGATGGCAGTTGGCAGCTGAGATCACAGGCCGGAATAGACTGTCATCACGTGTTTGTGCATTTCCCCACCCTTTGGGAAATGACAGCAGTGTGTGAGGGACCACCTGAGTGAGTGTGTGAGGGTAAAGAGAAGATCCAACACACATACACACAAAGGCAGAGAGGAAGCTGTTGTCATCCTTGACACCTTGAGCTTCCTCTCTTGATGCATGTTAACCTCTCCCGTTTGTCTCTCACTCCACCTCTTTCTCTCGCCCCTTTCAGACCACAGGAACCAGCGGGGAAAACTTTGTTAGCTGTTGTTGTGATTGGATCAATATGCAACATATAAAAGTGAAAGAGGGGGAAAAAAAACTTGACATGCATAAAATGGTTTTAATGGCCGAAACACAGCGTGATTTCATAACAAAACTGTACTGCATCGCCTGATCCTTATCAAACACAACCTCAGCTTCGCCACCCACGTGAGCACACCAACTGCAATTTGTTTGAAGCCAAGAAAAATGGATTCAACCGGGAAAAAAAACAAAAAAAATGAAATCTATGTAAATCTACGGACAGATATGAGAGTGGGGGCTGGTTTAAAGGCACAGTTTCTGAATACGGACTGTGTCACTTCCCTGTACGTTGAGTGTTTTTGATGCTTACACAGTATTTATAGAGCACCTTGACCTGCTTTATAATCTAAAAACAGAGATAGAAATCTCACTTTTTACGTTCAATGTTTAAATTGCAAGTTAATGATGGCCGACTTTGGTAAGATCAATGGAATTTAACAGGGTAAACAATATATTTATAAAAAACACATGGAAGTTAGAGTCTTCTCAGCCCCATGTCCTGTGGGCTTGTGTTTGGCTAAGCTGTACTCTACAGAGAGCATTCAGACAGGCTTTTGGAGTCTTTCCCTTTTCAAATCCCACAAAGCACATTTTTCAAATGCTTCTGACGCAGGGGTGAAATGAGAAAAGTCTGGTACAGGGGAAAAAGAGGGGTATCGAGATAGATCGAGCGATTCAGAGAAAGAGAGAGAGAGCGAGAGAGAGAGAGTGAAAGTGAGAGTGAGAGTGAGAGTGAGAGAGAGAGAGAGAGAGAGAGAAAGAGGGAGGGAGAGAGGGAGAGAGAGATATGTAGAGGACCGGGTCCCACGTGTTTCTCACGGAAAGGTGCTGGGCTGGTGTGGAAAACATTCTTTGGTTAATTAGAAGACTCTTTGAAATGTAATATGTTTATTCCCATGCATTAACTGCCTGTTGCCCTGAAGGTTAGGTGCCAGCTATATGGCAGCATAGCAGACACAGAAACATATGAGTGTTGACGGTGGAATGGGAATCCACGGCTCAACTTCCCAGTCGGGAGTAAGAGAGCGGGACTATAACATCTGGTGTGGGTGGGAGCGAGAGACGGTTTAATGCAGTTTGAACTATGTGTAGCTTGTGCTTGCTGTAGATGACGAGAAGAGCAACACATGTAAGCGACAGAGAGCAAGAGGCAGTCAACAGACTGCATACAAACTAGGGGTCGACCGACACTGGTTTGTCAAGGCCAATACCGATACCGAATATAATATATATAGTTAATAGAGCCGATATTTGGAACCGATACTTACTTACTGTACAGTGAAAATGAAAATCTTTGTCAAAATTAACAATTTGGAATGTTACAAACTCCGACCCAAAGGTTTGTTTAAATGCTTTAACAATTATTTAATAAAACTGAAACTTTAAACTTAAAGCTATAGTGCGTAGTTTCTGCCACCCCCATGAGGAATTCTAAGTAATGACAACAAAACTGTTGGCGCGTCCACATGATACAAGCCTTCTATGATCCAGACCGATTATAATTTTTTCCATAATCGAGCAGCCCTACGCGGAGTACTACACATGTAGGAGAGGGAGAGACATGGCAACAGTGAGTCGTAATCCTTTTGGTTCACTGAGCACAGCGGTCACGCCAGACAATGTACCAGCAGCTTCAAAATAGCCGAACACACAAACACACAGACACACTCGTGTTCTCATTTCCCCACAATAGAGAGGAGGTGTGGGGTCTATTCACTGCTTCTGATGTTCTCTGTCACTATGCAGACCATTGTTCTTTAGCTTGGCTCAACAAACTTTAATCACATTCCAGTCATAAACTCATTAGCAATAATTGCTCCGAATAAAACGCAATTCTGCCGTCTTTAACTATCTAATCTATCATCATGCAGAAAAACATTCCTAACAGAGGGAGTCTGGTTTCATTACCTTTTTATTTTCTGTTAGAATGCTTGTACTTTCTCTGTGGTTCATCTCAGTAGGGCTGCAACTAACAATTATTTTAAATGTCGATGAATTAATCGATTCTTTTTTATCGATTAATCGTTTAGTTGTTCGGTCTATAAAATGTCAGAAAATTGTGAAAAATGTCAATCCGTGTTTCCCCAAAAGCCCAAGATGACGTCCTCAAATGTCTCGTTTTGTCCACAACTCAAAGATGTTCACATTTAAGAAGCTGCAATCTGAGAAATTCTACGTCTATAGTTGGCGATTCATTTTAATAGTTGACAACTAATCGATGAATCTTTGCAGCTCTACATCTTAGTTCATCGCAGTTTTGAAAAGTTTCCAGATGAGGATCCAAATGAGAAATTCAGGATTTTGTCAAAAGACCAAAGGTAATGAATCTCTCTTCCTACGTGTGTGAGCCAACGCAGTATTTTACTACTGCACAGGGTGCGACATGCTATGATCCAGAGTGAGTGCCTGTGTGCAGCAGCAAGAACATTTGTGCATGTATGTCATCAACTTGTTATATGAAATATGTGATCTCCCCTCCCCATGTTTTCCAAAAATACATACATACATACATATATATGTATATATGTATATATATATATACAGACACACGCACACTACCAGTCAAAAGTTGGGGGTCACTTAGAAGTTTCCATTCCACTCCATTATAGACAGAATACCAGCTGAGATCAGTTGTATTGTTTCTTTAATCAGAGCAGCAGTTTTCAGATTACATCATGTGTTTACATAATTGCAAAAGGGTTCTCCAATGTTTTCTCAGTTAGCCTTTTAAAATGATATCATATTAGTAAACAGAATGTGCCTTTGGACCATTGGATGAATGGTTGCTGATGATGGGCGATGCAGATATTCCATTAAAGATCAGCCACTTCTTTGTAGAAACAGTCAAGAACCCTTTTGTGATTATGTAAACACATGATGTAATCTGAAAACTGCTGCCCTGATTAAAAAAACAATGCAACTGATGTCAGCTGGTACTCTTGGTCTATAATGGAGTGGAATGGATATTTCTAAGTGACCCCAAACTTTTGACCGGTAGTGTGTGTGTGTGTGTGTGTGTGTGTGTGTGTGCGTGTGTGTGATATTTATATGTATATATATATATATATATATATATATATATATATATATATATATATAGAGAGAGAGAGAGAGAGAGAGAGAGAGAGAGAGAGAGAGAGAGAGAGAGAGAGAGAGAGAAGGTGGAGGAAGTAGCAGAACTCCACTCTGGTTTTCAACTTTTTAATTACATCTGCCTGGAAACAACTCCAGTAAAGCATCATGGACAATTCCCAGATGGCCTGCTGCTGTCACAGCTTATCATGTCCATCCATTCCCCATGCCTGTCACTGTCAACAAGGATTACTTGAGGGTCCCATGGAAATATAATACATATTATCACTACTGCTGCTGAATGGTCAATGATAGATTTTACACACTTGGGTTGGGGCTAGGGATGTAGCGATGCATCGTAAATCAGGTAAAAATGGATAGAAATGTGTAAACGGCCTAGGGCGAAATCTACTTGACTTCAGACCTCACTATGTCTTCTTAGTTTTTATTAGGGCTGAAACGATTCCTCGAATAACTCAAATATTTCGATTACAAAAAATCCTCGAAGCAAAATTCTTTGCCTCGAAGCTTCGTTAAATCAATGTAATTAAGGTTGTACGGCTCACTGTGTTTCCGCATGGAGGATTATTACTAGCGCACACAACAGGTTGACGCTTCTGTGGACACAAGACGTTTATATACTGTCTATGCACGAGACTGACGGCCCAGATTACAAATGAACGAAGGCGAAAATAGCGAGGGTCTAAGAGAAGAGACACGCGAGAGAAAACGACAGAAAGTTTGGGATCATTTTAAGCTGCAAACATGCTGCTACATCATCTCTGTAGAAAACATCCAGTCTACTCATCCATTCCATGGAGCGAACCCGACACAAGGTAGCTGACTAACGTCTGCTGCTCTCGTCCACCGCGCTGTTTTACACAACTAGCCTACAGCATGCTACTCTGCAAACAGCGATGTTTTACCAACAAGCTAAAACGAAAGCTGTCGGTTTGTAGTTTAACTGTTTATTAGTTTGCTACTAATCTTTGGAAACTTAGCTGCTGCCGGAGACAAACCGGCTCCTCCCCCCAGCATGGCCACTTAATATGCACGTGAATGACGTCATCATGCTGGTGATGTCTGCATTCTTTATTCTTTCTCCTCACTGTGTATTAGCCTTCTTAAAATGTGTCCCCCAGAACAGTGTAGTTGAAGCTTTGTACAGTCACATCTACCCTCTGGTTAGTGAACAGCTCTTTTGCATATCCAGTGCAAAGAGCCAGAGGCAAGAAGGGGAAGGGGGTGGAAAATATTAACATGTAGGCCACCAAAAATGTACTTGGAATTTGGCAATAAAAAATGTTGCTTTTTCAAAAAAAAACACAGCAATAATAAATATTTACTATTGCTGTTTACTAAGTATTTCTTACTAAGTATTTCTTATCCGATTACTCGATTAATCGATGGAATAATCGGTAGAATACTCAATTACTAAAATAATCGATAGCTGCAGCCCTAGTTTTTATTTGAAGAATTAATCTTTTATTTCATTTTTCTTATTTAAGATAAAACACAATTTCAGTTGCATTTTTGATATGAGGACATGTCTGTTGTTTTGCATAGTTTACATAAATAAAGGAATTTTTGTCTGGGAATTACTGGAATTGTTGGGTCTTTGTAAATTCCAGTGTGGTCTAGATAACTCCTGTTATGATTTGATAGTATAAATAAAATTGAATTGAAATTGCTCATTCTGTTAAATTTCTTTTGTTGAGAAAATCGTATGGTGAACTTAAAAGCGTGAATCGTATGTGGCATCAGTATGATGTCATATCGTGTGTGAGTGTATTGTTACATCCTAAATTGGGGCTGGGGTTATCCCCTAGATATAGATATTTAGTGGTTATCTTGCACTATAAGTCCTGTTTATGCTAACAGAGTGCAAGTGCTGCACAAAAGCATGCTTACCAAGAGTGTAAAATTAGCCCTGTGCTGTTGGGTGTTGCCTTTAGGCCAATGAAAGGAGAGAGAAAGCAGTTGCGGGAGATATGGCAGAAAGTATTTGGCAATGTAATCGATTGCAGATGGCAAGCCGTCGGGTGGCTCGTTTGGTCCACAGTGGTTCTTTGTGATGGGCTAGGCTGCAATAATCCAACAGGACAAGGCTGTTTTTCGGGTGTATGCCTGTGTGTTTATGCTGGCACCTCTAATATCACAGCGCTAAGCTCAGTAGCCCCACAGGAATCCAGACACACAAGGGGGAGCAGGGTTCCAGGCACAGAGGGGAAACTGTATCAGTATGAGACTGTGTGGCTGTGTATGAGACTATAAAAATAATACACTAAATGGAAAAATGGATAAAAGGTTACGAGAGTGTTTATGACTAACACAAGTGAGACTAGGTCACTGCAGCAGCCATAGAATAGATGAAACAATGTAAACTAGAATTACCCCCCCTTGCGGTTGTATGTCTTCGCCCAACCAGTCAAGTTGCAGTTTACATCCCATGTCTGTCCAGTAGAGCTGCAATGATTAACCCTAAGAGCCCTAAGGGATCGTCTACGATACGGTACCGTACGAAACAGCACCTCTGATTAATATTTAGATAATTTGATAAGGGTTTAATTTAGCCACTTACCGATTTTTCCTGCTAAAAGCTAAGGTGTTAGCCATCACGGGGGTGTTTTTGCTGTCTTTGTAGTCTTTACAGAAGGTTTTCTATCCAGCCTGGAAGTTGTGCCTCTTTTCGGAGTTGTTCAGCAATAAATCCAAACGCTTATATCCAAGATTTATCCACTTGATGTCCATAATTTATCAATTTTCCGTCATTTTTGCCGCTAGCTCGATGCTAGCTGCCATTTTGAATATCCCATGATGCTTTGCGAGATTGTGTTGACGTCTTTCAACCAATGGGAAGGCAAGTCCGTCATACAAAGAGTTTATGGAGTGGAAAGATAGATCACTCCAGCGAATCCGAGCGAGAACAAAGGCTATAGAGTGGCAAGATAGGTTATAGAGTGGCAGTCTATTACCGTTCTACAGAGAAGAATGTTTTGAGATGTGGCACACATTTGGGCCTTTTTGAAGAAATGTAAATAGTTTGTCCTTTTACATGAGTTATAATGTTCATTATGTTTATTTTTGCACTGCATGACTCCAAATATATAGGAGAACTGATTTAGAACATTGCTGTGTGTGTGATTTCAATAAATATGACATTATTATTTGATTATTGGCATAAGTGAGTCATGAGGGCAAAAGCGTCTGGACTTTTTTTGAAAAAATGTATATATTTTGTCAACTGTATAAGTTATAATGTTTATTTCTTCACAGTGTGACTCCTAATACATATGTGAACTGATTTAGACAGGAGATTGGCTTAGCTTTTATTGATATGTATGTGATATCAATACATATCTGTGAGATTCATGTTCCGTTTTATTTATTTATTTGTCTTTAAGGTCATAAAACCTTTTTTTACATTCAAGTGACCTCACTGCAGCACAAATATTCTAATAGCCCAGTTTTTCCTGAAAAAAAACGATGTTCATAAATTGACTGTAGACAACAGGGTTGATGTTTTACAAGCTTTTTTAGAAAATAAAACCAGATGGACAATGAACTGTAAAAAATGACCTTAGGCATCTGAGCGTTAATCGATTAGTTGTCAACTATTAATTTAATCGCCAACTATTTCGATAATCGATTAATGTTTGAGTCATGTTTTATGGAAAAAGTCAAAATTCTCTGATTCCAGTTTCTTAAATGTGAATATTTTCATAAGTTGTGGACGTGTGTTCGGACCGGCCAGCCTAAAACAGAATGCCGTCCACTGCTAGGCATAAAAAGTGATATGATTTGCACTCTTGGATAAGCGCCAGACTTTTGTGAATGTGTCAGTTAACAGATTAATAAATACACATATGTCATCGGTTGCTCATTAAAACAGAGTGACGGTGTGGATCAAGCAGCCAGTCAGTGCGACACACAGCTGTGCAGCTAGCTGCTTTTGTCCACGGCCTGCAGTGGGTTAGAACGGTGTGGCTTGTCAGTGAGGGGGCAGTGACAGCATCACTCAGGTAACCCTATCTGTCGTGCTGAGGCTTCTGGCATCAATGCTATGTGTCTCTCATGACAACACTATCCAAGAACGAGGTTAGTACACGACAGAGGCTCTCTACCTTAAATCATCTCACCACAACCTCTCTCAGTTACACGACCGTCTCAGACACTCACACAGATGCACACGTACGGCTATGGCAGCTAAGAGTGTTGACTATTGAGTGAACACACATACAGCTGCAAAGATGAATCGATTAGTTGTCAACTATTAAATTAATCGGCAACAGTTTTGATAATTGATAAATCGGTTTGACTTATTTTTTTACGAAAAGAAGTAGAAATTCTCTGATTCCCAGCTTCTTAAATGTGAATATTTTCTAGTTTCTTCACTCCTCTGTGACAGTAAACTGAATATCTTTGAGGTTGTGGACAAAACAAGACATTTGAATACGTCATCTTGGGCTTTGGGAAACACACTAACCTGGATACTCAGATGTTTCACCTTTAGGTCTTGAAATAAATACAATACTCGGATGCAAAAGTGTTAGGTGATTTAGTCTTCTAAACATTCATACTTATTCTGTGATTTCAGCCAAGCCTCTGAAATCCATCAACCTGTAATATCTAAAAAATGTGTCAACTGAGGATAAAAAAGCATTTTACAATGCCAAGATTCCAGGTTCTTTCCATAAAATAGTCACATACATATGCAAGAATACTGACACACGACAGCTTTCCTAGTTGTGGGCCTGTCCAGGTTGGGTAGGAAAAGTGTCTGCGTGAACATGTGGGGAGGAACGAAAGCATAAATCAGACCCGATGTATGACCCCACTAACAGAAATATGATTTTATCGTGCTTGAACTGCCCAGCTGTCTGCCATTAAAGACACATCTGCCCGCGTGTCTGTGCGCGTGTGTAAGACAAGAGTGTGTCTGCAGTACACTCATGCAAGCATGTTTTAACAGGCTTCCCCCATTTGTCTGAAAGTCATCTCTTGAACATGTAGCCAGTACACACACACACACACACACACACACACACACACACACACACACACACACACACACACACACACACACACACACACACACACACACACACACACACACACACACACACACACACACACACACACACACACACCCTCCACACCTGTCTTGTCACTCAGGCCCTGGGTGTGCCCTTCACCAGCCTTCACTGTCCCAACAAGAGGCCTCATTTCCCAGGGAAGAGCTCTGTAGTTCCAGGCCTCCCCATCTGCGCGCGCACACACACACACACGCGCGCGCACACACACACACACATACACGCGCACGCACGCACCACACACACACACACACACACACACACACACACACACACACACACACACACACACACACACACACACACACCACCCTGGTCCCAGCCCCCTTCAGTCTGCACAAAGCCCCCATTGTGAGGTACAATGCTGGCCGCCCCCTCTGCCTTTCCCCTGTACCCTCTGCTCCGTTCCCCCCATAACTCTGTCCCTTCTGCCCCATCTTGCTTTTGCCTGACTCCCTTGTTCCTCCCTACTCTCTCTTCTTTATTCATAAATCTCTACTACCAATCCTGTTGATTGTGTCTGTAGGGGTCTGGCCTCTTTTATCATAGCTTAGCCTTTTCCCCCCACTATCCCCTTCAATATTAAAGCCTTCAACATTCCCTCCTCTCTCTCTCTCTCTCTCTCTCTCTCTCCTCCTCTTGTCTCTCACAGCTTGGCCCTCCCTCTCATTTCTGTATTCCAAGACATTTTCCGCTTCTCTGACTGTTGTGTTACCCCATATATCCCCTTCTTGCTCTGCTGGATAAGAGACATTTCATATCTAGGAGTATCTGTAGTTCATATAAGGCAGGATTCATGATGGTTACTGGACACAAATACAGAGTATGACACTCTCTGCAGGGGTGTTTATGTTATTACAGTATGTCTTTATGAAAATTCTAGTCATTTAAAACCATTAAACTCTACTTTTGCTGTGGGTTTTTACTGCTCTGTGACAAACTTTATCACAGTCTGTCTGACAGTGCTAGTCTCTAGCACTGTGCTATATTTTTAGTGAAATAGCTCCTAACACTGCAGGATTGCCTATGTCTCTCCCTTATTTTTAGTCTAAGGTCTCTTCATAGATAAAGAGAGTATTATTTCCGAAAGGGTTAAATGAATGCCATACAAAACGCTGTGTATTTACTGGACCTACTTGTCTTGTTTGATGATATCCACACCAGACGAAGGACCTTGCAAGTTGCTGTGGAGCAAATGCAATTTGCACCCCATAAGTATATCAACACAAAATGTTTACGTTTAACTATATAACTCACATGCTCACATTGATTTTACATTCATTCGGCTTAGATGGTGCCCAAAACGGTGGGGTAATGTTGTCAGCGGTGACCAGTTAAAGGTGCCAGTGTATTGAGGGGAGGCCAGCCTGCACACACTGCAGCAATTAAATCCAAATGTGGCTCCTCTTCCTGTTTATAACCCACTATTTAGCCCATTTTCAAGTATGTGGTCAAACAGTACAGACTGCATTTATACCTGGCCGAGATCTGATCACAGCGCACGCAAGACCACCTCCAGATGTGGTCTGGCCGATCCAATCACATTCCAATCAAATGTGTTCTGTGTGCGTTTACATTTTGCATTAAAATGCATTTCTCTTTATCCAGATACAGATCACATGTTGATGCCAAGTGTAAATTAGGTATGAAGCACAAAAGGCTGCAAAATTAGCATGTTGGTGAAAGCTCAGTTTAATGCTCTACACCTGAAACACACAGTAGTTCATGTTTTCTGTGTGAAAGATGTGCATGAATGTGGACTTACATTCATCCTTCTCACACTTCTAACAACCACATACCTGCGCTTAAGCAGCAATGTCAGAAAATTATGCTATCCACACGTCACACCTCACCCTTCTGTGAGAAATAAGTGGCTTTGCTTTGTCTTTTTTCAGACATTTTTCAACATGTTGTGCCTACAGTGCCATCTGTGTTGCTCCATAACCTTGACTATAGGGTGGAGTTTTTTTTAGATTATTTTTTGGGCTTTTCCACCTTTAATGGACAGGACAGGTGAGAAAGGGGAGAGAGAGAGGGGGGAAGACATGCAGGAAATCGTCACAGGTCAGAGTCAAACCCTGGACCTCTGCGTCGAGGCATAAACCTCTAAATATATGTGCGCCTGCTCTACCCACTGATCCAACCCGACCACAGACTGGGCACTAATCTAAAGAAATCTCACTGTAGTATGTGTTTTTCCAATCTATCATTGCCAAGCTGCAAACCAAATTCTGTCAATTAAATGTTGCCTTGCCTGTTGGAAAAGTGTACACACATACGCATAATGTTTGTCGTGGTTGACGCTTTTGAAGAGAGCTCTGCTGCTATACAGTATATGTGGTATGTCTGAAGCTATCTGTGGCATTCAGCTCAGAATATAATGACCAGATGAGACCCTGTGGTTTCTTGAGTAAGCTCAGATACAGTAACACGACTGTGCCACCTGAGTGTAAATCTGCCTAATCTGTTTTCCTGAGAAACAACAGCATGAGCCAGAAACAGACAACTAACTAATTAAATGAGAGGGGGGGGGGAAATTAATGAAAACTGGAAAACACACTAACAAAAAACCATACACACAGACGCAGGGAATCTGGAAATCTGCCAAGAACTAAAGCCTTGTGGTCTAGCTGGTTGAGGGGTGAAATAAGAGAAAATGAGGACACACTGTTGTCAGTTAAACAGAAGCTTAACCATGGCAACCCTGGCTGTATCCTGACGTGGAGGAGTGATGAGAAGGTGGACATTCCACACACTTGTCCTCCTGTGTTTCCTGATCAGAGGAGGAGAAGGAAAGAACAAAGCAAACTGAGCCACCACAAAGCTTCCAGCAGGGCTGCGGTTTGTATTTTTCATGTTAAGTGAAAGGCGACCAAAATGCCTTCAAGGATGTGGGGGAATTTTCCTCTTCAGTGTCTTCCAAGCCAGAACATTCGGGTTGAAAAGAAAGAAAAAGAGAGACTGAGGAGACTGAACAAACTAGTAAGTAAAGCAAAGAAAAGGGTGGAAATGAGAGAGGTCAGCTGCTCTGTTCACTGAGAGGAGAAAGAAAGCAACAAAAGAACGGTAGGAGATGCTAAATAGTTAGCCACAGCTTTGGAGAGTTAAAAGACACGGACTGAACAGGACATTAGCCACATTAAATAGCAGTGTTGTAATACTCAAGACGATGATATCGTCTAGGTTAAGGTGGTCTTGACTGCAACAAACTGAAGGAGATTCAGTCAATAACAAACAATAGTCCCTCATTGCTTCCACCTAAAACACTGTCACTCACCAAGTGACACCTCTATTTGAGATCCCAGGGGAGGGTTATTTTGGGCGCACACACAGATACACACACACAGGTACCCATGGTGACGCTCGGACGACTACGACAACTTGACGGTGACTCAGCTTGCGGAATTTAGCACAGCATGGTATGGAAAGCTGGGACAGTGGTGACCTCATTCCACTGGCTGCTCTGCCCCCCCCGGCCCCTTGTGAGGGACAGCAGTCCGAAAGAATGAACACTGCCGACAGGGAAAAGGGGGTCAGGGAAAAGAATGGTAGCACAAGAGAGGTGTCCTATATCCAGACAAACATCTTGAATGGTGATAATAGGATGGGAGGAGGGTGTGTGTAAGATTCTTTGTATGTTTGTGCTTCTGAGTAAAGCTAGATTTTGATGATTCGAGATGGGTCTGTCTGCAGACTGTAAGATAGGAGGCGTAACTTGAAGTTGTCCAAACCACACGAGATGTCAAAACGATATGTTGTCTGCAAACCTTTGTCGGGCAAGACTGGTACAAGTCTGTGTGCAGACCTCTGAACAGAAACATCTCCACATTACTGTGGATTAGCGTCCCCTGATTTTAGACCCAGCACTGCCGCTGTTTGGCTCATTTTCTGTAACCAGTGTAGCATGAAAGCAGGGCTGAATTAGCAAGCTAGCTAACTATCCAGCCGCTAAATGAATAAAACTGATCAACTCATTGCTTCATACACACACTCTAGTCACAGCGTAGAGAAAACACATTCTTATCCCCAGATGAGTGACAACTTCGTCCGGCTCATTTTCAGAAACCAATGTAGCATGAAAGCATGGTGGAATTAGCAAGCTAGCTAACTAGCCAACTGCTAAATAGGGTAAAATTGAATTCAATGCTTCATACACACAATCTTGTTACAGATGAGCTTTGTCCAGCTCATTTTCTGTAACCAGTGTAGCATGAAAGCATGGAGGACTTAGCATGCTAAGCTAGATAGCTAACATAGCTAAAATGATGCAATTCCGCATAGCATCCAATCACAAGGATGCGTCGAGGCAACGAGTACTAGCCAATCACAGCTTGAAGCGGGCGTAACTTGAAGGGTCTTGCAGGCCGCAGTCGGCCTCACTTGGATGATTCAGTACAACTTTAAGACGGTTTGGGCAACATTAGCACCATATACCAGGGCAGCTTGATTATGGAAAAAATCATAATCATGAATATTTTGGTCAATATTGAAATCATGAATATTTAATACGATTACTCATTGACTTTTGGAAAGATTATGCAATTACTGAATTAAAAAAACAGT
Source organism: Sander vitreus (assembly GCF_031162955.1). Lineage (NCBI taxonomy): Eukaryota > Metazoa > Chordata > Actinopteri > Perciformes > Percidae > Sander > Sander vitreus. Next base: position 26,312,778 of record NC_135869.1, on the reverse strand, counting down.
GAAAACACTTTTCCCATTTGAACTTTTTTTTTTCATTCAGAACACAAGACAAAATAAGACTTTACTTGCAAAACGTAATGTGCAAAATAATAGTTCTTCTTGATTTTTCTGTTTTTGTGATCCTTAAGAGGCCAAAATAATAATTGCGATTCAATTTTCGATTAATTGCACAGCCCTACACCATATGATACTTAACAAATAAAGTTTCCCAGACATTTTGGGCTCTTATCTTCACATGAGACACACTTTAAGGTCCTGAACCAAACTATGAAAATCTATGTACTATGTGACATGTGGTCCACGCTCTGGAACTCCAGTCAAAGTCTCAGCGGTGTGGAGACCCAGCCAGCTGACATCTGAGCCCAGAACACAACCTGAGGGCATGTAATGACAGGGAGCCTCCAGCACATCAGTCAGACACACAAACCCTGGAGCTTCACAGCTGCAGAGGTCAACCAGACAATCAGAGAAAATGTCACATCAAGACTGAAGGATGTTGGGACGAACAGAAACTAAAAGCCAAGGGGAACATTGGCAAACAAGCTATTTAAAGAATCAAATCATTTATATGGGAAACAACATTCAGGAGAAACAAAAGCGAGAAACTAATGCTGTCGTTTCACAGTTTGACAGTGATGGCACACAGCAGAGAGGCTAAGGCTGTCTAAACACTGATAGACTGGGATAAAGGTTCTGCTTATCACAGCAGTTCTTCTTCAAAAACAACTAGTCAGAGCCAAAGTGGGTCTCAGTCCTATTTCTTGTAGCTCTTTACTAGGGCTGCATGATATTAGGAAAATATCTAATTGCAATTATTTTTGACTGATATCGCGATTGCGATATGATTCACGATATTGGAGGAAATGATCATTTTTGTATCATTATTCTCATTTTCATTGAAAAATATATTTTAAAAAAAATGATTGAAGTGTGATTTTTTGCGAGGATCTGTACCAAACAAAGATCTTTTCTTTAGTCTGTAGGATAGGATTTGTAGGCCGGGACGTCTCTGCAGCTCCACAACACTTCATTCAGAATATTAAACACATATTTTGCCTTTAACAAATGTTGCGTTCCCCTGCGATTTGGATATTGCACTAGTTGATATTGCGATTTCGATAAAATTGCGATTAATTGTGCAGCCCTAGTCTTTTTTTTGTCACTTGTTACCGATGTTTTTGTCAAATTTTTCCTGCATTTCTTTTTGGACGTTTTGTTTTTGTTTTTTCCTCACGTTTTTGAAGCTATTTCTGACATTTTTGTCACTATTTTCAACGTTCTTTTATCAATTCTTTCTCCAAATGCTATAAAATTGAATAAAAAACCCAAATTCAATGAAAGTACTGAACTGATCTTTTATTTCACTTATGAAGAGCAATGGTTGTTTGGAACCATCCACATTATTTTTTGGACAATTTGGTTGAAAGAAACCCAAATTTCTGATATAGAAACGTTTGACCCAAGGACAACAGGAGGGTTAAAAAAGTAGTACATAAATCAATATTTTAAAATTTGACTGAAAGAGACAATTATATTGTTAACAGTTATTTCTGAGACAACTAATTGTGCAGTAAAATTTGGAATTGCTACTGCTCTACGTGAGCGTATAATGTAAACGGAAAACAAGCTACACTCGAGTCTGCAACAGCTGCAGGACATGGACCAGCTCAGCAGTGTGTGTGCAGGATGAAGACAACTCTTCATCTTCAGTGCAGCAGCTACAGTTAAAGACAAACTGAAGACTGACAGTGGTTGACGCCGTCTTCTCTCTTTGCCTCCGCATCTCTTTCTGTTTGCTTCTCTCTCTCTTTCTCATTAAATCCCTTTGTCACAGGGCATCAGCTCTCACCACCCACACTATTAGGAGTTTATAGAACACGTTACTCTTATCTGAAACACAGAGAGAGGCTGTTGTCCCGCTCTGCTGGCAGTATACGCCCGATATACTGCAGGAACCAAATATAGACCATCAAAATAAATTATCACAAATCCACAAGGAAAATATAGTATATAGTCTATGATTTTCAAACTAAAAAAACAAACAAAGCTTTTAAGAGACACAAAACAAGGATGTAGGGCTGGACAAATCTATCCTTCTTAAATAATGACGTTGCTATGAATTGAACTGGAATTTGAACTTGCGTGCTTGGAAAAAAGTTACAGTGGTTTAAAAGAAAAAAAAGCTTTGGAGAAATGTATGAGGAAGACAGAGCCAGAAAGAAAAAACATTTAACAAAATAAAATAAGCATACCATACTCGCCAATAATACTGAAAACAAGCTGCGTATGAACAATGCAACTGAACACTTCAATCCTAAATCCTTTGTCCGGTGTGTACAGTGTTAACGAATGGTGTCATGCACCGGCCTCATGCAGTTACCAATTAACCAAATGACACAACCTGCCAGATGGTTAGCCTTGTACTTGACCCCCTTCAACGACAGCAGACCTCTCAGACGGTTGTGGCTAGAAGGGATACAGCTATGTAGAGCTGGGCAATATATTGATATTATATCGATATCATGATATGAGACTAGATATCGTCTTAGATTTTGGATATTGTAATATGGCATTAGTGTTGTCTTTTCCTGGTTTTAAAGGCTGCATTACAGTAAAGTGATGTCAATTTCTGAACTTACCAGACTGTTGTAACTGTTCTATTATTTACCTTTACCCACTTAGTCATTATATCCACATTACTGATGATTATTTATCTAAACTCTCATTGTGTAATATATTTTGTGAAAGCACCAGTAGTCAACACTACAATATCGTTGCGGTATCGATATCGAGGTATTTGGTCAAAAATATTGTGATATTTGATTTTCTACATATCGCCCAGCCCTACAGCTACGGAGTTTAGCCGAGCCAAGAAAAGAAAAAAAAAAAGTTTAGGCACCAACACGACTAATTAAGTTTAGGAAAAAGATTGTGGTTTGGGTTAAAACACTACCGAGGAGCGAACACGTGTTTCCTGGGTGAAAGTATTAAAAGTATATTATTATATTAGATTGGATTTTGCAAGATTTTGCTTAATGTCTAGCCCGAGCGGTATCCCTTCTGGCCACAACCATGCCCCCACAAACACTCAGCCTTTCCGCTGATTTGTCCTCTGAGACCCAGGAAGGATTTTAACTATAGGCCGCCATTGTAAAAGACAGATTGTAAAACTCCTGCCAGGACACCTCCAACTGCAAACAAGGTTGGTTATGACTCTCTCTATTCAGAATTTTTGTTTGAAAAACTCCCCTCGAACCCAATAAGTGATTTAAAAATCCTGTGGCCACCATAATGTAGGCGAGCTGGAACTCACAGGCTGGGCCAGTGGGACAAACACTACTGTACATATTCAGTGGTCACATATCACGGAAGTAAACCCGGAAGCTTGGACACTTTTTGGCAGATGCGCCACTGAGCAACTCTCATAGGGATACAAGGGGCTCGGCCATTAATGTTGCATCCAGGTCTTATAAAACATCCATGGCCACAACCCTCTCAGGCATAATCAATGATGTCACATCTTCCCTGACCTTGTGACCTTTCACACACTTTCTTCACACACTAATCTCCTGGGCTATGCAGCCAACCCCCATGCTGCCAGCAAAGTGAGCTAAACTCCCTGCCAATGAGCAGGACACACAGCAATGACTTAATAATTCTACAAGTAGCGTTGTGAAACTACGGAAGAGGATTAGGGCCACATGTAAAAAAAAATTTATTGAGTTCTGAGTTTAATGACTTAATGACTTTAATCTCAGAATTTTTCTTTTCAAAACTTTTTTTTAAGACTTTAAAGTCAGAAATTTGAGAAAAAAGTCAGAATTCGGAGGAAAAATTCTGAGATTAAAGTCAGAATTCTGACTTAAAAAAACATTAGAAACTAATATTTTTTTAGACTTTTAAAAAAAAAGTCAGAATTCTGACACATGAGAATTTCATAAACCTGGCTATGAAGACCAATAATAATCGTGTGGAGCTTTGTCTGTCATACCTTGAAGCATGCAGCGGTATGCTGACTCCGAGATGGCGTAGATGTGTGGAGGCATCTCGTGCCTCTTCTTCCCTCTGTACATCTCAATGATGTTCTCTGAATAGATGGGCAGGTTCTTGTAGGGGTTGATGACCACACAGAACAGGCCAGAGTATGTCTGTAATTAAACATACAAAACAGACAAACATGGGAAATCAACAAACGGTACGAAACACAGAGAGACTGCAGCTTAACATCAGAATCCCTTTATATTCAAGAAATATAAAAAACATCTGAAATATGCCATTGTTTTTTTTCACATCCTGCTTGAAAGAGGCAAAATACATTCTCTCTAGCCAGAATCTGAAGTGGATATAAAGAGAAAACACTACAAAGGAGCATGCGTGTTTCTAGCTGTCTGATCATCAAGCCTGCATTCTATCAGTACAGCGAGACCTGTCATTAACTACTTTTTAGGAGCTTACATCATCATAGCAGGGCATGCAACCCTGTGATAGATACAGAGCAGACTGATAGAGAGGGAGACAGACATCAAATGAAACCCTGAGCAGACTCTTGTCTCTTGTGCAGCAACAAATCCCCTGAGAGTCCTTGTAATAATATAATTATGATAAACTTTATTTCCATAGCACTTTTCTTATCATGGTTACAAAGTGCTTTTTCAGAAAGAAACAGCAGATAGAAACCAAGAACAACATAATAAAACAGCAATGACAACAATGAAAGAAAATACAAAAAACAGAGGTATCATAAAACACCCAAGAACATTTTTTATTGGCTAAGGCTGGTTGGGGGGGTGATAAAACCCAACAACATATTAAATATTCATAAATACTTTCCTATAAATTATACTTTAAAGAAGGAATTTAAAAGATGCTACAGATGTGGCGTGTTTGATTTCAATTGGCAGAGTGTTCCACAGTTCAAATCAAACACTGCACTGCACAATGTGAACAAAGAGTGTATAATTATTATAAAGACTCATGTTGCAGCAAATAGCTTTCACTGCAAGCCTACTTTCTGACTTGTGGTGTTGCATTCGGCTGAGTAATTAGCCAGGAGATTTTCTCCCAAGAGTGTGAGTGTGTGTGTGTGTGTGGGTATAAACACTACTCGGCTTTGCTGTGGGCTGAATCGACCAGGAGGCAGCCAGGCAGCCAGGAATGAGTGAGAGGCCCTTGTGGGGCAGTGTCTCTGTCTCATTCTGCGGATGCTATAGGGGCTTTGCATTCCCCCTATAGACGACACAGAGCTGCTTACCAGAAGTATGACTTTCATCACTGGCATGTTAGGCTCATCCTAGGGGCCTACACAAATGCTCATCTCTACTTATAAGGGGTGTCACCATTCTCCAAGTCCACGATTCAATTTCACTTTCGATTTTAAGGTCACGATTCGATTCAATTTTCCATTTCTTCCATTTTCATAAGAGCCACTAGATGGCAGAAGGGTACTTTACAACAACAGTTTGAGTTTCTCAAAGTTAACAAAGTGCAATTGAAAGCACCATTATTTTAACCAGGTGCACATGAACACAACATTAACGTTAGCTGTCTCCATGAAGCTCCCAGCTGAGCTCCTATAACCCGCGCCGCAGTTAGGAAACAAGAACGAGCTAATTAATGATAACATAAGCATTTTGACTGGTGGATGTCAGTTTTATCCTTCCTTCCCAGCCGCAGCCTGTCAATCCCACCCACTAACGTTACAGTCTCTCTACCGTAGCTCCGTGCCTGAAGATCTCACAATGTCTTGTTTGGCTCACTCTCGCTAACTTTATTGTTCATCAGACATGACGCGACAAAAGCATTTTGTTTTCACATGCGGGTAGGCCAAGGCAAGAAGGGCGAGATTAGCTAACGTTAGCCAACACATTTATAAAAAATACACATTTGAATAGTAATTTCAGCATTAGAATAGTATTGATTTTATTACTATTTGAATTATATTCAACTTCCAGAATTAATTCCAACAGCCCTAATTCAAAATGAAATCTGACGACTGGCGCAGTGAGTGTGAACGCAGCCTTACTCCCGCTGCCAATAAATGGCATCACACCGTAATACAGTACAGCCAATAACCAAATATGTAATATTTAGAAAAACTGTGTCCTAGACTGATCTTTTTCCATATCAAAGCATCAGACATAATTCATAATTAAAACAACATCCAAAGCTGAGTGAGGGCACCGTGCCACGAGTGACTCAGCAGCCATAGGTTCACAAAGAGGCCCCAGAGAGCAGATGGCATAGTGTAACCGTTACATAACAGCTCAGGTAGGAGACTCAGTCAGCACTGAGCAACTGATGCTCTGTAGCGCTGATACAGAAGAAAAGCAGAAAGGGGTAGAAAAAAGAAGGATGGGAAGGAGGCAGACTGAAATGAAGAGCGCAGCAATGATCCAGCTGACAGAGCTCCCTCAGGTCCAATCCAATTCAGAAGCAACTAACAGTGAATCGTGTTCTCAGCCTTTCTGTAAATTGCTCCCAACCTGAGGGGAGGAGAGAGCTGTGAGAGAGAGAGAGAGAGAGAGAGAGCCTGCTGAAATTCTAACGCTCTACTCTCCTTTTCTTTTCAAGAATAATGAAAAATGTACATCCCTTTTATCTAGAAACTGGAGCTGCAATAAATATGTGTTCTGTTCTCTTTGCTTCTACTACATGCAGCAATGTGTCAGCAGGGAAAGGCTGCAAAAAAACACCTGGACTGTCCCAGGCAGCTAAAGGGTTCAAGGGGGACATTGTAATTTGCTGCATCATGTCTCTATATGCATGATGATGATGCATAAACCTGAACTGAGCACTAAACAAGCAGTCACTAGAGTTGAAATGGTGCATCGGTGTAAGGTCAGTTCATTTATTTTTTTCATTGCTTGGGAAACATAATCTGATCTCTATGAATAACAACAGTGGATGAATTTGACTGTGGCTATTATCTAAGTTTAACTTAGTACAAGTAAGTATCTAAGTTAGACTTTATTAATCGCCCAATCGAGTAAAAATTAGGGCTGCGCAATTAATCGCAATTTTATCGAAATCGCAATATGGACTAGTGCAATATCCAAATCGCAGGGGGGCGCAATATTTGTTAAAGGCAAAATGAGTGTCAAACCATTCTGAATGAAGTATTGTGGTGCTGCAGAGACATCCCAGCCTACAAAAACAAAAACATCTTTGTTATGTACAAATCCTCGCAAAAATCACACTATAATCATTTTCATTTTTAATATTTTTCTATGAAAATAATAATGGTACAAAAATGATCATTACCCTCCAACATCGTGAATCATATCGCAATATCAGTCAAAATAACCGCAAATAGATATTTTCCTCAACAGGAAAAGAGAACTAGTTGCATGCTTGTTGCAACGCTGCTTCCCCTCCAAGAATTATTGTGACAAATCTTGCATGATAAAAGACATTTGATACTACTGTTGCCAGCTAGCAGAGAGCATACGGCCAACTCAACACCGCCTGCCACACCGCAAGGAAAGAGGTGATATTTCCACTGTGAAATCAGATCCAGGGGAGGGGATGGCGTGGCCTAGTAACAGCTGAGCAACACATAGGCAACAGCAGACACAACAGCCGACCCCATCTGCCATCTCTGATCAGTCAGGCAGCGTGCCCACGTGGATAGGCCCCTTCGCCACTGCAGAGCCCGGAGAGGGCACTCTGGGTGCAGAGGCAGCCTCAGTGCCATCGATCTGTGGGGAGGAGACCTTGACCATTCCCTTGACAGCACTTTGCTCTGGTGATTTCATAACAAATGTTTTCCGAATACCTCAGACTGGGCTTTTATATACACTGGGACACATGGTATTATATTATACACCGACAGCAGGAGGACACCTTCAGCGTTTCTCCAGCTTTAATAAGTTGGAAATTCTGGCTCACTGAATTTTTACAGCAGGGTGGGCCATTAAAACCAATACTGCAGTTCATTTAAATGCAGTATGAATCAGTGGCATTCTATTTCGATGCATACTCATACTCAGGAATTCATGCTCGTGTCTGTCAGAATCATGGTGACAAGAAAAGCAAACAGAATGTCAAAGGTTACATCAGGGTCCTGATAATGTCCTGCAGAAAGAGAGACCACATGTGGCTTTAATTCAAGCACGTAAATAATCTCTGTGCATGACTGTGCATTTGTGTTTTTACATTTACCTGTTGCCCTGAAGCAGATCCAGCATTAGAAAATACAACAGTTTTGAGTAGTAAATGGGACAAGTTTGCATACATCTAGCATTTGGAGAACAAAAATATTCAAAATGGCACAAAAAAAAGAAATACGATGAGGTCAAGATTAGATCTGTAACGATTAGTTGACTAATCGATCAGCAAAAATGGCAGAAAACACTGTTTTCAGCCTCTCAAATATGGAGATTTCCTGCTCTTTTCTGTTTTATTTCATAGTAAACTGAAAATATTTGGGCTGTGGACTGACAAAACAAGACATTTAAAGACATTTAAGAAACTGGGATTTTCTCACATTTGATAGACGAAACAATTAATCGAGAAAATATTGGGCGAACTAATTGATAGTGAAAATAATCGTTAGTTGCAGCCCTAGTCAAAATGCAAGAAAGAAAGACAAAAAGTCCATATCATTATAGTCCAGGATCAGTGAGGCAGGGAAGAGGAGTGGAGCAGAGAGGGAGTGTGGGAAAGAGGACGAGTTAGTGAAGACAGGATGGACACTGAGCAGCAGCAGAGCTGAAGTGGGCGGCAAGAGACAGACAGACGGACGGCCTTTTTGCCATGGAAGAATGCTGAGGCTTTCTGACAGCTGAGGCTTATCTACCGACACAAAGACCTGCTTGTAGCCCCGCTAGTGTGGCGTAGCCTTGTGTGTAGCACTGCGGTTAGCCTGTGATTCACCGCCTCACAGATCGCAGCAAGCTGCTACAATAAATGAGTTCGCTCAACAGGCCGAGTAACTTCACACAGATGGAGACATCATAATCACGTTTTCCATTATTACTAAGGGCCTTAAATTGTATAAAAGTCCGTAAATAGTGTGCAAGGTTGACAGTGCAGGCTAGTGAAAGCACTTCCTAGCCTAGAAATCTAGACCACCCTTGCGGCAGCAAATGTTATTTGCAGCCAGGGTCGTCTAGCAACTTTCCGTTGGCTTGCGAGCTGGAAAAACCAAACTAGTATGGTGACTTTTTTTTCAGAATTTTGGAACCAAGTTGGTACCAAAGTACCGGTTGACATCCCTAAACCGAACTGAAGTACACTTAGAAGCGAAACAAGACCCCTGTTTTTAAGCGGACTACAGTTCGGCTGTTTGGTTTGCACCAGAATTCAAATGAGCTTTCACACTGCCCTAAACGAACCAGACTATCCAACGAAATGTTTCAGGGTTAGGTTAAAACCATAGCTTAAAGGTGCTCTAAGCGATGTTGGGTGACGTCACTTCTTGTTGACGTTCGAAGTACTGTCAAACAAAACGGAGGCTAGCTCTCCCCTCCCTCCTCCTCATCCCGTCCCCTCCCCCGTTATGTTTGGTGGTGCAGGTTGGCCAGTTTGTTTTTGTTGCCGTTTGTGGAGCCTGGGCTGTCTACAGAGGACAGGCAGCTCGCGGATAGTGAGGAGATGTTTGCTGCATGTGACAAAAAATGTTGTAGCCTAAAAAATGCATGACATCGCTTAGAGCACCTTTAAAACAGATCAAACCTGCTCAGGTGTGAAAGCAGCATTTAGGGTTGATATATGTTTAAGTGGCAATAAGTATGATTTTTGTTGATAATTACCTTAATATGTGTATGTGTGTATGTGTGTGTGTGTGTGTGTGTGTGTCAGGGGGTTTGATAGAATAGTTGGGTTAGTACCATTGACTGATCTAGTTTGGCAGGTGCTGAGTCTGACTTTGAAATTTCAATTTGGGGGCCATACTCCACTACATTCACTTACATTTTCAAATGTTTAACAATGGAGGACAAAAGCAAACGACATAACATCGCTAGAGATGTCAACTGTGCCCATTATTTGTTTTAATTACAAAGGGATGGAGAGCCCCTTTTAATATCTGAAAGTGAAGTGAGCTATGGACTGCACAGCATGCATGCCCAGTGAAACCAAACCTTAGAAAAAAGGTAAAGATTTACATAAAGAATTGGTGTGGACTGGCCTCATCTTTTAGGAGACTCTAACAGATGCTGATCATACTATGATTCAGATATGGAAGTCGACAAAGAACACAGCATGGGGGAGGCATTATATAATGTCTGCAGTAGATGTAGCTGAGCTCTGGGGGGGTAAGTCAAATACACTGAAAAGCGTTCAGAAATTCTCTTCCTGATAGAAAACCAACACTGTCAGACACATGTTTTCAATTTCTCTTAGCCAAGGGGCATATTTAAAGGCTCCAAAGCCAATTCTGAACCACGAAAAAGAGGAACCCATGACACTTTGGTATGAGAGAGAAAATTAAGAAGGGGGAACAGAGGGACTGGCATGTCAATTCAAGACATATGGGATATTAATAATACCACTCTTAGGCATTCAGTTCTTACTATGTGACTAAACTGAAACTCACCTTTTGACTTAAAGTCTTATGTAAAACCCATACTGTACACGTGTAATGCATTAACAAATGGATAGACTTCATCTGTCAGTGTCAGTGTTGATGCTGTATCATGTCTTGTGAGGAGGATAAATTATAAGTGCATCCATTTCCCCCTGCAGTCCCTGAACCAGTGTCTCAGGTGATAACCAACCCACATTCTATTCCTGGAAAACATGTCACTAAATGGGTCAAGATCACTACTAGAACATCACAGCAGCTCCATCTGTAGTGAAACTGGATTATGGGGACGGTGGCAATGCAGTGGCACGGACCACTACGAACGTTATTATTATTGAAGTATTGGGTCTTTTCATAAAACTGGGCTGTCGAATGGTGCAAACATTCTTTTTAACGGTGCTACATGGCCAGAGAAAAACAAAACGAGAAAAGGGGCTGTGGTACCTGTGTGTTTACTTTACACCGTTTGGCGTTAGCTAAACAGTGTAAAGTTTGACTGTGTTTTACTGTATTTACTGTTTTACTGTATTTAGGATACCGAAATCTGGTGCCACTGATATGTCTGCGCTTCTCTCTGATGCTCTGAAACAGACGATACAGGCAACAGAAACACCGCTGCACGTGACGCTAGTTAACACAATACCCGACAGCAGCTAACGTTAGCCTACCGCTAGCTAGTTAACACTATACTCAACAGCAGCTAACGTTAGCCTACCGCTAGCTAGTTAACACTATACTCAACAGCAGCTAACGTTAGCCTACCGCTAGCTAGTTAACACTATACTCAACAGCAGCTAACGTTAGCCTACCGTTAGCTAGTTAACACTATACTCAACAGCAGCTAACGTTAGCCTACCGCTAGCTAGTTAACACAATACCCGACAGCAGCTAACGTTAGCCTACCGCTAGCTAGTAGCTGGATTAAACACGGTTAAAATGCTGACAGCTAACGCTAAACAGTGTAAAGTTTGACTGTGTTTTACTGTAGAGGATTCAACACCGGGATGTAACAATCTGCAGCTGCCGTCAGAGAAACAACACAGACGGTGAAAAAAAACAAAAAAAACAACAAAAAAAACACAGCCGGAGTGTTCAATGAAACTGGTAAACTACAGCCTCGTGGTGCATTTGAAGTTATTGTAAATGTCCTGGTTGTTGTTTTTGTTTTCCAGATGGGAAAAGGACATTTACAATAACTTCAAATGCACCACGAGGCTGTAGTTTACCAGTTTCATTGAACGCACCGTCTGTGTTGTTTCTCCGACGGCAGCTGCAGATTGTTACATCCCGGTGTTGAATCCTCTACAGTAAAACACAGTCACACTTTACACCGTTTAGCGTTAGCTGTCAGCATTTTAACCGTTTTTAATCCAGCTACTAGCTAGCGGTAGGCTAACGTTAGCTTCTGTCGAGTATAGTATTAACTAGCTAGCGGTAGGCTAACGTTAGCTGCTGTCGGGTATTGTGTTAACTAGCGTCACGTGCAGCGGTGTTTGTGTTGCCTGTATCGTCTGTTTCAGAGCATCAGAGAGAAGAGCAGACATATCAGTGGCACCAGATTTCGGTAGCCAGGGTTGGCAGGAAGAAGATTTTTTACAAGTAAATGTTCCAATTAATAATCCAGGCAGAACATTCTCGTCTCCCTCCTTCATTTTACAGTCCAATGGTGCTAGAACGGCTCCGGGTCAAACGTCAATATGGAATGGATAAATCTGCGTTATTTTTTCTCAGATTAATTAATCGAAATGAACGCGTTTTTTTGACAGCCCTAATATATATATATATATATATATATATCTATATATAGCTCTGATATCTATCTATATATATATATATATATATATCTATATAGATAGATATCAGAGCCTGTCCAAACTACTTTACAAGCCAAGGTAAAAGTTGCTGGTGAACGCTTCCGCATGTAAGCAGCACTTTCAAACTGATCTATATTAGTGTGTACATGGCACAAGATTTCAAGGCTAAAAGACGAGATGAAAAAGTAATTCAGTTACCCTACATTTTGGGCCGAATTACATTAGTTTAGTCTTACACAGTGGCAATGTCACGGAAGTTAGAGAGAGAGGTCAAGCCATCGCTGTGATCAAACGAGGCAACCAGTAGGAGCACAGAGCAGGACAAACAAACTGAAACCTGTAGTGTTATGGAGGAGGCCTGCCTTTGGCCGAGGTGAGAGAGAGGCCATGGGGGGAAGGTAACCCAGGGGCAATAGGGAGACAAGATCCAGTGGAGGTAAAAGTCTGGCAATGGTTAAAAGATCTGCCACTCATACTGTCTGTCTGTGTGTGTGTGTGTGTGTGTGTGTGTGTGTGTGTGTGTGTGTGTGTGTGTGTGGGGGGGGGGTCAGGATTCATACAGAACAGCAAAAAGCTCAATGTCCTCTCTGTCCCCAAACAAAGATGGATAAAGATCAGATCTCACGTTCACACAAGAGTATAAAAGACAGACGGCTAAAAAGTTAAGACTAGTGTGCACACAAGCAGAAAAACTGCCCATAATTGCTAAATTATAACAACTAGGAGTGAAATTCAATATACATCTGTGAGAACCAGGGGATCTGTGAGTTAGGAAGGTATAGACTGTTACAAAAACACAGACATCTTTGAAGGTCTGTCACTCACGTATATGAGTCCCGAGTAGTAGCGGTCCTTCAGGTTGTGCAGTACAGACGCCTCATTCAGGCACGTGAGCTCGGCCATGTCTTCCACCTTGCTGAACTTGGGCGGGTTCATCTTCTGGATGTCATCCTTGCTGATCACTACTTTCTTCCCGTTCTCAGCCAGCTCCAACAGCATCTCCTCGCCACGCTCCTCCCGGATACTGGCCGCCTCAAAGCCATGGCGCTCAGAGGGGATCCACACCAGCTTCTTGGCCGTCCAGTCAGCCTGTGTGGCTGGGTTGTAAACCACAGCCCGGTCCACAAACAAGTACCGCTCTGGGTCCTCTTGCCCACTCCGATGAGACATCTTACCTGGGGTTTACCAGAGCAACGTGGCCACCTAGAACAGACAGAGGAGCAGGGATTGGCACCTTAGACATTACGTGTAAGATATGAAATATCAGAAACATAATACACACTAGAGCTGTCAATCTTCCTCTATAATACCATTCAAATTTCATTTGTAATTTGCTGCTCAAATGCAGCCTGTTATTAATATGTACTACACTACTCAGGCTTATGCATTGTCAATGCCACTAAGCATATGGTTGTTGTTACACGTTCTGTCCACTAGAGGGACTTCCAACATCAGCCTGGCCTTGAAGGGGACCTACGTCATGGCGCATTGCATTTCTGGCATGCCGCTCTCTGTTCACATTATTTTCCACCACACACACATCGACAAACACAAATCAACAGAGAACTCTGTAATGAAAATTATTTAACAAGTGTATTGAAGCGGCTCTGTTGTAAAGGCTAACGGTGCTCGGTTAGCACAATGACATCATGTTAGTAAGCACAGCCGAAACGATTTGTCATAAACTAATTAACATAGTGTTAGCCACGATGCTAACGGCATTGATAACTAAGCCAAACGGTGCTGTCACTACTATTTAAGTGATTTAAAAGCAACCTGTTACTTGCAGATTGTCACCTTACTGAGCTGTTAGAAGGTAATATATGAAGTCGAAGCTAACTCTGACAGCTGTAGGGCAGCTAACATTAACTTTAGCTGTCTCCATGAAGCTCCCAGCTAAGCTCTTCTAACTCCTGACGCAGTATGGAAACCAGAACGAGCTAACTATTGATAACATAAGCATTTTGGCTCGGTGGATGTCGATTTTAAAGTCATGTTAAAACTATTTCTCATCCTTCTTCCTATTTCCAGCCGCAGCCTGTCACTCCACCCTGTACTTGTACTTGTACCCTGTATTTTTTTACTATTTTAATTATATTCGTCTTTCGGAATTGGTTCCAACAGCCCTACTCAGTACGTAACGTAAGCTCACAATGCATTGTGTTTCTCACTCCCGTAACGGTCTGTTCATCAGACGTGACATGAGAGAAGAGGGAGATTAGCTAACGTTAGCCAACCTATTTCTAAAAAAAAATCCCATTTGAATAGTAATTTCAGCATTCGAATAGTATTGATTTTTTTACTATTCAAATTATATTTGTCTTTCGGAATTCGTTCCAACAGCCCTAATACACACCACATGTGCACTTTAAAATTCTCTAATAGCCCTCTACGTCTCACCCTCTGTGACCAGTACAGAGGGATAATAGTTTTTAACCTTCACTTTTTAGAGTGTCATATTTTGAGCAATCTTAATTCTTATTTCATTATGTAACTACACATATTTAAAGACTGAATGACCAATCATTACAAACAGATCACTATGTGTAATAGAAGGCATTAGAGCTGCAAAGATTAATCGATTAGTTTCCAACTATGAAACTGATCGCCAACTATTTTGATAATCAATTCATCTGTTTGTCGCTTTTTTATGAACATTCTCTGATTGCAGCTTCTTAAATGTGAATATTTTCTAGTTTCTTCACTCCTCTGTCTTTATTTGAATTTGTATTGACCAAACAACTAATCAATTAATCGAGAAAGTAATCGACCGATAAAGCGACAATGAAAATAATATCTTAGTTGCAGCCCTATAACAAATCACCTCCTCATATCTGGTGTAGGGCTGGGCGATAGGGAGAAAATCAGATATCACGACATTCTTGTCCTAATACCTCGATATCGATATTGCTGCGATATTCTAGGGTTGACAATTGGTGCTCTAACAAAATATCTTCACACTTAGATTTTAGATAACTAATCATCAGTAATGTGGACATAATGTCTAAGTGGGGAAACAACTAGAACAGTCTGGTAAGTTCAGAAAAGTACATCACTTTACTGTAATGCAGCCTTTAAAACCAGTAAAAGACAATACGTCATATCACGATATTACAATATCCAAAATCTAAGATGATATCTAGTCTCATATCACGATATCGATATAATATCGATATATTGCCCAGCCCTAATCTGGTGTAATAACAAAGTAATGCCCAGGACACACTGAGGAAGGGATACAGTATGTGCTGTATCCTTGAACGGTAACGGTAACGGTAAACTTGGACTACATTTTAAAACCCAGGTTTTAGTGTAGGTCTGGTGGTCAGCACGACTTCTCACTGGATGGGTCTGCACAATAGCAATGCGCATACTGCGTATGCTTAACAGCAGTCGTGAATGACATTAATAATATAGTCCCACATCGTCTAGAAATCTTGCGGTAAAGCAAATAACCCACTGTAACACATATCCGCGTCGTCCAGATAGTATCAACCTGCCAACCTGCATTTGTCTATACAGATGGTGGAGCTTATACAACAGCTTAGCTAAAATAGCACTTATTCTGTTCTCTATTATGAGTTTCATTACCTTTTATCTAGCGGGGAAGGGGTCAGCAAGCTGTGCTACTTCAAATTAAAAAAGTATGTTCTTAACTCACGAGCTAATTACCTAAATGATGACTAACGTCACAGTCAAACTAAGTTTCCAGAGAGACCTCCACGCATCCTCTATCCTGGACTCCGCTCCGTTTACCCACAGTGACTATTTCCCACACGCTCTCTCATCCCCGTCCTTTCGCGCGCGCGCTCTCACCCCAGTCCTCGCGGTGAACAATAATAATTAACTCACCTGGTGTAGTCAGCGAAGCAGCAGTCAGATCCTGTTCACCGAGCAGTCCGTGTTATGTCTCCCCCTGATGCGAGCCTGTGTACAACTAGCTGCTCCACACGACTGAACAGCAGGCACGTATTGGGGCTTCGGTATGCACCACAGCAGGCACAGTGCTATCTCTACACTGGGGCCCCTCCTAAACCGAGCAGACTTGACCGCTGCTGTGCCCGCCTACGATGGACTGTGCTCACATAGAGAGTGACCATGCAGATGAATACAGCACTGTGACACCCTCTGGAGTGATTCACCCGAGCAGAAATGTGGGTCGTGTGTGCTAGATGCCTTTAAGTAACTAATATAAACACATTGATAAGGATGTTATGATGACATTATGCTTCAGTTAACGCTTTTTGAAATCTATCCCCCAAATATCTATGCATTGCACACACCCACTAGATGCAGCCTGGAGACAATTGGGCTTTCACTTTGCGGTCTCTCTCCCCCTCTCCATCATTGGCCGACAGAAACCAACCCTCTAATTTGCAAACCAATGACATTGTATGCACACAAAAAAAAGATCGATATTGCAACTGTTGCGTGGCTGCAATACAGAGACGCTCCAAAACATATGTTGCATTATCACTGCAGAACATTCTGGTATACCATCTGATAGCTCACAAGGTCTTCATTCTAAACAAAAAAAATCCTTAAGAAAAAAAAATAAAAAAACTTTCTTTAAAAGTTTAAAGAAAGACACGTGGCTTTATGCCATTCAAAGGGCATGCATTAAGCCATCATTCCCCTTCTCCTGCTGTAAACTGAAACACCCCCCTCTTGTGTCTGAAAGCCACAACAGCAGCATTTTATGTTCAACATAACTCACCAAGGGTATAAATATAGACAGTGCAGGCAGTGCCGTTGCACTGGGGCCCGTGGGGTGGGGGGCCCATAAACAGAGCGGCCCTCCAACAATGTGTTGGGCAGAGTGAATGACTGGGGTGATTCAGACTGCCACATCGGAAATACACCTCACCTGCAAAGAACTCATGGTAAATAAAAAAATTTAAAAAGTGCCATTTGCTATACACATGGGTGCAAACCCATTACAGATGAAAAAAGTGACGAAGATGCCTTGGGAAGGTTTATTTTAGCTTTAAAATGTGGATTTACAGTTGATTTAGCATATATACAGTATATTGTTGGAAAAACTCTAGAATGTAGATGGTTATTGCTGAAAATGACAGGTGGCGACATCAGTTCAGGGCACTTGATAAATAAACTCATCTGATCGACACAAATGACCCGTTTTAGATGGCATCCAAATGGCTTTTCACTAAAAGGTGATTATTTTGAACTCTTGAAATGAATCATTTATTTTCTTTGGTATTTTTGTTTTATACAGATGTGCAATGATGATTGCTGGGTAATATGTATGTTAGCTATCAATAGCCTGGAAATCCAGACCCAAATCCAAAAGATTAAGGGTCTGGCATTGAGTAATGAAAATGGCCCAACTCGAGGGGCGGCACCAAGAATGCATTTGAAAATCTCACTGCACGCAATTGGATAACACCACGACCAATCACAACAATACACGGGGTGACGTATGAAATTGCATTGTATTTTTACTTCCGGAACCTGCTGTGGGCGGGACTGTTGAGCTCTATGCTTAGCTACCAGCGGCGCTAACTGGGAGATTAAACTCTTAGCTACCAGAGGAGCTAACTGGTAGATTAAACTCTTAGCTACCAGCGGAGCTAACTGGTAGATTAAACTCTTAGCTACCAGCGGAGCTAACTGGTAGATTAAACTCTTAGCTACCAGAGGAGCTAACTGGTAGATTAAACTCTTAGCTACCAGAGGAGCTAACTGGTAGATTAAACTCTTAGCTACCAGTGGAGCTAACTGGTAGATTAAACTCTTGCTGTATCCGGTCAGCAAAACAGCAAAAACGTCCTTCTTGCAAATGAATGATTTGAGCTCCGTCTTCGGTTCTTCTTTTAGATAAAAAGCCAAGTCTAACTCGTTCATTGTAGCGGCCAAAGCCGTTTCAAACAACTGGTGTTAATCCGTAGCCATCTTGCAATGTTTACGAATGACTTCAACGTCGCAGCGCTGTTGTCATCAGTTTAGCTATTAGCGAGGTGCAGCTCGGCTACAAGGGCATAGTTAATGAGCATCATTACTGAATGCCAGAGTGACTCGCTGAGCTAATTACAATTGTGCTCTCGTGAGAACTCTGGATTTCCAGGGTATATGTTGATGTTGTCCAATGTCAAATCTCTTTTTGACCATGTGACGAGACAATATGATATACAGTAGCTAGCTTAGGCGCAGAATCTGCCAAGACGGACTGAGCATGTCTGCAAGTCAAACACCTAACGGTGTGTGTGTTTCATAGGTAGCAACTAGCATGCACTAAAGCCCAATCACACATCACTCTACCACAAACACAAGCTTTGGTTTTTACAATGGCATTTTATTACAAATGGAAAAATCTTATAGAGGGGCAGGAAACGCATGTGTTATGGTTATGTACAGTCTATTAATGTAGGAGGCTTCAGCGTCCTCCCCTCCAGGCTGCTGCACCCCTCTTTTTCATCCCTCCTCCTCTTCCTCCTCCCCCGCCTCCTCCTCCTCCTCCTCCTCCTCTCACTTTCTTCCTCACTCCGCTTGCTTGTTCCGTGTCATCCTCGTCTCCATTTCCTCCTCTGGGCCTTTTCTTTTTCTCACCTTGCTCCTTCATTTCCTGAGAAAATATAGACTTGTCTTAATCTTTTTGGGTGGACTTCTTCAATAAACAATCCAGATAGGACATTCATCTTTCTTTAAAAGCAGGTGCTCCCAACCCTTTTCAGCCCAGACGTTACCCCACAACAGTATCAGATGAAGTACTCCATCAACACTGCCAGTCATGTTCCAAATGTGTTGAGTTTAACAGTGTTTCCTCTATGTTGATATTACCGCGGCGGCCTGCCACGGTAACATTTCTGCCGCCACGGTATCAGAAATAGGGCAGACGCACAACAGGGTTTCCGCTATGTACACCGCGCACCGCCGCTCCTTCAGCTGTTTGTGAAAAGTCAAAGTCGTAATTACACGACTCTGCAGAGCCGGGTGCTCTACTGAACTCAAGCAAACTGTCATCCGCTCTCTCTCCCCTTTAAGGCGCTGACACACCAACCCGATAATCGGCCGTCGGACAGTCTGGCGAGGTCAGTGACTCCAGTCTGTTCGGTGTTAGGGTTAGGTCTCATATTGTATTTTAGTACAATATGAGATTGTATTCTGAACAAGCCGCCATGACAGTCTGGCTGTGAATTTCCAGAGAAAAAAGACCCACGTGACACGTTCGTCCTATCAGCTGCCGGTTTTCCAACAATACAGAGAAGCGCCGCCTGCTGCTATGGAGACGTATTACGTTTCGCGCACGCGCAGGGCGTACGCTCAAGTCGGCGTCGTCTCAGTGTGTTTTGAGGCATTTTTTTGGGACCTCGGGGACCCGACTGATCAGTCCGACTGCCTTTTCTGCCGACGGTCGGCCGTCTGGTTGGTGTGTAACAGCTCTTAGGGTGAGCAACTGGAACAGTGACAGGACATTTTCACTCGCGAAGTCATGGCAACCAAATAAACAACAGGGCGAGTACTACTTGTCACGCAACCTTAGGCAAAGTGACAAACGGCGACGAAAGCCGCAACATGAAATCCGCACTCACGCCGGGCCGGTGAAATATGACAGCTACAGTTTATTGGAAAATAGCATTGTGGACACTGAAGTTGATGAATTTACTGTTTATCAGACCCCAGATGAGACAAGAAGCTAACGTTAGCGAACGCTGCGGTGACGCTCCCTCTGCCTCTGACTCCCCGCTGCAGGAGACGCTGTATTCCTCCGACACGCTGTATTAACGTTACTGTTTGAAAACCGCTTTCCAGGTTAGTGGGGGTGCATGCCGCTCAAAACCAACATGAGAAACGTAGCTAGTAATGTTCACTCGTTAAACTGTGTGTAAAATGAGCGGTGACGTTACATCACCCTATGGTACCATCTATTTGCTGGATGGTTTCAAGGTAACGGTCAGTAGCTAACATTAGCAGATAAGCCCGTACTTTTTTACGTTCAACCTCCACCCCACCCCGCCACTGCTGAACAAAATTCTAGAGGAAACACTGTTTAAACTGGATGTTGTTGACTACTATACTATTAAATATACAGACATGGATATTGTTACAATATTTTATATCCCTAGACACCCATCTATCTTATCTTTTTAAGCTGGTAAACATAGAGGAGGCCATTTTCTGAGTCTACTACAAAAAAAATATAGGCTACGTTCAGACAGCAGGCAAAAGTGGCCCAAATCAGATTTTTTTTTGGGGGTCCAGTGACCAGGTCAGACTTCTTCAGAAGTAGTGTGAACACTCAAATCTAGCCCAGATCAGATTTTTTTCAAATCAGATTTAGACCACTTCCATATGTGGTCCTGAATCAGACCCAGGTCTGAACAACCAAGGCGGATTTGATGCGACTTTTACGTCAATCTACATCGACATTTGTCACAATTATGCGCCAGCGGGAGTTAGCCATAGACACAGACAGTAAAATTACATACTTGACTAGGCCTACACAATGGAGAACAGTAATGGAGCGAGTCAATGAGGGAGAGTGAGGTGTTAGACCTCATTAATTCAATCAAAACTAGAAGGATCAAGCCTTCAAGCCTTCTCCTCCTCAGCACCTGCTCATTAATGTTACAGCTGCCATTACACAAACATTTTGAAATAAAAGCCAAAATGCTGACTTCCTCCATAACCTCCCTGACTTTAGTGCAGCAGCGTGCTGCGTCTGATGTCACTGTTATTGTTCTTTTGCGCATGCGGGTCAGTTCGAAACTGCAAACGGTTCACACTGAAATCTGATATAGGCCACATTTTAAAAGGTCATGTGAACAGCCATAAAAAAAAATCGGATCTGAGCAAAAAAAAAAAAAAAACCTGAATTAAGCATTAAGGTGTGAATGTAGCCATAGACAAACAACACGGTTGTCCATGTGTGAGGTCATGTGATGACTTACCAGCCTGGCAAATCTCTGGGCCTCGCTCACCCTCTCCACCAACATCATCACTTCATCTTCCTGGGTTGGGTAGGCCGGAAGTTTCTTCCCAATCAGGCTTTCGATTCGCTGGAAGAGCTCCACATCATATCTAAGACAACAGACTATGTCAGTTTCATTTTTATGCTTACCCTAACATTAGAAAAACGGTGAAAGAGGAACTTACGTCTGCGTTACATATAAACGTATATATAGATAAGTGAATGAGCCAGAAACGGGTGTGAAACAGGCGGTTCTTACTGAGTGACAAAAGTGATGGATTTCCCAGAGCGCCCTGCTCTGGCTGTCCGTCCGACTCTGTGGATGTAGTCCTACGAGGGCAGACACATCCAAAGATCCATTAAAATCAAATCAAACACGTGAAATCATCGAACGTGGCAGCGATTGCTGAACATCGGCACCGAGGTACCTTGGAGTGAGTGGGGATGTCGTAGTTGATGACGCAGTCGACGTGAGGGATGTCCAGTCCTCTGGACGCCACGTCGGTCGCCAGCAGCACCGACCGAGACTTGGACTTGAACTTGTTCAGCGATCCGAGACGCTTGTTCTGATTAACACACAGCGGAAGGTCCAGTGAGTGAAAAAGGAACGAAATACACAGCAAAACGCTGCAGAGAAGGGTTAGGCACTGATGGAAATGCTTCCTATGTGCTCATATCATGCTTTTTGGCTTTTTTCCCTTACCTTTATTGTGTTATATACAGAGATGGGAAGTAACAAAGTACAAATACTTCATTACTGTACTCAAGTAGTTCAGGTACTCAATTTTTCAGGTATTTTAACTTTACTATTTATTTTTGTGCCGACTTTTTCCTTTTACTCATTACATTTTAACACGAATATCGGTACTTTCTACTCTTTACATTTTACAAAACTGGCTCGTTACTTTATTTTCAAATAATTTCAGTGGTTACAGTTATTATTTTTCGCGTCAACAATACCGAATTCAATCTAATTGGATGGGAATATACGTCGCACTTGACGCACCACTACAAGACGACTCGACGGCGTTCATTCACAGCAAATCATTGGCGGTAACGTTAGCACATAGTAGTATGGAAAATTGTAAGCCTGACATATTACATTTATTATTATTAGCACCCCATGTTCAAACATTTACTTGCTGTCAGTTCATTTGTTATACGCTGCTGCCATCTAGTGGTTGTTAGTTGTAACTCATATGTGATGTTTTAGGCCTATTGGCATATAAAGAGCCTTTTTTCCATGTCCACTGACATTTCTCAGCTTGCACTCTTCTAACATTTGTGTGGTCCAGGTAGCTTTGCATTAAAAATGGTTGTCATTCGCAAGGCTACTTTTACTTTTATACTTTAAGTACATTTCCAAGCCTGTACTTTGTTACTTTTACTTGAGTAAAGAAGTTAAATCAGTACTTCTACTTTTACCAGAGTATTTTTTAACACAGATATCTGTACTTCTACTTGAGTACGGGAAGTGAGTACTTTTACCATCTCTGGTTAAATATATTTTTTTGTGCACGTTATAGGTTTACAAAGTGAAGTTGGAGATGGTAAGTCCCCCCCCCCCCCAAAGGGACTTACCATCTCCAACAGAAAACACTGTTCACAAACTGCTCCAAACAGCTCTATTGTAGTCCAGCCTTTACTTCAGAGACAAACGTGGTCACTTTGGAACACACGTTATAATGCTCGCCTAGCTGCTAGCATGGCACGCCCTCATACTCTGCTTCTGACTGGCTAGTAGTCCTTACCTAGGTACTGTCAGGGCACGCCCTCATACTCTGCTCCTGACTGGCTAGTAGTCCTTACCTAGGTACTGTCAGGACACGCCCTCATACTCTGCTCCTGACTGGCTAGTAGTCCTTACCTAGGTACTGTCTCACTCACTCTGTAGCTAAAACAGAGACCTGAACACAGGGTGAAAAGAGGAGCTGCAGCAATGTGTAGTACAACAAAAAATATGGTGTTTTCTGAAAATTAAACCATGTTAACCTATTCTGGTACAACCTCTAAATACAATTATGAACCTGATAATGAGCACTTTAATAAAAGTATGTGAGTCTATTTATTTACATAAAAGAAAAGTTGCTGTATGGCACAAACCCAGAAGAGGGTGCTGTTCTTCCATAACTATTCAACAGTCACACAATGGCTGAAAAAGGACGAGTAAAGGCCGGGGATGGCGTTTATGCTCGTCAGTAAAGATCTCTTGTTGCAGATAATGTAAAGGTAATCCAACAACTGGTTCAAATATGGCTTATCTGCTAAACATATTGACAATGATATGACAGTGACAATGATCGGCTGATGTTAATAAATGTTACACAAAGGACTTTTCATTGCTAAACCTCTTTTGGCAACATGAATTCACTTCGCTATGTCATCAGGCTGCACCAAAGCAAGCTGTTCCTAACGGCAGAGCAGCTAAAGTAGGGCTGCAACTGATGATTCATTTCATTATCAATTAATAAACCAATTATTTTCTCTATTAATCATCTACAGAATGTCAGCAAAGCGCAAAACATTCCATTACGTGAATTTGTCATTTTTCATTAAAAATGATTCATCAGCTAGGGCTGCAACTAACGGTTATTTTCATTGTCGATTAATCTGTCAATTATTTTCTCAATTAATCAATTAGTGGTTTGGTCTATAAAATGTCCAAAGCCCAGGAAGACGTCCTCAAATGTCTTGTTTTGTCCCCAACTCAAATATATTCAGTTTACTGTCACAGAGGAGAGAAGAAACTAGAACATATTCACATTTAAGAAGCTGGAATCAGAGAATTTTTTTCATAATGAATGAATGAATGAATGAATGAATGTATGAATGATTGTTTAGCAGAAGACTCCGCATTATCAACCATTTATCAAGTATGTGTGGACAAAGAGAGGCAGAGCATGTTACGTGTGCAACAAAAAAATGACAGTTCAGTCTATAACATTATCATCAATGCTAATGCCTCAGCCCAAGAGCTCAGCGGACAAATGTTAACACATTTAACATCAAGTGGATTTGTGTGGGTGTGTCTGTCTGTCTGTCTGTCTGTCTGTGGGTCTGTCTGTAGCTTTACCTGACTCATCTGGCCATGAAGAGGGATAGCAGTGATGCCAAGGTTCCTTAACAACAGCGCCACCCGTTGGGCATTGTTACATGTGCTGCAGAAAATAATAAATGAGTTGCCGGCCAGCTCGTTGAGGATGGACACCAGGTAACAGTCCTGCCACGGAAACACACACGGGCACAAAGCGGTGTGAGAAACTCCAATAACACGCCATCATAAAGCGATTGTGGTTAGCAGAGAATATGCATCTGGTTTCAGACATTAAAACATGAAGAGAATGTGCCCTACCTTGTACTTGGATGGTATGAAGACATAGTACTGCTGGAGTTTGTCTACTGTTGAGTATTTGGTGGACACGGCACACATGACAGGATCTTTCAGAGCGGCTCTCTGTAGTTTCTGGACCTGTAACCAAAACAAAAGAACGTCAACTCTACAAGTGGTGGAATGCTCTGGCGTCCGCCTTTCGCCATTTTCCTGGTGAAGGTGCAGCAGTAGCAACCAGTAACACCGAACAAAGTGAGACTATACACTACAGGTCACATACTGCGACAACTATGCCTGCTTAAAAGCCTTCTCAGTATTGATACACGTTTCTCTACCTTTTTGGTCATGGTGGCAGAGAACAAGAAGGTGCGCCTCTCTCTGGGAATCACCTTCAAGATTTTATCCACCTGGCAAAAGAAAGAAAACTCATACTGTCAGACGTTTAATTATTTGTGTTGCAATGTTCCAAGTTAAAAAGGTATAATAGGTAATGAATATGTAGCTACAGTGTTTGAGAGAGAGAGAGATAGAGAGAGAGAGAGAGAGAGAGAGAGCAGCAGTGGTCGAGCAAGCTGGAGAAAAACGCAGTGAATCATAGGAATAAAACGCTTTTCTGATTGTTTTATGGTGGTTATGTTCTAAAACACACACACACACACACGGTCTCCACTGTCAGATTATGAGGGAATGCAGAACTTTGTCTGTCTGTGTCAGTTAAACTTTTGCGTCAGTATGAGACACGAAGGGCAAAGCGGCGATTGGCCGTGACCTGGATTTTCCACGTCTCTGCTGCGCCGCGGTTTTGTTCCGTCCTCCGACACGCGCCGCACCACAACAGCAGCGTCTCAGACGCGGGGCGTGTTGCCTTGCGGTGGAATATCAAGCATTGACAAAGAAGGGCCGCGATTGCTCGCGGGGGCCGCGGCGCCTCCGGAACGCAGCGCAGACGCACGTGGTGGAAATTAGGGATGAGAATGCGGTCATTGGCTAGGGGTTACACACCCACGGAGGGCCCAAAGGCTCTTTGCTGATGCCCATAAACGTCCCGCACTTAAAAATAAGAAGAAAAGAGAATCCAGGCAGAGGGCTGAGTTTCTGTAGATACAGACACCCCCACACACTTAATGGGTCATAAGTGATTGAGAGGGATTGTATTAGTCTATACATTGTTTTTGTCTACCTAGTAATCCTACCTAGCATTAGCCTGACGTGGTCATACTCAGATTCTAGTCAGAATATGAGTCTGATTCCGCTCCAATGGGCTGTGATTATGGGGCGTGTTTCAACCGAACCAGGAAAGAGAATGCCTCTGCACTCATTGGATAGATCTACAACCAATCAGAGCAACGGAGCATGTGACGAATCCCGTAGGAAGGACGGCAAAAACATCTTTACGATCAACAAATGCCTTGATCGCGGTTCTCTGCTCCTCTTTTAAAATGAATGCGCTGTCGATATCTTCTAGAACAGACGCGATGGAGGAATCTACACGTCTCAGTTCTCCAGCGGCAGCCATCTTTGTTGTAAACTAATTCAACCCAAGCCTCTTTGGTGACGTGGTTGATTAGGTTACTGTTGATCATCTGTCCATCATCGTATAAAGCCCGCCCTGACAATCTGATTGGTCTGAACAGCCCTGGTTCGAGCATAGTTGTTCCACAACGGATCAAGTCCAGACCGGACTTCCCGAGCTCAAATGTAGTGGGCGGGGCTAAGTTCGGCTGGCATCCAGGCTAACATATTATACCTTGAAATAAAGGAATATTTCCACTTCTTAATACTAAATACATTACAAGTACATTACAAAGAGAGGCGTAAACTGACGTCAATAATTTAAGAGTTTCTAACTACTCACCTCCGTCTCAAAGTCCATGTTGAGGATTCTGTCGGCTTCGTCCATGACCAGGAACTTCAGAGCCCGCAGGGAGAAGCCCTTTGTGTTCTCCATGTGGTCTATCAACCGACCAGGTGTGGCTGGAAACACATTTCATTCACTTCATCACAGTAATGCAAAAAAACAAGAAACAACGATCACACCGGTTCAGCACTAGAAGACCATGAATTGACTGTTAATGTGTCACAGTTTAAAATACCGGTGTAAAAATAAATAAATACTGATCATAGTTTGACTTATTAGTATCATACTATAATATCAGTATTTGTCTTACCAATAACAATGTGTGGTTTTTTAGCCAACACCAAGGACTGGGACATCATATCGATTCCTCCAACTATGACAGCTGCAGAAGAGATGAGACAAGTTTTAGGAACAGAACCATACAAAAAAAAAGTCATCTGCATCATTGCAAACCAGTAAACCTTTACTTGACACTTACCACACTTAATGCCAATGCTGGAGCCCAGGGCCTCAAACTGCTCAGAGATCTGAAAAGCCAACTCCCTGGTAGGGGTGAGGATGAGAGTGTGGAGCCTCTGGGGCGAGGCCAGCAGTGACTGCAGGATGGGCAGAGCAAAGGCACCCGTCTTTCCTGAACCCGTCTCTGCCAGGCCAATAACATCCCTCCCTGCAGATCAAGAAGAAGGTACAGACAGACATTACAGAAGTTATGTGTATTAAGCAGGGATTTGAATATCATGAATCATAGTCTCCATATCTGTACATCTGTAGCAGTGTCTCTGTGTCCCAACCGGCAGCAGCAGATGGCCACACACTAAGAGTCACGGTCTGTCAGAGGTTTCGGTTTTTCCTCGCCACTGTTGCACCAAATGCTTGCTCTCTTATTATTAAAGATCTGAATGCTTCTTCCACCACAGTTGTTTAGAGTAAGCTGCACAAAAGACAGGGCTGGGCGACATGGAGAAAATCAGATATGGCGATATTCTTGTCCTAATACCTCGATGTCGATATTGTGGCGATATTACAGGGTTGACTATTGGTGCTCTAACAAAATATCTTCACAATGAGATTTAAGATAAATAATCTTCAGTAATGTAGATATAATGACTAAGTGGGTAAAGGTAAAAAATAATAGAAGAGGTAGAACAGTCTGGTAACAGAAAATTACATCACTTTACTATAATGCAGCCTTTAAAACCAGGAAAAGACAACACTTAAGCCATTTACGATATTACGATATCCAAAATCTAAGACGATATCGATATAATATCGATACATTGCCCAGCTCTAGACACAGTGTCAGTGATCACTCACCTTGCAGGGCTACTGGAACAGCTTCTATCTGAATCTTTGTTGGACTCTTCCATCCCAGCTGATCACAAGCCTCACAGAGAACCTCAGTAACACCCTGTGAACGGCAAAGACACCGGGTACAGACGGTTTGTAAGTTGCTGATCATGTTTTGCTACCAAGTCACAACCGTCGTCAGCGTATTTCATATTTAAAAATACAGATGAATTTAGCGTAGCGTTAGACTAGCTAGCTTAAACTGCTATGCTGCTGCTTGTTTATGTTGCTAAAATGACGTCTCTTCTTCGCTCTGTTAGACAAACCTACCAAATCCTTAAAGGTCTTTACTGCCTCCTCGTTTTCGCCGCTACTTAAGTGACTGTTATTACAATCACTGCTCAAACCTTCGAGGGTTTCATCTGTGTTTGGCTTCACGCTTTCCACAACTTCGTCCGCCATGTTTTCGCCCCAACGTGTCTTCAGCTGAGCTCCGGAATGCGCAGATGCGGTAACGAGTTCCAGCATAAGCCGCAATGGTTGACGGGAATTGTTGTTTTATGTACAGTTCAAATAGTTCGCCAACTAAAAGAAATGAATATGCCGTTGAATTAGTTAGCTAAAAGTAGTAGCTCAAATGCAAACTTGGCCAAAATAAAGTTAACCTAAACAACGGACAGTTTAAAGTGTATGAAAAATACGGTAATACTGTAGATACTTGAGTTAATCTGATAGTCACCTACTTAAAAAAAAAGATGTTTTTGAGGAGAAAATCGAAATATAAATTGCAGACTGGTGAAATTTAGAAAATTATTTTTCCAGGCAAAAAGCATCCAGACACAAATTGCTACAATATGGACATCATTCATTTGGCCATGTGTTGCTTATCTTGTCTCCTGTATTACATCACACTGAAATATGAGGTAAAAAGTATTTATTTAGCTGCAGATCAAACAGTTTCAGACATGCATATTGTCAGTGGTTGACTTGCCACAACTTTATTTTGATGTCCAACATGTTTAGGAGATGACCGATAAAATAATCATACAAAATGCTTTTTTTGGTCATGGTAAATCACAAATAGTTGGCCGGAGGAAAAACGCAGTTAAAAAGGGAACAAATAACATACTGGAGGACAAAAAAACTTGGGTTGTCTCTGGCAAAAAAACTTTTTATAGCGTTATTTTTTTAATAAGTTGCCTCCTCATAGCAACCAATCTTTACGTACATCAAATTCACATTCTCTTTGATACAACAAATAATAGTCAAGATCAAATGAAAATAAACCTGGTGAGACCAGTGCTGAGTTTGGCAGCCTTTCCTTACTGAAGAGAAACTGATCTATTCGACTGTCTTGAACACAGCTACCTATAGAACTCTGCACAGAAAACACAGAAAACAAATACACTCCTTTTGTTTAGAACGCCCCACTCAACATCTGCCCCGAATACCCTCTTGAGTCTCAGAGGAGCCCTTCCATCTCCCTCATAAAGGCTTCATACATCTGGTCCTTAGTCTTCATGTTGGGCTGAGACACAGCGCCCATCTGTGTTTGGTGGACCAAACCCATCGGGGTAGCTGCTGACTGCTGTTTCTGCCCCTGTCCACCTCCCATGCCTTCATCTCCCCTCCTTCCTCCGATACCACCCCGTCCCTTCTCCATTGGCCCAGGTGCTGCCCCGGGCATTGCTCCTCCTTTGTCCCTTCGCACCCTCAGTGCTGTGGGCACAAAGCGGGTGACCTCCGTTTTTGGATTGATAATCTGAGGTTTGGCAGAGATAGTGGCCCCACCAGAGCCAGCGCCCGCTGCCAGGCCGCCTCCAGCTGCTGCGACAGAGGTGATGTTGGGTCGCTTTTCGATGGTGGCTGCGTGGTGGTGGCTGGGAGGGTTGCCACCCGAGGAGGCGCCAGCTGTCCCTGGAGGCGGAGGCATCTGCATGACACCCTGTCGCATGGACATGGGCATGGCGGGGGGCGGCATGTTGCTCTGTGGACCATCCTGGTTGGATCCTGAGCCTTTTTGTCGCTGGACAATGTTGGGAGGAGCACTGAGCACGTTGGAGTTGAGAGGTGGAGGAAAGAGGGAAAGTGGTGGGGCAAGTGGACGCGGGGGCCCTCCTGCTCTTGGGGGAGGAGGGGGGATACCTGTAAAGAGACACAAGATGTATTTTGATGAAAAACGTATGAGACATTGCTACTTCACCACTCTATACATTTGGTTGAAACAAAGTATGCTAACATATATTTAATGCAGTATAGAAGTCTATAGATCATTTTGAGAGATTTGTTGGCTGATTTTATTTAGCCAATTTAAACGTTAACGATCACAGCTGCCGGTTGAAAAAATGTAAACATCTCGCCCAAACCTGTCCCTACCTAGCTAACCCCGCGGCCTCGCCGCCGCTGGCAGACTACTTCGCTGATAGGACAGCAGAGGTAGCTACTCAGGGCTGGCTAGTTAGCTAGCTTATCCGTCTCTGGAGCCAGCACTGCCGCTACTCACCAGTCTGCTGTTTGGCTACATTTCTGTAACCAACCTAGCATTAAAACATGGTGGAAAAAACAAGCTAGCTAAGAAACTAGCCAGCTATCCCCATGGATGTATTATAAGAAAGTCGTCCATGAAAATAGCTGTGACGTAACTGTGACGTCCACTCTAAATTGGTTTATTTTTACTCCCTAAGTTTGAGTTTCACTGCAGCTGAGCATCAATTTCATTTAAAATAATTATACATACATGCTACAAGCCGTTAGCGGAGTGTGACTTTGTAAGCAAATTAACTTATAGACCGACATGCGTAGCCGGTGAAAAAATACTTTCGGCGGTTAATCGTTGACATCCCTATGTTTGACAAAGAACATGTCACGTCACACACACACACCTGGTGGTGCCGGGGGTGGAAGTCTGGGAGGGGGTCCTCGTGGTGGGGGGCCTGGCGGGAGGCCAGGAGGGGGGCCTGGTGGGGGACCTGGGGGCCGACCTGGCGGAGGTCCAGGAGGCAGAAGGCGAGGCATTGGACCCCTCATGCCTCCAGGCATACCAGGAGGCCTCAGGAACGGAGGAGCACCTACAGAAGACAGAATATATCCTCTAAATGATGCACGGTGTATGCATGGATAATGAGTGCAACCAGCCCATCTTTAAAACAACAGGTCCAGGGATTTGTTCAGAGATGGAGCAAAGTATTCCAGCTAATACATGTTGTAAACTAACCTGGTGGTGGGCCAGGAGGCGGGCCAGATGGTGGGCCAGGAGGTCTCATGGGAGGAGCAGGGGGAGGACCCAGTGGTGGGGGGCCAGTCATCGGTGGACCTTGCAAGTGTGGAGGCCCTTGCTGTCCCCCTGGCCCAGCAGGAGGGGGTAGACGCTGATTAGCCATCAGGTGGGGCTGGTTTTCCCCTGGTGGTCCCCTGTCCTCGATGTCTGAGCTGTCTGATTCATCTGTGTATTCCTCCTCTACTTCTTCTTCCTCCTCGTCTTCAGGAATGGACTGACCTGAAGACAACAACAAAAAAAAGCACCGTACCATGTTATCAGAAATAGAAATTAGGATGCACTAGCTTAGCAGGTATGAAGCAAAGACAGTGGTATACTACAGTACCTGCCATCCTTAACATCATGGCCTGCAGAGGGGTAATGGCCTTGGTCTTCTTCACCACCCTCTTTTTCTTCCTCTTTCCGTCACGGAGTGCCTCTGGAGGCATGTCCGCGAAACGTACACTGCGACCTGAAGTAGTGGGACATCAAAACATTCATCAAAAGAATATATTAGTGGTAGAACACAAATTCTAAACGGTATAATTTTTCATGGATAATTGTTGCATTGCAAACACATCCCAACATTAAATCTCTCAGTTTCCTCCCAGAAAATGTATCCTGTATCATCTTTAGTGCTTTCGCCAAATAACAGAACCATTCTCTGTGATATCCAGATTACATCTGATTGTTTGGGAAATGCACCTAAAACTGTTAACATAATAACATAATAAATACAATACAGGAGAACAGAAACCACTAGTACATAAATACAATTAAATAAACCCTTTTAATCTGAAAATGTATGGCAAAAATACGTTGAAGCACTTCTGAAAACACTCACCAGCATTTCTTTCATTTCGGTCTCTCTCCTCCTCCCTTTCCCTCTCATCATCCTGCCTGTCCACACTCATTCTCTGGTCACCGTCTCCCCCTTCATCTCTTTCTTCTTCGCTGTCCTCCTCAGAGTCGCTTTCGTCGTCGTCCAGATCATCCCGATCTCTGTCGCTCTCACTGCCGCTATCCCGATCTCTTCCCAACTTCATTGCAGCGTCCTTGTCTAAACCAGGAATGGAAGGCTCTGTTCAGGTTGGAAAAAAAGAGTCAGCGCAACCACTTGCAACAATTATGAAAGCAAAGTTATTATTATTAAAAGGAAATTAAGCATTCAAAAATGTAGTTATTAAGGGTTTGTGCGTTACCTGTATCCATGCCGTGAGCTCGTCGAGCAGGAATGCCGTACAGTGCCAGGACCTGTGGAGGGGGGGGCCCAGGTGGGGGGCCAGGGGGCTTCTTCCCTGGAGGTAAACGTGGCACAGCTGGCACTGTCGGCAAAACAGGTCCAGAAGATGCCGAAAGAGGTCCTTTACTGAGAGATACATAAAAACAGAATTACCTCAGTGGCACAGTTATACTCAGTCATATCATGTACTTAGTTTATCCACAAAAATCTCTGAAGCCTACTACACACAGAGCTGATAATCAGTCAGGCGAGGTTGGTGACTCGAGTCTGTTCGGTGTGTTCCGTAGCGTCGTCGATCCGAGGTGCCGTCGGCCTTCATTTTGGCCGATTTGACATGTATAATCGGCGGGGCGGGCACTGCCGGCAGTCGGACACAAATGACCCATCTGATTGGTGGAGTGCTAACCCGGAAACAGGGAGCGGGATGAGCGTGACTAGAGTCTCTCAAAATCTGATGAAAATCTTTTAAACTGACCTTTGTTGATCTGAAATGAAGACAGATTCAGAAACTGCACGGCCTGTTTCTCTCTTAAAATGTTTTCAGAAACACGTTTCGGTGAACTATTTTAGTCCGATATGAGATCGTATTCCGAACGAGACGCCATGACAGTCTGGCTTTGAATTTCCGGAGAAGTCAGACCCACGTGACGCGTTCGTCCAATCAGCTGCCGGTTTTCATTTTTGGGCGACAATACAGATTACCGCCACCTGCTGTTATGGAGACGTATTACGTCTCGTCTCTTCGGTGTGTTCTGAGGCATTTTTTTGACCAACTCGGGGAGACTGATCAGTCCAACTGCCTTTTCTGCCGAGGGTCGGCCGTCTGGTCTGTGTGTCTGGGCCTTAACAGACACAGGTTCATGCCTACCCAAAAGAGGTGTTCTTCTTCAGTATGGAGGGAGGCTGAGCTCCCGGGAGTGGGATGTCCTGGATGTGGATGTTGGAGGGGGCATGAGGCATATCTGGTAAAGGGATACTGTCGACCTCCACAGACTCTGCATTCTGAAAAAGAGGACATAAGACACATGATAGTAAATAGAGAGTCACCACAAAGCATAAGCAATGTTAATAAACTAATATTGAGAGTTGAAGCTCAGCAAACAAACGAAAAAGACACAAAACAAGTGAGTGTTTCCCAATAAATAATTCCCTGGATTTCATGCCAATGATTCAACCTCAATTGGTCGAGAGTGACCAAAATCTAAATCTACCAAAATCATTTCCATATTGCTGCATTGAGTCCAACCAGAGGTGAACACACTTTTATCAAAGTGTGCATACTACAGCCCCTCATTCAAACATACGTTTATACAAATCTCTGACTTGTAATACAGCAAATAAAAAAAACATACATATGAATCCAAACAAAGACACACATAAACACACCTTGACTGAGTCAAAATATAGAGCCAGCTGCCCTCGTTTGGTCTCATAGTCCAATTCCAGCTTGCGTAGCTCCTTGTATGTGTCGGGATTCTCTCTCTCGTACAGACGGACAATGCGCTCAAATGTCTCGCGTAGCTTCTTCCTCTTGTCCCGCAACACTTTCTCATTCAGCAAGGGCTGCTGAACTGGGTTAAACTCTGTTGAAGACGTTACAGAAACGCTTATTTATTTATTTATGTTAAGCAAAAGCTATAAAAAAGAAAAGAAAAAAAAAAGTGTTGAAATTAGAGCCGCACGGATTAAGGAAAACACGTGATTACGTTGTTGATGTTACTTGCTAAAAATAAACAGATATTAAAGTGTACTCAAAAACGATATAATGTG
Organism: Sander vitreus; assembly: GCF_031162955.1. NCBI lineage: Eukaryota > Metazoa > Chordata > Actinopteri > Perciformes > Percidae > Sander > Sander vitreus. Next base: position 26,278,765 of record NC_135869.1, on the reverse strand, counting down.
CAGCCCCAGTTTGAATAGTTCAGAATAGGCCTGCACGATTAATCGTTATAAAATCGTGATCTGGATTCACCCCTGTTCGCGATTTAATTTTTGATGATGACAAATGACTTTGATTTTGTTTTTGGGGCATTTTCGGCCTTTATTTTGATAGGACAGCTGAAGACATGAAAGGCAAGCAGTTAAAGAGTGTGCTAAGAAATCATTCTGTTTTTGATACTGTACTTAAACTGGCAATTGACAAACTCCATTTCTCTAGAGACTGAAGCTGTAGCTGCAGCATGTTGATTGACATGTTTTAATTATGTAAAGACATGTTCAAGGAGTTCAGATAGAGCCTGTATCAGGGCCATATTTAGTTCAATGTGCTATATGTCACTATTTTTGGTAGCCTACTGTACTTAAATGGCCAGTGTGCCCTTTATCTTCTTTATTCATTGAAGCCTCTGTGTTTACAGGCTTGCAGTGATGCGCAATGTGCTACAGGTGCCAAAAAATCTATGTTTGGTTACTGCCAATTTGTTTTGTTTTGTCATGGTTCATGTGTGCAATAAACATTACACTTCATGAGAAGAAAATCGTGGCAGAGAATCGTGATATCAATTCTAAGCTAAAAAAATCGTGATTCATATTTTTCCCCTAATCGTGCAGGCCTAGTTCGAAAGTCTTGAGAAAATAGTAACTTTAATTTTACAGTAAAATAACTATGGATAGCTAACATGTGTACGGTAATTTTTAAATGCACAAAAGCCATTTCAACAGCAACATACAAATTCAGCTCTCACCCATCTCATCCAGCTTCTCCATGTCCTTGATGATCTGCCTGGGATCCTTCATCTTGAGCACCGCTGCTCTCACCATCATTCTCTGCTTCTTGTTCTATCAGGTGTGTTAACAAACCAAGCAACATGTTATCAACACAATAACATTACTGTTGTATTTAAGATGAAAGAGTACATTAAAAGGGATTGTGTTCTAAGACCACGAGTACCTTTTTCAACTCTCTTTTCCTGGCCTCCTTTCCTGTGAGGGAGGTAGAGAACGAGTATACACTAGTTATCATTCTGACATCTGACGGCAAAAGACTATTCTTCAGGTGCTATCCAGCAGGCAGGTGTCATGCCAAAAAGTGTTCAGCCGCCAAAAAATGATTGCTGCCCGTGGAAGTGTGCGCAGCCTGTTAAAGCTGTTATGGGCTGATAGTTGTGTGGGCTATAATCTGTCAGATATAAGCCTCATGAATGAAATCAAGTCATTTTAAGGCATAAACAATTGAATGACAAAGTAGAAGTTGCAATCAAGTTTGGGCAAGTGGAAAAAGGATTGGATTGGTTATAATCTAGGGCACAGGGCGCTCCCTCCCGCATTTTGACAGACAATCACTTTTTGGCACAACACCTGTCCCAGAGGAACCAGCTCTTGATAAATGGGTTAGGGGGTCGGTACTTACTGGCCTGGTCGGTGGGGTTCATAAACTTCCCACTCTTGGTGGAGGAGGTTGAACGTCGCCCCATTGTGCCGGTGCTTCTCCTTCACCCTGCCAAGTATAACAATCCCAACAATGATGACAGGTGAAATGAAAGCAACCATCTGGGTCTGCTGAAAGGCTTTTCTCCAGATTACATGTAAATCACACTCTCCTCCCCTCAAACCCCTCAACAGTGACAAAAAATGAAAAACTGAGATGGGAAACACTGCAACTTGACTTTGATTAATAATCTGGGTATGCCAGGCCTGATTTAAAGTAATAATACATTTGGTTTAAGTATTGAGGGCAAAAAAATGTGATATTGAATTTGATATTGATTGTATTTTTTTGTTTGATAATTTGATATTTAACCAATATTTAATACACAAATGCAAATTCCTTAAAGATACCCCATGTTTCTCAACGTTGCTCAATTACCTCTTTTAGATTCTTTAAAATCGATTCGATCAGAAAATACTTTTCGTCATTATGTTTGCCAGGCCTTTCATTTAACCTGAACCCAGACAGAAATTATTTCATTCTTATTTTAATTATTTATTCTTTTTTGTTATGGTTTGTTTATGTTGTACTGTACTACTGACTATTCTGCTCAGTTTTCAAACTGTATCTCTGTGACAAATGTCTTATGCTTATGAGATTTGTATTCTGAAAAAATGAACACTGCAACGTATTGAAACGCAACGTTTTAAGTGGCTATAGCCATCATTATAAAGCCAGTAAAATTCCATGTGATAGATATCAAACTCTTAGCGGATAATGCAGCATTTGGCTGGCAACGTTCAGCTACGTTAGCTAGCTAACGGTTAGCTTGGACTTGTAGCTAGGGCCGCGTTAGCATCGAGATCAGCAAAGGAGGCAAAACTTGACTGTACCTTTTATCCAAGTAAAATCCGCAGAGCGAAACGCTCTACAAACGCACCTCTGCGTAACAAAAAAAATAAAGTAAGACGTATTATGAACGCTCTGGGAGAGAAATAAAAAGGCTTCAGAACTGAATACAAGAAAAGGCTTCGTTAGCCGGTCGCCATGTTTACTGCCGCGAGCACGAGCGGACGCGAGAACGAGGCTAAATTGACGTCATCAAAACGCGTTCTATCCACCGATGGGAGGCAAAGCAGCTTTTTTTTGAAGAGAATAAAAAGCGAATAATAGATTTTAGATCTTGAACGTTTTTATGTGTATTGAAAAGTATACAATCTACGGTAAAAAAAAAAAAAAAAAAAAAAAAAAGAAGAAGAAGAAAGAAAATATGCCTATCCATGGCACTGTGTACATTTAAATAGCTGTGAACTATTTTTATTCCGTGTTTTCGTTGCATCCTTTCCATAGATATTACGTCCCCTTTCACCGTGTTTTCAGTTGCTAAAAGTTCATTTTAACATTTCGGTTGCCTCAAAATGGCCTGTTCAGCGTTCCGTTGTAATAATACACAAAGCAAGGACTCAACTGTTATTTTTTTTAGGTAAGTACATACTGTTTTAAAACTGTTTTTGACTAGCCAAATCACGATTAGGCCTAACTTTTCTCATGTAATGTTATCTCTGCTGAGTCAACACTCTATATGGTCAACACACGTACTGTATGTGGGCATGATTTGATTGCTGGTTGCAAGGGACTTTTTATCTGCTCTTGTTTGACTGTGCTTATGTGTGTTTTAAATGTTTCTTTTATAAGTCATCAACTTGCAAGGGACTCCAGAAGAAAAGTAGCATGTACGGGCTATATCTGGGACATTTACATGATGGACCCAAGTGGTCATGTTTACCAGTGGGCAATGTCCCCTCTTAAATTATAAACATAAACCATTCTTATTTTCATTGCAGATGTGGGGCCTTGTTTGTGTCAGTAGACATAATTCTGAAATGGAGAGTCTGAATGCTCAACAGTAAACACTTTTTCTTTTGTCAAACAGATTTCCTCTATGTGATCCAGGCCGGTTGAAACAATGGCTGAAGAACATGGGGAGAAAGAAATGGACCCCATCTGCATCGTCACATCTGTGCAGTATGCACTTTGAGGAGGATCAGTTCTTGTCAGACAGAAATGTACACAGACACATGGTATGCACCAGTTACACAGTACATTTTCTAAATGTACCAATACTTAGTGGTGACGTTTGCTCAAATACAAAACCTAACATGGGGTAACTTTTCATTAAAAAAATTCATCTGAATGTGTGGCTAGCAACATACTGATGTTTTCTGTATTTACCGTTAGGTCAACAAGAGGCTGAAGACCACCGCTGTGCCTACTATTTTCATCCATCCACCACATTTTGCCACACAGAACAGGGCCACACAGACCATGGCTATAAAGACCAGGGCCACAAAGAGCAGGGCCACACAGACCAGGGCCACACAGACCATTGCCACACAGACCATGGACACACAGACCGAGTGGGTAAGTGTAAAAATGGAGGTAAGTGAAAGTATGGTATGTTCTTCACCCAGTTATCTTGCTGAGCTTCACAGTGGGCCTGGTCCAGTTGCACATTTGTGTTCTGTGTTGGATAGTGAGCCTGTTACCAACATTGACATAAAAGATAGTGGTAGCATTCCTTCTGCTGATTATAGTGACAGGGGCGTCGGACTTGGGGTGGAAAGGGGACTGAGTACCCAGGGCCCCCATGTGAGGAGGGCCCCAAAAGATGCTAGAATGAATAGCTGTGGATACGGGGAGGGGCCCATAGAGAATGCCTTTCTACAGGGCCCAGAAGTTTGTGCTATGCCCCTGTATAGTGACGTCATCGTGAAGCAAGAGCCTGCTGAGGAGACTGATGTTGTTGTGAAGCTAGAGCCTGCTGAGGAGACCGATGTTGTTGTGAAGCTAGAGCCTGCTGAGGAGACTGATGTCATTGTGAAGCTAGAGCCTGCTGAGGAGACTGATGTCATTGTGAAGCTAGAGCCTGCTGAGGAGACCGATGTTGTTGTGAAGCTAGAGCCTGCTGAGGAGACCGATGTCGTTGACAATGTCCTTCCTGATTACATTGTTAAGCTTGTTATCAAAGCTGATGTTAATGAGGCTACCGCTGAGGACAATGCTGACGTTGATGAGGTCGCTGATGATGACATAACCGAGTATACCACCAGCGGAGATTCAAAAACAGTTCTTCTTGATCATGACTACTTCTCCAAAAAACAAAAGGAAATCCGCATGTGCTCTGATCACATGTATGGGATTTCGGAGTCTCCCATAATACTCAAACGTAGAGTGAACGAACTATGTGATAAGCTTGTTGAAGCTCGTAAAAAGTTCAAGTTGAAGTGTCAGGAGACGAGAAGAATGAAATCCAAACTGATGTCCTTAAAAGTTCTGACAAAGGGTCTTCAGAAGAAGTTGAATTCGTTGCAGAAAAAGTTGACTGTGTTGCAGAAATGCAGCCCTAACGGAGGTACGGTTCAAAATGTCCAGGAGCCATTTTTCATCTGGGTTCCTTGTGTGTGAGAGAGTTTATACGTAGCAGGCTCTCTGTGGCGTGATGGCTCCCAGCACTCAGTAATGTTACTTTTTCTGGAAAAGAGAGAGAGAATTATTCCAATAGATGTTTTTGATGCCCGTCATCAACAATGGAATGAACAGGACCTGCAAAAAACATTTTTTTAAATGACTTTTTTTCACATTTTACTCAGCGGTGGCCTCGTTTTTCCACAGCAATATATAAGTCCTACAATACGGTGGCCGACAGGGGCAAACGCCCTGCAACTTAAGAAAACACACGCAAATAGGCAAAACGCAAGCAAATTAAGAAAACAACTTCATTAATTTGACAACACATGTGCAGCATTCAGCAAACGCGCTGCAAATACACACAACACAACCAAATACATAAACGTGCTGCAAATATGAAACGATGCAAAAAGAAAAGCATGCAAACCCAGAAAACAAATGCAACAAAAAAAACGCAGCATCCAGATTACACAACGGAAGTTCTCCAGACCTCTAGAGGGAGCAGCTAGTGGAACAGCTGGATTTTAGACCCCACGGGGAGAGAGCTCTCTGCCTTTTTATTCGAGTCGGGTATGGCTGCAGCCTGGAGAACTCCATAGACTGTATATTAAATTCATATTATTATTATTATTATTATTATTATTATTATTAATAATAATAACATAATATATTAATAATATACAGTCTATGCTCCCGTCTCATGCCCTCCCGGCTGGTGCCGTCCCCAAGCTTCGGCTTTTCAAAATAAAAGCTTGCGTCTGGTCCGCTGTGTGTTTGTACTTTGGTGTGTTGGATGTTTGTGAACTAAACATTACGGCAATCATGCTAATGAATACAATCACTTTCTCAGCAGATGTCTTACTTACAACACGATGGAGTTAGCAAAGATGTTTTGTGTTTATATGTGCGAACGAGATTTATTCAGATCGATAAATCCCACGGTAAATCGGCTGGTTTACTAAACAGGGAGGGACTATAAAGCCTGTCTGTTTTTTGTATTTCAAAAGCGAATTGCTCCACAATATGAATACAGATTGATCACTTATTTTGTTGGTAACCGTTGTTGTATAATCACAATATTACACATGAGGAGGCCTATACTTCAGTGATGCGCCTTTACCTCGAAATGAAACCCTCTGATGTAATATGACTTAAACAAACGTCAACATTAAACGCTGATGCAGTTTTAAATGTTTTATTACCACGAGTTTACAGACGTCTCTGATGATTGAGTATCACCTGTGACCTGAGCCGAGACACACCCACCAAACGAGAGAAAACATATCTCAAACATAGACTATATATATATATAATAATATAATATTTACAGTCTACGCAGTTGCTCTCTCTCTCTCTCTCTCTCTCTCTCTCTCTCTCTCTCTCTCTCTCTCTCCCCCCTCTAGAGGTCTGGAGAACTTCCGTTGTGTAATCTGGATGCTGCGTTTTTTTTTGTTGCATTTGTTTTCTGGGTTTGCATGCTTTTCTTTTTGCATCGTTTCATATTTGCAGCGCGTTTATGTATTTGGTTGTGTTGTGTGTATTTGCAGCGCGTTTGCTGAATGCTGCACATGTGTTGTCAAATTAATGAAGTTGTTTTCTTAATTTGCTTGTGTTTTGCCTATTTGCGTGTGTTTTCTTAAGTTGCAGGGCGTTTGCCCCTGTCGGCCACCGTACTACAACTCTACGAAAACAGAAACATTTGTGTGTCCTTCCTCTCAGTCAGAAAAGAAACACACACACGTGAAAGTGACAGTGAGACTGAAAGCATGCAGGTGGATATGGAGATTATTTTATGAATATCAGAGCATTTGTTTGTTTAAACGTCCCATGACATGAAAATTTCACTTTATGAGGTTTTTTAACATTAATATGAGTTCCCCCAGCCTGCCTATGGTCCCCCAGTGGCTAGAAATGGTGATAGGTGTAAACCGAGCCCTGGGTATCCTGCTCTGGCTTTGAGAAAATGAAAGCTCAGATGGGCCGATCTGGAATCTCCTCCTTATGACGTCATGAGGAGAAAGGTTACCTCCTCTTTCTCTGCTTTGCCCGCCCAGAGAATTTGGCCCACCCATGAGAGAGAGAGAGAGAGACATCATGGCTTTCAAACGAGCAAAGTGGCAGTTGGTCAAGGCCCCACCCTCCACCTTGCCCCTCCCCCCCTCTCCTCCTCAATAGCTACAGACACAGAAATGGCACATCCTAAGGAAAGCTCGTTGTGGGACTGGTTCTAGTGGCTGTAATTCTGCACCAAGGCTGAATTTAGGGAAAGAGACTTCAGATACAGTATTAGGGGACCACTAAGGTCTATATAAAAGAGACTTCAGATACAGTATTAGGGGACCACTAAGGCCTATATAAAAGAGACTTCAGATACAGTATTAGGGGACCACTAAGGCCTATATAAAAGAGACTTCAGATACAGTATTAGGGGACCACTAAGGTCTATATAAAAGAGACTTCAGATACAGTATTAGGGGACCACTAAGGTCTATATAAAAGAGACTTCAGATACAGTATTAGGGGACCACTAAGGTCTATATAAAAGCATCCAAAGAGCACCATGTCATTGGAATTTTTTCCCCCCAGCTTTGAAACAGTTTAATGTCTCAGTCAGACTTCTAATGAAGAACACAGAAAGCATTAGGCAGCCCACTTTCATTTCCGTTTAACCCTGGTGTTGTCTTCCCGTGCAACTTTTTGTTTTTCTGGGTCAAAATTGAAACTTTTTTTCAACATTTTGGATGTCTTTTTCAACACTTTTGTTGCTTTTCCACCAATGTTTTTGTCACTTTTTTCAACGTTTTTTTTTCCCTGCACCTTTTTGATGTTTTTGTGTGTTTTTTCCCCACGTTTTTGAAGCTTTTCCTGACATTTTGTCACTTTTTTCAACGTTTCTTTTATAAAAATCTAATTTCAAATGCTATGAAATTGAATACAACTTGTGAAGAGCGTTGTAGGGAGCCATCCACGTTATTTCTTTTGAAGATTTGGTTGAAAAAAACAACTACTGCAGAAGGATTAGGGCACAAATTGCAGACGACTAATGTTTGTTTAGTTTAGTTTTTTTCTTTAATGTGTTTATTATTTTATTTTTTTTCAGAACCAGCTTTATTGTTTATATACCAACAATGTTTGACATACATCTGGGTTCATTAAGCAGACGTGGTTCAAGAGAGGATGTAAAAAGAGCTTCACTGTTTAGTTTGATTAGTGAGTTTTTTTAGAGAAGAACTGAAAATGTGGTTTTCCAGGGATTTTTTACCTGCATCCTGTGCTATTGGGGAAGTTATTAAGAGTTTGGCTGTTGGAAATCATTGCTGAAAGTAAAAAATGGTATTTATAAATGCATTCTGTAGGCACAGGGAGATTAGCTTTCTTGAATGTGTTGACTAAAGTTAGCAATAATTGCAGCAGTGAGGAATATGTGTTTCTAGGTGGTTGTGCCTGCGGTGCCTACAGTACACTCTCAATGTTACAAGGGACATGGCCAGGTCTATGAGAGCTCTGGAGAGCTCTGTGATGGAGCTGCAGAATCTAGCAGACCCCAAGTTCTCAAAAGAAAAACAAAAATGTCAGCTTTATCAGACCTGCTAGGGTTTTCCTGCTCTGGTTCCCCATGCATTCCCTGTGGTCCGACACTGGGCGGCTGCTGCAGGACTCTGCTGAGATCCGTCATTCTGCAGTTGCTTTCCGGAGGTTTTTCCCCGAGGGCCTACCGGAGGTCACTGTGGAGGCCAACGCAGAGCTGGAGGCCCTGCTCTCTGCTGAGGAGATGCAGGAGGCAACGCAGAGCCTGGAGAGCGCTCCGGGGATAGACGCCCACCTGCAGAGTTCTGTAAGACTCTCTGGCCTGTGATTGGTCAAGACTACTAAGCGTCTGCCTCTGAGCTGCAGGAGCGCGGTCCTCAAGAAAAGGAACCTGCAGGAGATCAAGAACTGGCGGCCAGTAGATTTACTCTGTATGGGCTATGAGCTTCTGTCTGGAAGAAATGCGCTGAGGAGGCACATGCATTCCCTGTGGTCCGACACTGGGCGGCTGCTGCACGACTCTGCTGAGACACTGTACGTCAATGTGCAGTTGCTTTCTATGAGAAGCTCTTTTTTTTAAAAGGAGTTCCAGGAGGTCCAGAGGTCTTTCTGTGAGAGCCTACCGGAGGTCACTGTGGAGGCCAACGCAGAGCTGAAGGCCCTGCTCTCTGCTGAGGAGATGCAGGAGGCACTGAAGAGCCTTGAGAGCGGCAAGGCTCCGGAGATAGACGGCCTACCTGCAGACTTCTGTAAGACCTTCTGGCCTGTGATTGGTCAAGACTATTAAGTGCACTCAGAGATGGTGAGTAAGGGCCGCCTGCCTCCGAGCTGGAAGAACTGGCGGCCAGACTCTGTACGGACTATGAGCTTCTGTCCAAAGTGTTTCCTACAAGACTGAGAAAAGTGATGGAGCATGTCATTCCTACCCAGCAGGCTGATATCTGACATCATTTGTGTTTGATTTGGGACATTTAGGACCGCTCCAGTTTATTGGGCTGTGAACTTGGTCTGGTTTTTATAGCTCTAAGGCTTTAGCCAAGATCCAGGTCTTGTTCAGTGACATTAAGAGTGTACAAAAAAATTAACGGTGGTTTGAGTGCTACTTTTTTTTAAAGTCCAGTTGGAATTATTGGCCATAGATCCACTCCTGCATACATTGATAATGCACCTCTCTGGTTTACAACTTCCGGATTGTAAAAAAAAAAAAGTGTTTAAATTGTCCACTTATGCCAATGAGTCCTAAATGTTCTAGCTAAAACGGTTTACAATTTTGGAAAACAAATCTCCTTTGCAGAAGTCAATTGGGGGTCTACCTTTTAAGCCTGGTATGGAACAAAAGAGGCACGTCTGTATATCTCGGTGTATATCTTGGGGATGAAACCTTTGCCTGTAACAACCGGGGATATATTATTCAATACAACAATACAAGGCAGACTCAAAAAGTGGAAATGGAGTTTACCTAACATGTCGCATCCTGGTGATTAACAAGCTTGTGTCCTCTATGCTGTGGCACCAGCTGGCATGCATCCAATCTGCGGGCCAGGGTGTAGGTGCAGTCATGGTGAACTTCTCCTGGAACCAACTGCAATGGGTCCCACAGAGTCGGCTTTTCCTACCAAAGGAGGGGCGGACATTGACTCGTTTACCTGGGCAGTGGGCAGCAGAGGCGGCGTTTTCCGGCTCCAGATCATACAAAGATTTCCCATCGGACCTGCGGGCCTGTCAGGGTCATCAGCCACATGCTCAGTGACTGGAAACAGCAACTAACACACACTGAACTCTCTTTGACTGCCGCACACTATGACGGACTAATTCAACCCGACGAGAACGATCATTTGCCTGCTGTTAAATGTTTTCCATTTTAAAATGTCATGCCGTTTGTTTGGTAAAAAATAACAAGTGTGTCAAACACACTGAATACTATGGGAGTACAAATAATGTACAGTACCTAGAAAAATAGAACTAGAATAGATTGGACATTCCCACTTAAATCAACATAGCAGGATGGTCAGAGGCTACTCACCGTTGCAAAGAACTGTGAGCGTTGAAGCGGGCCTACTTACTGTACTTTTATAGTCAATGCACGTTTTCTTTTAGCCCTTGTTTTGTCCTCTCTGAAAATCAACACTTTTTTGGCAAATTTTCCGATGCCTTTTTCACATTTTTTTCAACACATTTTTCAATGTTTTTTTTCAACATTTTTGACGGGGGGGGGGTTTACGGTTTTTGTCGATTTCTAAAACATTGTTAGTGCCTTGTTTGACGTTTTTTTCAAAGCTTTATTCTGCTGTTTTCTAGGCTTTCAATGCCTTTAGTCGATTTTTTTCAATGGTTTTGGCGCTTTTATGTAATTTTAGTCGACATTCTTTGACGTTTTTTTTTAAACATTTAAATTGCGAAGAGCGCTGCGTTGAACCATCCATGTTGTTTTTGGGCAATTTTGTTGAAAGAAACCCACATTTCTGATATAGAAAATGTGGAAAAGGGGTCAAACTTGACCGGAGGACAACTGGATGATCACAGCAGTTTGAGCAGTTCAATGTCCATTCTACTCTCATTCTATTTCTATGAATGTACCAATTATTAGTAAAAGTGTTAGAGAAAAAACAAACTAGATGGTCTAAGTGCTATACCCCGTGGAGGGTGGATGTAGCCCTGAGGGATGCTGAAAAGCCTGAGTGGCGAGCACTTTACAAACCACCGTTAACGCACAGAAAAAGGTTGGAGATGTACATTGGAGAGTTTTTCATTGAATGTTTGCAGTTAACACGTTTGTGTCTTTTATTCACACTGTCCTTTTTGCACACGAAGGAAATGTGGTTGACTGTCTTTCTCTGTTTCAACAGTTAAATCACTGTCAAATCTTTTTTTGTTTAGCGAGATCTTTTTGTTTTTCAGCTCAGCGGTTTATTTTGGGTTATTGATAACCAAAAAACAATAAATTAAACGTTTCAATTGGGTCAAGCAAAGGCAGCCATTTACCTCAGTGAGAGGAATAAAATGGAAGATTCTCTGGACTGTGATGCAAAGATCATTTTGATTTGAATGTTAAAGAATAGACTGAAAACTGATCACAGCTTTTACAGTTTGACAAATGATGTAAAACAGAAACACACGGTGCATTAAAATGTGTTATGCTCTGTGGTGAAAGACGAGTTAGTCTTTGGAGTTATTTTGTGGTGAACAATATGGCTGAATTTAATTAATTTGATTTTGTTTATTTGAGTTAACGTTGAAAATACTGTCATGAGCAAATAAAGTGGTTTTGAAAATGTGTAATTTTCTCTCTTATCGAATCAAATAAGTAGCCTAGAATATACTTACTTAGGTACTGTTAAGTACAATTTTGATGTACTTAACTGAGTTCCATCTTATGCAGCTTTATACTTCTCCACTTTCTCATACAAATATTGTGCTTAACAAATCACAACACTTTTTTTCTAGCCTTTCCTGTCCAGTTGAAACCATGCATCTCCAAATTTGGTAATTTTGAATGTCAATATTTCTATAAAAATGAAGGAAAAAGGGTTCCTTTATGTCTGGGATAAGGTCAAGTACTTTCAACCGTCTTCAGCCATCCTTCAGCCCTTGCCGATCACAATCCACGCTCTAAAGCATACTCTGCTTTATCAGCTATTATACTCTAAATGGGACCATAATTTACCAAATGAATATCATGCTGTATTAATGAAGACTTGAAATTAGCGATTGAGACCATAAACTAATTAGGAAAATGTTTACTGGGGGGATGAATTAAGTGAGAAATAGGGTCATTTTCTCATAGACTTCTATACAATCGGACTTCTTTTTGCAACCAGTGGAGTCGCCCCTCTGCTGCCGCTGGTTAGAAAGAATGCAGGTTTAAGGCACTTCCGTTTCCGCATTGGCTTCACTTTTCAGACACGGAGGACTCGTTATGTTTTCAGTTCATGGACGTTAATTTAACATTTTGGTCGCCTAAATGTCTTGTTCAGCGTTCGGTTGCAAACTAAGGCAATATCAGGGGTGTTCTATTAGTTTCTTCCGGTAAGTACAACTTTTTTTTTAGCTTTTTTTCGCTAGCCAAAATTAGCACCCCAACAGTTAATGTGAGTTAGGCTACGGATGCATTTTGCTAACCCAGCTAGCTAGGTAGCGCTAGTTTTCATCGTTAGCCATGCTAACGGTACCTGGCTTCAATGGGGTTAACGTAGCAATGCGTCAAAGCCTGATAAAAAGGTACATTTAACCAACGTTAAGCTACGTTTATGAACAGGTTGGAGTCTATTGTGTTGTAACCTGTGCTTGGAAAAGACCACTTGGCAAAGAACGTTCCTCAGAAAACGTTATCAAAAGGCTAGCAACTTAAATGTTGTCTCTGTCACAGACACTTTGCTTGCTCGCGCTCTCCTCCCGTGACCTGGAAATTATCGTTCCCCCTCCGCCATGAAGGATCTTCTTCCAATCTATTTTTTTAAACTCAATGTATTGCAACAAGGGCCAGATACATTTCTAAGAGCGTTCACCAGTAAACACAATACAAGAGATGTGCCCTTGGTTTTTGTTCTCTATATTTTGCACGTTCAAAACGTGTGCAAAAGAGATCAGAGAGAAAAACTATGAGGAGGATCTTCCAATCCTTTAATACCGGGGTGTCAAACTCAACTTCACTAACTAAGGGCCAGACATGTAGAGTTTACTGACATGCTTTTATTTAACCGAAAAAGTCAAATATCTTTGGCTGTTGATTGCATGTCTCATATAGCTTTCTCACGTACAGTTTGGTCGACATAAAACCCTAAAAAAAGGTCGGCAAAAAAGTTTCTTAGCCATTATAGAATTTAGCAAAACATGAAAAACAAAGATTACATTTTTAAAAGCAGGCTACCACACAGCTGACTCCCAGCAAGCGGTTTCACAGCCTGAACATGTAAACTCTCTGGTTGTGGGGGGATTTCTGAGGCTCAAAGTCGCCCAATCTGCCAAAATCTGCTTTAAGTGTCACGTAATTACAGTGTGACTGACTTTTGGTGTTAGCACAGCTAAGCGGCCAATATTAGTTGTGAACCTAAATTGATATGCGGGCCAGATTACAATTTGCAAGGGGCTGGATTTGGCCCCCGGGCCTTGAGTTTGACACACGTGTGCTTTAATACATCCATGACTATATGCAGCCTGGAGAGAGGAGGTTTCTGGAGGAGCGAGGACAGAGAAAACACTGGTGTTTCCTACACATGTATCATCCTACAAGGATCATCCCAATCAAGTGGCGCGACATACACATGCTGCACCTCCTTTTTCAATCTTTACTGTAAACTGTCATCAGAATCACGCACACATACAGATGAAGCATTGAGAAAATAAGACAAAAAGCAGTGCTACATAAAACGACAACAAAAACGGAACAAATGTAACGTTAAATGAGGAACGTTGAAATAAATACACGAGTGTATGACAAAAAGTTGTCCTAGAAACGGTAAAGATACTGCATACATCCATTGTTTTGTGAGAAATAAATGGTTGGCATGTAGAGTTCCATTTCCTTCATCAATAAAAGGAAATATTTATAAATTTATATTTGTAAATGTGGAATTTGGCGAGAAGTAAAATTAGATTTATAAGGAAAATACAATAAATAGTCCTAGGGTCTTTTGTTTTTGCTAATGGCTGCTTGTTGCCTGCTAATTCTTGCATAGTTTCATTATTTAGCCGTGATTCGGGGCTTTTTAATTTATTTATAAGCAATTAACCTGCCAGGGACTGTAGATGAAAATCAGCCTGACTGGCTATATCTGGCACAAAACATAAAACTTCATGAAAGTTCTAATTTTCATTGCAGATTTGGGGCCTTGTTACGTGTAAATTGTTAACAGCATTCTAGACTGTGGAGTCTGAATGTTTAACAGTCAACACTTTTTTTTGTCTCCGAACAGATTTCCTTTAAGTGACCGCCGCAGGCTGAAACAATGGGTGATAAACGTGAGGAGACACAACTGGACCCCAACTCCAGCCTCACGTCTGTGCAGTATGCACTTTGAGGAGGATCAGTTCTTCATAGACAACATGGTACCGAGACACACATTTGGCACAGATTGATTTGGTGTGAATCGGGACTTGGTAGTACAAACGTAATTCGGTCGGTACCCTTAAAAGTACTAAGTTCGGTACCCGACCCTGCTAAGTATACAGTACATTCTCTTAATGCACCAATACCTGATGGGGAAAGTAACTGACTACAAAACCTAAATCCCCTGACACACCAACCTGACGGTCGGCAGAAAAGGCAGTCGGACTGATTAGTGGGCTCCCATCGGTCCAAAAAGTGCCTCGAAACGCACCGAAGCGACGCGACTTGAGCGTAGGATCTGCGCGTGCGCGAGACGTAATACGTCTCCATAACAGCAGGCGGGCGCTAATCTGTATTGTCACCCAAAAAATTAAAACCGGCAGCTGATTGGACAAACGCGTCACGTGGGTCTGGCTGCTCCCGGATAGATTTTTGCATAATGGCGGCTTCGTTTGGAATACGATCTCATATTTTACGAAGATTGTTCACCGAAACGTGTTTCTGAAAACATTTTAAGAGAGAAATAGGCCGTGCAGTTGCTAAATCTGTCTTCATTTCAGGTCGACAAAGGTCAGTTTAAAAGATTTTCGTCAGATTTTGAGAGGCCGTTAGTCAGGCTCATCCCGCTCGTCATTTCCCGGGTTAGCACTCCACCGTTCAGATTGGCCATTGAGTCCGACTGCCCGCCCTCCGACCCAGCAAGTTAGGTCGGCCAAAATGAACGCCGACGGCTCCTCCGACTGACGACAGCACGGAACACACCGAACAGACTCGAGTCACCGACCTCACCAGACTGTCCGACGGCCGATTATCGGGTTGGTGTGTCAGCGCCTTTAACATTGGGTGACTTTTCAGTAAAAAAAAAAAAAACATCTGTCATAGTAGCCACTTTTAATGAAGTCATCAGTCACCCTTTATGATGTCTGTGATCATCAGTGATGGGAGTAACGTTTTACTTAACTATTTATTTTATAGCTTTAGTTACTTTGCAGCTTCAGATTAATAATATAAAATAATATGAATAAATTATGATGTATTAAAGTGGATAAAGATGAGACTTTATTGATCCGGTGGTGAAATTCACAAGATACCTGCAAAGTCAAACTTCCGCTGTTATTTTTGTGAATGTAACTCAAAAGTAACACAAAAAGTAGTGTAAAGCATTACAATTCAGAGACAGTAATATTGTAATATAGCTAATTACTCTCAAATGACAGTAACTAGTAATCAATAATGTATTACATTTTGGAAGTGACTTGCCCAACACTGGTGATCATGATGCCACCCTAATCATCTTTACCAGTATCAAGAGTTTCATTACAACTGCCAAAAGTTGGTGCACATGCAAGTGTAATGCCATTATGATTTCAATGCTCCTGTTATAATTTCAATTTATTTTGTGTGTCATATCTTATTATAAAGTTATAAAGACTGTTATAAAGTCTAAAATGTTTGAGTATTAGCACAACTACTTTTAAAAGGTCTGTACTTTAGGGGGCTTTCACACCTGCTTCACTTAGTTCAGTTTGAGCTAGTCTATCTCCACGACGTTCCACTTCCGGGATTGCTCCGGATGTCACTCTTTTCGGCCGGATGTCCGGTACCACTGGCCCCCTGGGGCCAGAAGATCAGAGTTTTGCTGGCCCCTTTTACATTTTTACTGGCCCTGAAAGAAATATCATAAGTGTGATTGGCAAAGGACAAAAAAGCAGGAAAATATACGCCGCACCTACCATGAAGCTTCAGAAAATGGTTATAACCCAGCTAGCCACTGTATGTTGTGCCATTAGCAGTAAAGCTAGGCCAGGGGTCATCAACTACATTTTTCCAAGGGCCAGAATTTGTTTTAAGCAGACACTAATAAAGAAAATAAAATTATACCTAATACACAACTTCTTGTTTGATATTTTCACTTAATGCTATATTTTGTACATGTATTGGTGTAAGCAAACTCCTAAAAAACATGGAAAATCCATAATGATAACTAGATAGGCTACTTAACTAGAAAATGATCTCAGATTAGGGGGCAGTTCACTGAGGAGTGATGGTTAAAGTCTTGATTACTGAAACGTAATGGGTGTCCTGATTGGTGGAAAATGCCTTGCAGAAAGAAAGGCCTGTTGTCAGGTAAAAATGTCACTGTCAAAGAGCCTGAAGCAAAAAGTTGTGGAAAACGGCAGCTTTAATAATGAATGGACTGTTATGCAGGCTAGCATTTGTCCTGTATGCCTAATTTGAAATGAAACAATGCTGTTGCAAAATAATACAACCGGCAACATCATCAAGAATGAAGAACGCGGCGTCATGCACGTGCATATTAAGTACCACATGTATCTGTTTTGGTCTTATCTATAGGTTTACCGCTCCAGCGGAGAGGATGGTTCGTTTAGACAGCAGCTACGTTTACAAGAGTTTGTCCAAAGTTCAAGATTCGTCGCAAACTAAGATAAACAGACTACAAACTGACATCTGACAACTGACATCTTGGTTGTAAAAAGTCGCTGTTTGTAGAGTAGAGCTGTGTTTGCACAGCACGGTGGACAAGAGTGGACGGCGCAGACAGAGCAGACTGAAATATGGGTTTCTACATGTTTATGCCTGTAGAACAGGTAGGTGGGTATTGATAAGTATTGACTCTCATGGAGGTTTTATTGTAGGCTACTTACAGTGACGAGTGTAGCGTTAGTTCATCTGCGCCATCGGTGGAAAATAATCCTCGGTATCATTTCCAGTTAGTTACATGTGCTGCGTGAAGTAACGCACACACCTCGGCCCTGGTGTGTGTGTGTGTGCGCGCAGTGCGGGCATCGCTGTTCAGAATCCCGTCTATCTTCCAAAATGCAACGCTTGTATCCAAATGAACTGGTTATAAATTACCTGAGGTGAAAATGTGAAATGTTAGCTAACATTCACACGCTTCACGCCACTCTGTATGACGTTTGCTGATGCAGCAGACAGAGCCACAGTCTGGCCAATCAACTAGCCCGACATACTTTTTTACTGGCCCCGGGCCATCGGGCCATGGCTTATGTCGAGCCCTGTCCGGTACCTTCCGCTTCCTTTGTGTTGTAATTCTAACCTCCGGTGGATTTGTGAGGACTATGGTTAACTGCTCCTCAGATCTCTGCAGGGTAAATCCAGACAGCTAGCTAGACTATCTGTCCAATCTGAGTTTTCTGTTGCACAACTAAAACTACTTTTGAACGTACACATGTTCCACCAAAACAAGTTCCTTCCCGAGGCTATTTAGCAGAGGCACCGTGGCTCCGTCCGGCGCTAAGACAATTGTGATTGGTTTATAGAAATGCCACTAAACCAGAACACGTTTTTCTCCCATCCCGGAATGCTGTGTGGACTAGCTAGACTCCGCAGCGCTGTGGAGGAAGGTCTGGCAAAGCGAGACTATGTTTGAGCTAAATGGCTCCTGTGGTTTGTAATGACGCATTTTGGTACGGTTGGAAGATGTGAATCGAAACCGAACCAAGGGGAAGCTGCTCCAAGTTTACAAACTCATCAACGGGTTTGGACCAGAGCAAACAGAACTATAGGTGTGAAAACGCCCTAAATCACAAAATACACCATAAGTGTTAAGGAGAGAAAATCCTATTTCATGCATCACAATCTACCTACTGATGTTTTCCGTATTCACCTTTAGTGCAGAAGGAGGCTGAAGGACACCGCTGTGCCGACTATTTTCAACTTTCCGCCACATTTGAGGAAAAAGGAACACCCTCCCAGGCCCACGCGAAACGGCTCTACTGGGGGGGTACACGGCCCTTTGGTCTCTACTGCTGATCATTACAATGTCGTTGTGAAGCAAGAGAGTGCTGAGGACGCCAATGTCGCTGAATATGGCGACATTATTAGGATCACAGTCGGTGAGGTCGTCACTGATGACATGAGTGAGTATACCACAAGCGGAGATTTAAAAACCGTTATGCATGATCATGTATACTTCGGCCAAGGAAGGAAGGAAGTCTCTGCGAGCTCTGAGCACACCTACATCGTTTCTGAGCCTCCCACAACGCCCGGACATAAAGCAAATGCCGGACACGATCAACCCGCTGTAGCCGTTTCTGAGTCTCCCCCGACACTCACAAGTCAAGCAAATGTATTACATGGCCAGCTAGTTTTAGCTGTTTCTGAGTCCCATACAACACTCACAAGTCAAGCAAATGCATTACATGGTCAGCTTGTTTTAGCTGTTTCTGAGTCTCCCACATCGCTCACAAGTCAAGCAAACGCGGCACAAAATCAGCCTGTTATAGCTGTTTCCGAGTCTCCCACAACACTCGCACATAAAGCAAATGCAGAACATGATCACCTTTGTTTAGCTCTCTCCGAGTCTCCCGCAAAACTCAAACATCAAGTAAGGGTACTACACGAGAAGCTCGTCGTAGCCCGCAAAAAGTTTAAGATGAAGTGTCAGCAGACAAGGAGAATGAAATCAAAACTCTTGTCCTTGAAAGAGGAGACAAAGGCTCTTCAGACAAAGTTGGATGACGCTGAAAAGCAGATGGCCGCGCTATTGCAGCAGTCCATAAATAACGGAGGTAAACGCAGGAAAGCAAAAGCACTCCCGAAAGAAGCAAAGCATTCACTTAAGCAGCAACTGCTTCCTACTGCCCTGATCGAAATCGCTTTCCCCGTGCCGCCTTCCCCTCTGACGCCGTTCATTCTTCCACCTTCCCCCGTGCCAACTTCCACTCTACCGCCTTCATAGACACATTGCGGCACACAGAACACACAGGGGGGAGGGGAAACGGGACGTAAAGTGACCTAGATGAACAACAACATGATGGGGATCGTTGGACTGTCAGCACGAAGTGCACAGAGATCAGGCTGGGGTAAAGGAACAGTCAGACTAACAGCAACAACAGTAGCAGAGTCTGTTTGAGACTATGAGGGAGACACTGTTTGGACACTGATTTCAAAGTGATCAGTTAAGAGGGAAGGTCCATAAAGTAAAGCTAGCCGTGTGCAAGCTAACAAAAGTGTCAAAGAAGAACAGTGTCCTTCCTCTGTCACATTTAAAGGGAATGAGTTTAGTTTGAAGTGGAATTTATTTCCCAGAGTTGAAACCGTTGTAATGTCTGTCCCAATTTTCCTGAAGAACACAGAAAGCATTGGGCAGCCGACTTTCACTCGTCAGCAGATTTTCCGTTTAATGCAGAAGTTTAGAGCAGAAGTTGCAGACGATGGATCTTTTTTTTTTTTTTTTTTTGCGTTTTGTTAATTTGTTTATTCTTCAGAAGCAGCTTTATGTTGACATACTGTATACGCTCAACGTTAGGATTGGGCATCGAGAACCGATTCCTACTTGGAATCGTTTCAAAAATTACGATTCCAGTAGAATCGTTTCTTTGGTTTCAAATCTGATCATCACTTCCCAGTTTAACATGCGCAACTTTTGGTTTCCGAAGCGGCCAGGCTCTTGTTGTGTTGCAGCCTTGGAGCTCAGTAAGCAGCGCTCTAGTGTGGCTTTATTTTACATAGAAAAATCCCTGTAGAACTACAAACCACCATTGAATCAAAATAAAACTCTCCTCTTATTTGTGAAAACAGGCATCTGACCCGTTTCAACTCCACCCCTCAAAGAATCAGAATCAAGAATCGATGAGAACCGGAATCGGAAGGAAGAATTGGAATTGGAATCAGAATTGTTAAAATCCAAACGATGCCCAACCCTACTCAACGTTTGACATGTAAAAAAGCTAGTCAAGGCGTACGAGTTGTGTGACGTTTGTCGACTCTTTGTTCAAAGTCGACAAAACTACACGTGTGGGTTCACACCAGCGATAATTCTTTATCCGTGGCCAGACTTGATGAGTTTTCAAAGGTTGTTCGATAAACCCAGTTGGTATATCAGGTCATTCTCTTGGCCAGTGTTTATATTTAGTGTCCAATGATGCTTGGTTTTTTTTAGTTCTTTAGGAAAACCCACAGGAAAACAAAGTCTGAATACCGTTCTTTGAAAGAATGGTAGGCTGTAAAGGGTCAAATAAATCAGTTTTTCATCCAGGTGTTGACAACGTGTTTCACTGTTTCCTTGAATGTGGTTGACTTTTTTTTTTTTTTCCTCTTGATTGTGATTTCTCTTTTTCTCTGGATTGTGATGCAAAGATCCATTTCATTTGAATGTTGAAGGCCAGACTGGAAACTCATTACAGCTTTCACAGTTTCACAAATAATATGAAAGTGTTCAGATAAATACGGTGCGATAAAATGTCTTATGCTGTTGTCTTTAACTGATGGTTTGGTGATTTTGTCAGATGTCGGGGTTATAAAACTATCATTTCAGCAGTGCAAAAAACAAAACAAACAAACAAACACTGGGAACCAAGGAGTCGGCCCGTTCCGAACAGGCACTCGCTCCAATCGGCCATAGCACTAGTACGGTAGTATTTATTTTTGTTTTAATATTCAAATAAGCTATGATACAAAGTAGAATATCTCTACTCAAGTACTATACTTAAGTACAAATTCAAGGTATGAGTATTTTCATTTTATGCAGCTTTATATTTCTACTCCAGTTCATCTCACAAATATTGTGTTTTTTACTTAACTACATTGGTCTGACAGCTTCAATTTTCAATTTTTCTTTTCTTTTACTTTTGCACAACTGAAGGATCAAGTGTTCCTTTATGGGATGAGAAAATTAATCTATTCTTCCACCACTGACTGTCGCACATAATTACATCCATGTTTCCATTCAGTGGATTCATAGTATTCAGCTTCAACTACACTGACGACGTTAGAAGTAGAGTGTGGATCGGCCCGCGTCCGACAGAGCAGTAACCGAACCCGGCCGAGCCCGACAGGCATTAAGATATTTATGTCCGAGCCCGACAGTTAAAATCTTATTTTTTTTCTCATACTAATGACACATGTACATGTAGCCTAATATGCACGTGTTTCGTTGTCACAGCTACATAAACAAATGTTCGCGCGCAGGAAGACGGATGTTAGGGTAATATTTAAAATGTATTTTAATCACAAAAACAAACCTTTGCATCAAGTGAAACGGGCCCACTGGCTACCTACATAATAAGCTTTTTTTAAAATTCAAATGTTCAACCCTTATCGCGCTGATGTGACCGAGCCCGACCCGAACCCGAAAATAATTTCTAAATATCTGTCCGAACCGGTCCCGTCGGGTCCCGTCGGGCTTGGGTCGGGTCCCGTCGGGTCCCGTCGGGCTCGGGTCGGGTATCCATCCTCTAGTTAGAAGCTACAAGAATCTTCAAAACTCATTCTCTGGATAAGTCAAATTCTATTGTGTGATGTCAGCAGGATTATCACAAGCTGTAGTGAACAGAAACTCAGATCTGCCCTGGAAAGAGTTGGGATGCTGTGTAACACATGTGAGATGCTTTATATTCATATTTGTGGTGCTGCATACTAATATTTTAGGAGTGTATATTTGTTTTTTGTTTTTGGAGGAATGTGACACAGAATGTGGTCACATTTTTGTGTATGCATTTATTTTTATTTTGACATCAATTTAACTGGTAGCACTTTAAAATAACCATCACTAATAAGAAAGTTATTAAACTTAAAGGTCTAGTAGGTAAGACTTATAAAATTAAGTTTTATTGGTGTCCACTCTCGCTGTAAAAATAGAGATGAGCAGCGCGCCTCCCGTCCGTGGTCTGCAGCTTCAGGTTTATAAAGGACGCGCTCTGCTGGCGATGCTGCGGCAGATGTGTCTCGTTTGTGCTCTGTGTATTTCTGCAGTAGGTCTAGTTTTGGTTTTCCACCTCGGATGTAGAGCAGCATTCAGCCACTTCCCTAAACTTTGTCTCATTCAGAGACCAGAGACCCAAACGGGGCTCTGTGTCCGTCAGACGGTCTGACATCTACTGTATCAGCAGAGCAATCACGTCATGCACAGCAGACTGTGGTGCAGGTGGATTATTTTCTGAAATACTGTGATTTCATTCTTGTAATAGCCTATTATCACTTTATTTTTCTCAAAATATCACGACTCCTCCAAATCTCAGAGAGCACAGATGAGATATATTTTGAATGTGCACAAAGTTTTGAACATGAGCAGAAATATTGCTCAAACACATCTGAAATATTACAGTCCAGGGCTTTATTAATCCATTAAAATGAATTCATGTATCACTGAGGTGATTAATTGTCATATGCACATTAAAGGAGGTTACTTCTCAGATTTTAGGGAGATTTTAGGCCTTTATTTTCATAGGACAGATGAAGACATGAAAGGGGAGAGAAAAAGGGAATGATATGCAGCAAAGGGCCGCAGGTCGGAGTCGAACCCGCGGCTGTTGCATCGCGGAGGAAACCTCTATATATGTGCGCCTGCTCTACCACGTGAGCTACCCAGGAGCAACATCCTACTTTGTTTTTTACCAAATAAAGGGATTAAAAATGCAGACATAAACTCAATCTACATATTTTTTCCCTATTTATATTTCCTATTACTCCCCATTTTTGATAGATTATTGTGAAGATGTGTTTCAGTTGTGATGCTTTAAAGTTGTACTTCTGAAATCTGTCTGTTTTTCAGGTATGAAGCAGAACAGTGGAAACTTTTGAGAGAAGCTTCCGCATTGTGACACATTGCCAGTACACAGACCTGAGACAGACTTGATTGTGAGCAGCTTACTGTTTATATAAACCCAACTATTCACTGTGTTGATTATGTTTTCGTTTACAGGTAGGTTAATAAGATAAATAAGAAGTCTGCAGGAAAATAGGCCACATTTCCTTGTTCTGTTTGAGAAGTCAAACTTGTTTGACACCACCTTCAAAGAAATGACTCACCAAGACAGAATTTGGCATTGTTGCAGTTGTCAAATGTCAGAAGTCAAATACCTCCTATAAAATGTCATCCATGTGGTATGTTTGCCTCATATGCACTTTCATGACTTCAGGCAATCCCAGTTTGGTTTAAAAACATTCAACGAGAGTCTTTTTTTACTGGAAACTACCACACTCCCCTCTCTATTACTGACAAATCCAACAGAAAACACTTCATAGCTCTCCACCTCACAAAATCACACATAGCATGAGGAAATACACCATGGAAAAAGCCAACATTTCTGCTGTAGTTGTTTGACAGATGATCTTATTGTTGAGTGGAACAGTAGGCCTAGCGTTATAAAACTGCAACAAAGCAGTTTTTTAAACTTCCTGTGGCAGTTTAAATAAACTTTGCACCGGCCAAGAACATGTAGAAGCCTCTGATGTGTAATTTCAGCCTCATGGTTACATAACTGTTATTTCATCATTCATTTTTATAATTTAATTTGATTGGATATCAATTTTGTGTAATTGTAGACCTTTTATTTCAAGTCTGTTTTTATTTTCTTATATCATCTTCCCCGAAAACACATTTGATGCCAGTTTTTTTCCCCCATAATGCCATGTTTCATAATGACACATTTTATTTCATTATGTCCTGACTTTTTATGACAGTTATGTTGTCGACTGTCACCCCTGTGTCTCTTCAACTAATCTAAACTAAGCTAAACTGCTACAAGACTTTAGCCACTACTGTTAGCTAGAGCAACATCAACGCCAACATTGTTCTGAATCGACCTGTAAATAAACGGACACCGTAACTAGACTTTACCTAGCTATTTAGCCTTAGCTTAACAAGGCTACTTATGCTACCTAGCTAGCTAGGCCGGCTTGTGAGATTATATTACTCGGCATCGAAGTGACTCTTTGTTAGCATTAACAGCTAGCTCTTGTTAGCTTGAGCAACCACATATTAGTTTCTATTTCTGTGTAGTGTATATTTACAGCGACAGCTACACAGTTGATTTAGAATGACTTTGACTAACAGGAGCTAACTGTGATGGCAGTTGTTGAGCTTGCTAGCTGCAAAGGGTATGGGATGCTATTGATACCACTCTCATGAACAGTGACCTAAAATAAAAGAAGACTTTTGAAAAGAAGAAAAAAATAACATGTCCCAACATGACTCTCACTGCTCAAATCAACACAACAGACACAAATCATTTAGCTGTTTTGAGCTTTATTGTTTTTAAATCGTTTCAAAGCGAAATGAAAGAGCGCATATGAACAAATGCTTTTTTTTTTTAATATGTAAACAGCGATTGTACCAAGACCCTAAATAAACTGTTCTCAACATCCCCTGACATCAAATAACAATAACACTCAGAGAAGATAAAGGTGCTTTTTGACTTGAAGTTGTCAGTGTAAAAAGTGCATGGTGACAGGTGCAAATACAATACACAATTACATTTTTAAGGATAACTTTTAAACTACTTTATAAGGCAATACTCAATTCATTGTTAAATACAATGCTTAATGATGCTAAATGATGGTAAACATCAGTTACATCGGAGTAGTCCAGCGTTGCCAACTCTTTTCCAATGAAAGTAGCAGGTTTAGTGGCTGTGTTGGCCGACTGCCTGTTGCTCACACCACAAGAGGAGTGAGAGAGACCCTGTGCTTTTGGCAGAAGAGCCGTGGACTTTGATTACTCTGAACTGCATGCATGGGAATGAATTACTATATTAATAAATATAAGTGCCACTGTTCATCACTCCAACTCCTATAATTATTATGAATCATATTTCTCTAGATCTGTATTAGTGTCTGTGTCCAAACCGGCAGTGATACCCACCAAGAGCGTGGGTCTGTCTAGGTTTCTGCCTAAAAGGAAGTTTTTCCTCGCCACTGTTGCACCAAATGCTAGCTCGTGGGAAATTGTTGGGTCTTTGTAAATTATAGTGTGGTCTAGACCTACTGTATCTGTAAAGTCTTGTTGTGATTTGATACTACAAATAAAATTGAAATATAATGTATAATATATCTCACTTTTTTTCCTGATGGTCTAAAGTCACATAATTTGTTGCTAATTGCTTTTTAGAAATAAAGTGAGTAATGCCGACCACTAGAAGACTCTGACAAGACTACAGTCTGACACCATCTCACATCTTAAGACAATCTGTCATAATGTCACTGAGTTTTAAGATTTTACCACTGCAGCGCTGACATCGGATGCATCTTTCACACGCCGGATGTCCCCCCCCCCCTCTTGCTATCAGGGATTGTGATTGGTTAAAAAGTAATAAAAACGAGCCCCCCCCCCCCCCATCTGAGAATAGATAGGCAGTGCAGCCAGACTACTCTCCATCACTGTGGAGATAGGTCTGGCACTGTGAGACTACGTCTAAGAGACAGTGGCAGTGTTGTTGTAGTTATATTTCACTGGGGCCCGCTCATGCATTGGCCTCGGGTAAACATAGGTGCCCATCCCGTCCAGCCAGCTGCTAGAAGTGTAGCTTGGCTTCATCTCCTCTTCCTCATTCTCATCGCTGGATGCTGCCTCACTGTCCTCCTCTGAGCAACTCTTTTCAGTGCTGTCTCCCCTCACGTGAGACTGCTCATCTTCCTCCTTCCTAATGTAGCAGAGGCCGCAGACCCTCAGCCTCTTTGTGGGGTGAATATGGTTTATCACGGCTCGATGCATTGAGCATGCTTTGCAGACCAAAAAGCCACATTTTCGGCAGTGATGTCGACGCTTGGTCCTAGTGAACTTGTTTAAGCAGCGCATGCATTTATAGGCGGCCTTGTCGGGGATCCAGGTAACAGCAAAGGTGGAACCTGGTTGGCTGCTGCCGCCCTGCATCAGGTTTGACTGGCAGTCTTGGATGTGCTCCATCCAGGCCCGCTTCTCCTCGATTGAAGGGGCGGACACAAAAAAGGACTTGCGTGGTGTACGCATCAGCCATTGGTTTTTCATTCCCTCACCATCCTCCATGTCTTCTAACTGGATCTCCTCTGAAATGACAGTGAAGATGGCATATTAACAATAAACTATATGGTATAGTCAAAATGCTTGTCAATTTTATGCGTGTTCCTACCCGTGAACCTGCCATTTCTGCACAACCAGATTATAGGCACACATTACAGTTGAATGGAGTTAAATGAACAACAATCGACAAATCCCAACTTCTTTAGCTGCATCGATAAAATGAAGGCGAACGCTATTTCATTTTGAAGTGTTTGAGGCATTAAAAATGACATTGAACAAACTCAAAATAATCTACAGAACTGTTTGCTCAGTTGAACATAGTTTAAGTGGTATATGAATATGAAATTCCATTTACCTCCATTGTAATGCTGTAGCAGATATCTAGAAACTTCTGCACATGAATGCAAAGTCGGAAAAAGGTAACACCAAAGCAATACCAAATACTTTGTCTCTATATAGCTTGTATAGAGCTATAGATACACATTTTAGTTTGATCATGATCCTTCTCTTTATTGGACATTTTCTGTCTGACTGGATGTAATGTAATATAATTATATTCATACAGGGGCAGTGCACAATTAAACATTAACCTTGTATAAAAACAAGAAAAGATGCATTGCAGGTTGTATTACAATTGATATTTTCCGCCCGTAGTCCCGCTGGTAGGTAAAACAGTAAATATGAAATGCAAGTGGAATACAAAACATCAGATCACGTAATTTTACAGACATTACCGTTCACATTCTTACCTTATTACAATAATTCACACAGGGTTCAAAATTAGCACCATCTACCAGCCAAATGCTGGTAAAATATGCAAATATTTGCTTCACTCACCAATGGTAGCCTACTCTATTGAGTGGCTGGTCAAATGTGAACATTCACTAGCCATTTGGCTGGTGGATGAAAAAAAATCATTTTGAACTCTGTTCACAATTGTGCAAAGTTGCAGCGATGAAATGAATCAGTCATGGGCTCAGTCATTCCCAGCAGTCTTGTATAAAGTAACTGAAAGCAATACTTGAGTAAAAGTACTAAGTATCTTACCAGAAAATGACTTTGGTAGGAGTTGAAGTCACCTTTTGGAGCATTACTTGAATAAAAGTATCTGATATTTAGGCTACTGTAGGCCTACTTAAGTATCAAAAGTAATTTTATGATATTACATGTAGCCTACTTAACTATCAGAATAGGCTATAAAAATACTTTGATTATGAACTTTATCGTGACTTCCCTTTAATATTTAGTGTTACCACACCTTCTTAAACATCACCTTCAATGTTCACTCCAACGTACAAAAACAATCCTTGCAAGTGACAAGTAACGAAAATAGGCTACTTAATACTACTACTACTAAATGTAGGAGTAAAAGTATACATTTTGTGGAGTAAAAGTGAAAATTTCCAGAAATATAAATAACGAAGTAAAATACAGATACGTGAAAATTCTACTTAAGTACAATAACAAAGTATTTGTACTTCGTTACATTCCAACACTGATTCCCAGATCCTAAAAGCAGCCCAAAGATCAAGTGAAGCAAACGAGTTTCTCACCTAGAGGGACGACTCTCTGCTTTCTGTGCCAGCGGCCGTTGAGGAAGACGGTGCCGTACACCAGCACGTCGCTGAAGAGGAAGAAATCCTTGGGCTCGGGCTTCCGACGCCCCTGCTTCATCAGACGGCCCTGTCCCATCAAAACCCGACCCGGAATGGATAGGGGCGTCCCTGCTGGAACAAACGAATTCTCCACGGCCTGGATACGCTCACGGTTCTCCCTCTCAAACGTTAACACGTCCATGCTGGTGACCTAATAGACTACCTGTGGCAGCACTCGGATCACAACGGCGCCAGGTCTCTTATAACGGATTGTTTCCTGATGACGCAGTGGGAGTCCCCGAGGTGAGATTGAAGACAAACACGTTAGAGAGGTGTGGGGCAGCAAGTTGAAGCATATTATTTAGATTTCTATTTATAGGCCCGTAGCCAGCCTAGTGGAAGGGGAGGGGTTCTTTTTTTCAAAAAGTTGACCTTTTTGCAGTTTTCCCCTCATTTTGTATTTAATTATGAGGTTCAAATACTTATTTTTGATGTCCTTGGCCTCACAGACTTTGCTTTGAGTGCAGAAAGTTAGTTGAGTGGATTGTTGATACAGTAGATGTTAGATTGTTCCATGTTGGGAGCCAGTTAACACATTCACAGAAATGGTGCTTTTAAAGCATTAGTGCGTAACTTTTTGATATTAATGAACGTCCGTTACATTCAAGTCGTTGCCAACTGAGTCGCTACAAAGCTAATTAAGACTATCA
Source organism: Sander vitreus (assembly GCF_031162955.1). Classification (NCBI taxonomy): domain Eukaryota; kingdom Metazoa; phylum Chordata; class Actinopteri; order Perciformes; family Percidae; genus Sander; species Sander vitreus. The sequence continues at coordinate 26,250,192 of NC_135869.1, read as the reverse complement.
GCTCCACACAACTCTCTCTGGATTTCTCAGTATGACTATGTTCACAAGATTGTGGCGTCCGGCGACTTTCGCGCACAGAAACTCAAGTGAAGATAGTCCGTCATGTTTTTTTAATCCTCCGTGTCCTCCTTGGCTACTAGCAACTGTGTGGAGGAGGAGGGGGGGGGGCGATCACAGAAGGCTTGTCTCATGTGGACTAGAGGATGGATACCCGTCGGGCCGGGCCGGGTTCAGACAGATATTTAGGGAAGGTGGAAGAAGGCAACCCCACAGCCACGTGGGTTAACTCTGGAGGGTACAGTGGCTAGGGGAGCAAACCCCAAAGACAAACCTGCACCTGGGGACAGGCACAGGCGGAGTCCAACTGACCGGACCACCGGCAGCCCCCTGCAACTCCTGCCAGACGAAGGTCGTCATGGGTTCTCTCATGCCACTGGAGGTCCATCTGGTAGGAGTGAAGATGGTGGTAATAAGGTCTGCGCACCCACACCCTCACCTTAATCCTCACCTATAGCAAGCTTCTTGCTGCCACCCCCCAAAAAAGTCCTGTGGCGACGTGAGAAAACTGAAACTAGTCCTCACAACTATATAATAACTACTGCATACAGACAAACACTAGCTACACAAATAATCTTTTAAAATAAAGGCATAAAAATGATGTCTGTTTGTTGGTGTGACGGCCCTGGGCCTGTCCTACATGTGTACTGTGGTTTGTCTTGTTAACTTGCAGGTGTAGCGGAGGAGATAATGAGATGACTGTGATCACCTGGCCGGTCCTCCCAGACTATTTAACCCCCGCCTGCCCCGAGACCAGGCGGCCGCATTCTCCCGACTGCGCACCAACATGTTTTCTCTCTGTTTGAGTTTTCCCTTTGTTAACTACTGACAACATGCACCTCACATTCTCCATTACATCCATACACCTTCATTCATCATCACTGATACTGACAATCACACCTCATCGTTCCCTTGTTTGCGTCGTATTTAATAAATGTCACTTTATTATTGTTACGTTGCTGTGCATCTCCCTCTTTTGTTGTGGCCTGTGAGCCGGTCGTAACAAGTTGGGGGCTCGTTTGCCGTGAGTATAAAACCAGGACCTTGTTTGTGGTTTTCTTCAGTTAATCCTAGTTAGTTGCTGTTGAGGCAATTTGGTTAAGTTGAGCTAGTCTATTGTTGTTTAAATGTTAAGTTGCATACAGTCATGTGTAATATAGTTTGATTTATAAATCAGGGGACAAATGCTCATTTGCATCCTAAACCCCCAAAGTATAACTTAGCTCAAATTATTTTAAATGTTAAATATAATATACTAAATATAGGTTTTTGTCTGGAGGTACATGTTGGTAATCCAAAGAAAATAATTAAATTAACAACACGGGAGCATTTCTTTCAGGGACATTTTGCAGGTTTACTCCGAGTCTCATGTAGCTTTAGACTTTAAGACCAAACAGGTTTATTTAGTGTCACAGAGCCTTTCAAACACAGCTGCAATTCAACGTTTTATTAAGAAGACAATGGTTATTGTCAAATCAGCTACAAACTTGAATTATTTGGTAAATATCAATTATCAGTTTACTTTTTTGTTGTGGGAATAATCAATAAATCCTATGATTTAATACATGCAGTTTTGGTTTAAAGGTGCTGTAGGTAGGATTGGGAAGATCCGGGACTTAGCCAAAAAATTTGAACATCAACAACTTCTCAGTTCCCTCCCCCCCTTTCTGCTAAAGCCCAAAACGGTCTGCTAAGCCCCTCCCCCCACAAGGGAGAATGACTGTGTGTGCATGAGCAGTGATTGACACGCAGTTAGACGCCCCCCCTGGCCCTGATTGGTGCATCTGAACAGTTAGACACCCCGCCTGGCCCTGATTGGTGCATCTGAACAGTTAGACACCCTCCCCTGGCCCTGATTGGTGCATCTGAACAGGGAGCGGTGGACTTTTGTAAATCTCACTCCAGGCTGTAGGTGGAGCCAGAGGAGCTGGATTTCTTTTTAAATGACCTGCTTCCTGTAGTTCTACTGGAACATAGGGTCAGCTTCAGCAGATATGACAGAAAGGGAGTTTTATAAGTCTTACCTACTACACCTTTAATGATATGCCTGAGCCACGCCTCTTCCTCTGACACAGAAAGCAGACGAGCTACGATTAAAATGTTTTTAACACCAAAGTTAGGGGGGCAGCTACAGTGGGGGGTCAGCTGCCCCCCTTGCCCCCCCCCCCGTAGCTCCGCCCGTACAAACGTACATGTGTCAGTATGAGCCGGGCTCGGACATAAATATCTTAATGCCTGTCGGTCTTTGGCCGAGCTCGGTTACTGCTCTGTTGGACGCGGGCCGGGCTCGGACAGAAAAATGCGGCCCGATCCAAGTGTATCTCGCTGCAGCCTGCGGGAAGGCGGGGCTTGTCAAGCGAGACTAGACAAACTAAAGCTTGGCTAGTCAGTTCATTGTTTCATATATGAAAAATCATTGCTCAGGATATAAAATAAAGCATATTTCTGAAAACCATCTCTAGAATCAATGTCAAGAAGGTTAAATGAATAGTTTGATGTTTTGGCAAATACCAAGCCTGGACGCCAGCTGAACTTAGCCCCGCCCACAACATTTGAGGTCGGGAAGTCCGGTCTGGACTTGATTCGTTGTGGAGCAACTATGCTCGAACCAGAGCTGTTCAGACCAATCAGATTGTCAGGGTGGGCTTGATACGATGATGGACAGATGATCAACAGTAACCTAATCAACCACGTCACCAAAGAGGCTTGGGTTGAATTAGTTTACAACAAAGATGGCCGCCATCGCGTCTGTTATAGAAGATATCGACAGCGTGTTCATTTTAAAAGAGGAACAGAGATCCATGATCACGTATGTAAACACACTGCCACACCCGTTCGCACAACAAGGAAACTACCGCCTCTGCCTTTGCTCTGTCGAAGCCTGCCTTTGACTTTCAGCTTCTGTGACGTCTGTCTCCGTTGCTCTGATTGGTTGTAGATCTATCCAATGAGTGCAGAGGCATTCTCTTTCCTGGTTCGGTTGAAACACGCCCCATAATCACAGCCCATTGGAGCAGAATCAGACTCATATTCTGACTAGAATCTGAGTATGACCACGTCAGGCTAGGAAATACCCTTAATTACTTTCTAGCTGAGAGTTGGATGAGAAGAATGACACCACCGTCATCTGTATATATGATGGCAATAGGCCAGCAGCCAGTTAGCTTAGCTTAGCACAAATACTGTAAAAACAGACTAGCCTGGCTGTTTCCAGTATTTGTGCTAAGCTAACCAGCTGCTGGCTGTAACTTTACATTCATACTGTAAAGACATGACAGTGATGTCAATCTTCTCAAATTCTGAATAACTGACATATGTAAATTGAGAAGAAAACACGAGAAAGGAGAAGAAAAAATGTGTAAAAGGTTGAGATAGCTGAAATCTGTCCACTATTCAAATCAATTTAAAGGGGCTTTATTGCCATTAAAGTTCAAATAACAATGGTGCCAAACATCAACATACAATTTGTCCAAATATTCGGACAAAACTCAATAAACAGTTATATGAACATCAACACAATATTAGGATGGATTTATATTGATTATATAAATCTATTTGTACGGCTTATATTCATATTATCTCACACAGCCACTAATACCTAGGCTGACACGTATGCCGACATTGTTATGATATTTCTTGTAGTCTCATTGGTTTCATTTGTTTATTTGTTTTCTGTTGACTTCTGATCTGTGAATCTTATCTCTGTTTCTTTCCCGGTTATCTCTGTAATTTCCTTATTGCACTTGTTCAGAGAAACAAAACAAAAATGACAGATATGGAGACTGGAATGTAGGATTTATATAATAGTTTCATCATCTGTGATTGAGTCCATGATAGACTTGTCAGACTGGAAACTCCAGCTGGAAACATCGAGGCCAAGATGGCACAGAGCCTCGCTGCACCGCTGATAGCTGCAACAAAACAGATATACACTTCACAAGAAGCAATGTGTCAGGCAAGAAATAAATCAAGCCTAAGTCAACAC